>NW_028255151.1:212500-516443 GCF_964263255.1 Lissotriton vulgaris
CCTGTGTTCTTATTACCGAGTGCCATGTCCTCCTCCTCAAAGGAGCTTCTTGCAGCTGAATAATTATCAATGACGTGCTATGTGCACACCGTCTCATCTGCACCGATCCATTGGCATGCATAGAAAGCCCGGGGCATGCAGTTTTTATTTTTGTGTTGCCAATTTTGATCGGTAACCAACATTTAATGAAAAGTGAAATAGGTTGTTAGAGAATACTTCTCCTCGATGACACCACAACACACAGAAGCATTATCGTCACTAACACCACAACCTAAAAAATGCTTCTTATTGCTGTCACCATAACTGGGAGAATCCTTATTGCTGACTTCACCTATAGAATCCTTCTCGTCCCTTGTAGCACATCCTATAGAATCATCATGGCTGAAATCACAACCTATAGAATCTTAAATTGCTGGCACCAGGCCTATGTAATACTCATTAATGCAAAAGAAATGTGTACACTAATATTTTTCTGTGCTTACGTTAGCATAACTAGGCCTCAAAAAAGCCACATAGAGTAGGCCTGGTTTAGTATTTAGCATTTCAAAAGTGCCCCTTGCACTTTCATTTTTCATTCCGTGACTTCCGCACTCCCTTCTCTGGCTGCACAAGAAGACAAGTTGTGCTTCATTCACTATGTACTCCTGTAATGAAGTGTTTTTAGGTCGAGCCTGTCAATGCGCTTGCGCATTGAGCTTGCGAGAGATATTGGGGCTTAACGAGAGCTTAACCATTGGGCAATTTGATGCTGTGCTCGTGAAAAGCAAGCTCAATGCGCATTCTAAAAAGCGCGTGCACATGAAAGCCAGCTATCTGTTGCTTCCCCAGCATGGTGCCGCCAGCAGCTTCACTTGAAAGGGATCCGCTCCGCCCCCTTCTGCATCAAAGGCTTTCATTTCGCACTTTTCACGGCAGCAGGCGGTGTCACATTTCTCCTCCCCACAGCAATGCCAAGAGCTTGTTATTCAAAGGAATTGTTCCTTGATTCTTCTGGGAAGTATGCACGGTTAACGTTCTACTCGTCACCTAAGAACTTTTAAAGACCAGTTCATTTACAAGACAGTGTCATTGTCATTTTATAAAATGACAGTTTAAAACTGAAGGCAAAAAATACCCTGAAAACCTAGACCTGTTCCGCCGAGTGGTGTATCAACATTTGCCGTACGTGCTTAAAGTGAACACTTAGTGTATTTAGTAGCTCAGCTTATACCTATAGCATCACCGTGGCATCTCGGAAGGTTAACGTGCCTGCTGTAGCTGAGCTTCAAGTCCTTCCAAGGACATGACTGACTGACTCAACGTTTCATTTGTCAGGGGTCGATGGAAAGAGTGCGATTTAATTCGAAGTGTGTTCTCATTGACGTTCACGGGTATGATGGCACTGAGATATTCACGTACAGCTCTTTAAGTGTTTATGTTGCGTCCATGACCTTTGTCCTCATTTAATATCCACAGACATTTCGCTTCATACCATTAGATTTTCACAGGTAGGAAGGAGTAAGCGAACCCATTGGAATAGCCGAGTATTAAGCGGCGTTCACTGTGCACCGCCTACTGGCTGAAATGCACACACTTGCCCTACACAGTAATTCTCAGTCCCTTAAATTGCACCCAGAGGGGGCCTAGTGTGCTAATGCACTTTTACACATTCCCCCCAAAACAGGCACTTTGGCCAGAAACCCTTGTTGCGCCTAAAACGGTATCATAGGTCATGCACAGAATTTCCAATGACGAGTCTTTCTCGGCATACCATATGACAGGTAAATCAATCGCAAGTTTATACCTGCAACATATATGCAAATGAGAACCTGCTTGCTTCTGAGGTTTGAAGCTCGGAACTGAGGCAACCATCCAGTATTACCACTCTGCCCCCCTTTTGACCTGCAGAACTAGTGTAATTGAGGGTACACCGGGATAAACAACACCGCTTCCCCAGCGCGCTCTGGGCCTCACTTCTCCTCACACCCCATATGCTCATTCCCTCCCACGACTTCAAAGGAACGCTGCTCCCCTGTTCCCCGCCCCCCCCCCCCCCAATTCACCCCTGCCGTCGCGTGGAAGTGCGTTTAAATAATGTGTTTACCGGATTGTCATTTTCTTTTGTTTCTTATGTATAGGTTATGTTTTTGTGTTGCAAATTGGTGCCGATAACATCATGGCGCAGTTAAGGGTCCGTTGAGGTAGTGCTTTTTTGTTGCGAATATGCGCTTATGTTTCTAGGCTTTTTGAGCGGCCCAGAACGCTAGCACAGCACTGGAGGTATGAGAACGAAAGGTAGGCTTTCTTTTGGCAAATTAGCTTTATTTATTAGGGTAATATAGGTAGCTGGGTGTTGGGCATATTTCCTTATATGTTTGTGGGGGCGTACATGTGTTTCTTTGTTGACAATAGGCTCCTTTGTTGTACGTAGAGGTTGTGCTTTTCTGTAGTGAATCTGTGCTTGCTGTTCTGGACGTTTTTTTAGGCGGCCAAAACGCTAGCAACGCACCAGAGGTATGGGAACAAAAGGTGGGCTTTTTTGTATCGGTTAATTTGCTGTATTCATTATGGTATGTGGCTGTGCGTTGGGCGTATTTTGTTATATGTTTGCGTGGACATATATGTTGTGTTTGGCCATGGAACGATAGCTACACACTGAAGCTCAAAACACATAAAGGTAAGCATTTATATGTTTGTGTGGACGCACATGTTGGGTTTCTTTGTTATTAATAGGTGCCTTTGTTGCAGTCAGCCACGACATTATACGTTCGTCTTAAAACTGGCAGTGTGTATTTTAATGTAAAACAATCCACTACAGTAACACCAGCAACAACGTTTAAAAGGAAACATGATCTACACTCAGGACGATGCAGTGGGCCTTTGACTGATTTAAATAAGGAGCGGGTGACATTTTTTATGTAATCTGGCCGTGTGTTTAAAATGTGGCTGGCGTCCCGTGTGCGTCCTTTCTGGCCGGCTACATGATAGCACGCATCAGTTTGAAAGATTTATCCGTCAATTACATAAGCTGCATGTAAGAACTGGGACTACCAGCTCTGCGGGGGGTAGCATGGCTCGAGCAGGAAGGCAGCCAGGGGCTTGCGTGTAAAGCAGCTACTTAACACACTCATCCACTGAGACACGAAGTGGGAGCAATAATGGAGACCACACCAGTAGTTGTGTTTAAAAATCAAGATCTTTTATATAGACTTTGGATCAAGCAAGTAATGCATTTAGCTAATCATTAGTATTTCATTTAAGCATTTCATTAGGCAATTTCAGTAAGACTTGTCATTAAAGTAATAACCAGCTCATCTAAGCAGTGAAACATTAAATAACACAGCCTGCTGCATCCTACTCTTCAGCAGGCAAAGAGGGTACTTTCATAAACCTGGATGATCCTGCAGGAAGCAACCATAGCATTGCATTAAAGTACCACATTAAACCTCTCATGGACGCCTTCCAAATTGCACTTCATAGAAAGTGATAAAACATTTCAGCAAGTACTTTCAGTACAACAAAAAACTTCAAAGAACACAGCCTGTCGCGGTATGCTACTCAGCAGGCAAAAAGGTAATTTCATAGATCCTAGACGAACCTGTAGGAAACAACCACAAGCATTTCTTCTTGTGAATACTGATCGTTTTGTGACCCAGAATCAGATCAGGGCCGGCCCAAGGCATGTGCAAACTGTGCAACTGCACAGGGCCGCCAAACCCCAGGGGCCGCCACGAGGATCAGATCTGAAGGATCACTGGCGGCCCCCTGGCAGGATTTGGCGGCCTCCGGGCAATGCGTGAGCGTTGTTGTTTTCACTGCAGCAGGGGCGTAACACAGACCCCGCGTTGCGGGGGGCCCCTAGCGCTCCAGGGGCCCCCTCCGCAGTCAGAAAGCACAATACATCAGTATTGCTTGGATGTGACGGGTTACGTCACTTACGTGGTTACGCTCGCCGTCGTTGCACCTCACACGGTCTCTTTTTAAATTAAATGGTGCCCGGCGCGCAGTTGTCTCCACGTCTGTGCCAGCTCTTCATCCTTAAGGTGGTACTGGGGGAGCTCTGGCCATCGCTAATTAATCCAGCCAGGGAGAGCAGCAGGGTAAGTGGGGCAGTCTATCGGATTTAAATTCATAATTTAATTGAGGTCAAAGTCACGGGCGGGGAGAACAAAAGTCCTGCGCGAGGACCAAGGCAGATCAAAATAGCAAGATCTGGCAGGGATACGAGTATTTTTAATGTGACAAATTGTTTTACGGCTGTGGCGTAGGGCTCAGGACAGGGGGTCGCCAGCGCTCCTTACTTGTTAGGGGCTTCTCGAAGAGCTCCCCTGCACTTTTATTTGGCAGTCTGTCTGGGCGACTGTCTCGACTGAGAGCAACGGTGGATAGACGGGGTCACAGGCTGGCATTGTGCGTCATGCCCCTGGCTGCTCTTTAGAATGGGGAGAATAGGGTGGTTGGGGGTTACTTCAAAAGGGGGAAGTAGGCCTCGGCATTGTGTGCTGGATGTCAGGGTGCCGGTGTAAGAACCTACAAGTGGTCGGTGGCAGGGCATTATTCTCTTGTTGGAGTAAATCTCATAGCCGTCTACCCATTGACCTTTTCTGTCAGGAAGTTAAGAAGTTCTCCATTGTATTTGCAGATCATAGATGCTGTGTTTAGTGTGGGCTGTGTCCGACAAGTTGATTGCCACACACGAGGAAAATCTGCCCCCTCCCCAGACCTGGGTTTAGGATTCCTGTTGCTCTCTCTGTGTGCACTCCCTTCTCCACCAGCATTACCGCTACGTGTCTGGTCTAGCCTCACCTTCTGTATTCCGGATGTACTCCTGTCCAATTTTAATTCTGCATGGACATGAAGAAAAAGAAAGTAACTAAAAAGCCTCATGTTTTAAACTTTCCTTTGCCAGAGACACGACCCCAACGAAGTCAAAGGCAAGACCCCTTAATGAAGATTAAAAGTTACATTTATGTAAAGACAATTCAAAGGCAACATATTTTGTAGAATATTGTTTAATCAAACAGACGGTTCAGGTGGATTCCGTACATCACTTGTACAGTCCACATTCTATATGACTACTGTTCCTAAAACGCCCATGCTTGGGAATAGAAGCCAGCCCTCTGCGTTTTTGTGGGGGAGTCTGCCCGGGCAGGCGGGTTATTATGTAAAGGTGTTTAGCGCCAGTTATGTGCACAAAAATGTAATTCCAGTTATGATGATAGGTAAAGTGTCAACACTTTGGTAATTTTAATAGAAACATTCACTTTATGTCAATAACCAGGGCCAGGCCTCGCTCTCCAGATTGTATTACCACCTCGGATGTAAATGCAGCGTTGTGTGCTTATCAGATGCCTACATTTCATACATTGTAACTTTGAAAGTGCAGGTATTTTAATGTAATGTTTTTTTGTGTGTGATTACACAGAATCACGTAAGTGTAATTTAGCATTTAGCACCATTTTCTTTGGGCACAAATACCCACTCGCCTTCAAAATGCACGCGAGGATGCATTTTCTCTAAAAATAGCACTAACTGCAACAGAACATTAATAACAATATGAGCTACCATTTGGTAAATGTGAAAGTGGAGAAAGATTTCCCCCCAAAGGGCTCAGGGCATTTAGTGCTAGTTTCTTAGCACAAAATGCACCATCACTTTCAAAATGGATGCGAGGGGGTATTTTTTGCTAAGAATATTAGCAATAAATGCAACAGAACATAAATTGCACTGCAAGCAGCTGCTCACATTCTCTAAATGTGCTCTCACCATAGGACCCCCCCCCTAAGTTACTCTTAATTACGTAAGTGGCGTAATCTAGTTATTTTTGGTAATTTCTCTTTAAAAAGTGTTGCAGAATTAAAATTAGTCTGATTACTCCAGCATGATTGATATTATATCCAGGCCTCGTAGAAATAGCCAGTGTAAGTAATTCCCTATTTGATGCTTTTGAACTGTGTTTGGGTAGAGTTCCTTAGTGCCAAGAACACATTTCCACAGTAAGAACTCCACAATATGTGGCATTCACTTAAACACCATAGAAGCACTTAAAACATTGGCTGCTACACAGTAGGTGGCCAAAATCTCAGGGTGAACATGAAGCAGGTCTTTGGCCATTAGTGGCCTTTGCAGTTGTCAATGGAAATAATTGTATGTGTAAAAGAGAAAGAATTGAGAAATGGCCTGCCACTATCCTTCAACCCTGATGTCCATCTTTCTTGATGCCCTTGGAGAAAAAAGGGACCTACCACCATAAGACCTGGGTGGATAGATGGGACCTACTGTACGGGTAGTAATGTGACACCATATGGAGAGGTTAACCCCTTCGCTGCGGGGGTTAATCCCCCGCTATGCTGGGGGGAGGGGGGCACGCACAGCGCCCGCATGCTCATGACGAGCTAAGCTCGGCATGAGGCACGGCGCTCCTGTGCTCATGACGAACTGAGCTCGTCACAGGTGCACCGGCTCCCGTGGAACGCTCAGCACAGCAGGGGAATTCTCCCCGCACCCGAGCGTTCCACAGGCCTTGACGAGCTGAGCTCGTCATGAGCATGGAAGGGTTTAAGAAGAAAAATTAGACTCTGGGCCAAGCTTTTTCAGATTGCATCGAAGTGGAAGTCTCTAAAAGGCTGAACTTTGGAGTCATTGAGCTCTCTTCAAACTAGTTGATCAACTCTGTTGTACTAGTGCTGAGTAGGGCTCAACACACCTCCGCTTTTGAGTGAACCAGAGAGCGCTAAATGTTGCCATGCAATCTTCTTCCTTTACGTGATAAGATCATCAGTAAGTTGGGAGCTGCTCATTGTTTGACTGCCTTTGCATTGATTAGTGGCTCTTGACAGATTGCCTGGAACTCTGGTTCCAAGGAGAATACTTTAACCTCCACTTCAGAGATCCTGGGCTATGTAAGGCCCTTGCCTTGTGGATTAAACATTATATTTTTTCCAGTGGTTGGCAAATCATGTCTTGAATGACCTGTATAACATTTGTGTTGCCTATGTAGAACATATTTGCTGAATGACCACTGGGCCAATTATCAGATTCACCTTAAGTTAGGTTGTGGGTGCTGAAGTGAGCTAACCTCACAATGAAAGCAACCAAGTGCCTGACGTAAGCTTTGCCCATATTGTGCAGCCTTGGTCCCCATGTGGGTGGTGTGGGTGGTGTAAGGGTGGATACTCTTAACTCCAAGATTCGGACCAATTTAAATTGGAAGAGCCCAAACACCCAGACATGTTTCCTCAATCTTGGATATCAGTAGGTATTGGTTGCCAGTACTTCATGGAGAACTATGGTTCTATTGTTTCTCTGCTTGTAGCTCTGACATCCCAGTAGGAGCTTTTGGTCACCTGAAAAGCTTTGTGTGAGGCACCGGATTCCGGCAACTTTTGATTGCCCAAGCTGACTCCTTTGATCTTCGCTTTTATTGGGTTTTCTCCCAACTCCACAGGAGGAGTCAAAACCACATAGTGGAATTCTCTACCCAGAGTTTGTCATCTCGGCAGCATTTGAGGTGGCATGCTGAACATCCCGTGGGAATGTGGATGGATTCAGGGAATTTCAGCTGATTAGATAAACAAGCCTCTCCTGCTGGCAAGTAGTTTCCCGGTGCAGTCTAACCCGAGACAGTCCAACCCGAGAAGAGCAGTATGTAAGGACAAAAGTGCACGACCGTTGATGCAGCTTTATTATTGCTGCGTTTCATCATTTGACCATGCAGTACCCATCTTTTAAAATCATCAGAGCATATTTATTGGCACCATTTTTGCTACTTTTGTGATAGGGATTCAGATAAATTCTGGTTTCACCAGGACAAGCAAGACACAAAGTGAAGTCACAGTTGTCACTGTTTTCTAAAAAGCATGTGTAAAGAAAAAAACATTTTCAGCATTTTTCAAATGTGCACGATTTAGGACTACATCTGAAGGAAAATTAGTCTGCTCCATATTTTATATATATTATATATTAAAGTGTCTTTGCTCGTTCTTTTAAATGAAGAATTGCTCATGGACAATGGCTTGTCTGTTAAAATCTCAATGATCGCATAAATTGATTTATAAGCCAAAAAAGTGAGTTGATATGGTCAGCAATGGTTCCACAATCGTTTCCCTGGTACAAAGATATCTCTGTAATGTGGACTCAGAAAAACATTTTGGGGACAATTTCATATTTGAAAAGTGCCAACATTGTGCAAAATGAATTGGACACTGGTATCTGCACCTTAAGTTTATGTAACCTGCCCCAGTCACGTATAGGTATTGAAATGGCATAAGCGAGACATGAAGCAATATGTAAAATCAAGTTATTTGATTGGGGAGTATTATCACTCTTTTTGTGGTTGGGGGGAGTTGTGCTGGATCCCTGGGGGGCTATTAGTGCACTGGAAATCATAACCATATTTAGACTTGGCTCCGCCCCGTCCGGACCCCCTCTTCCGGGGCCCCCACCTACGCTTCCTGCACAGGGCCACCATGAGCCTAGAGCCGGCCCTGATCAGATCATCAGAATACCATTAGAATGAATCAATAAGTATCACAGTTTGATCCCCTCAGGAACTGTAGAAGCCCACCCCTTATTCAGTACAGGGAAAAGCTCATCCTCTTATAGCAGGCATGAAAACATCTCAGGAAACATGAGCTTAATATCCTCCTAAGTCGGCCATTGAACACTACTCATCACTGAAGTGGATTATCTGACTGTGTAATATCACCCCACAATTCAATTGACAGGTTCCAGGCCGAGAACTCCTGGCAGGTAGAACGATGCAGTAGGGTAGGTATCTGTTCCTCCCAAACCTCTCAAGATATCAAGGCACAATAGGTGGGGGGCCAACGGGGCCCAGTCTGAGTTCATCCCGGGGGAGGGGCGACCTCGGGCCTACTCGGGCCTTCCGCCCTTCTCCCCGGGGGTTACCTGGTGCTCTTCGGCCTTCCCGGCCCTTGCGGGGGCGTCGGCCGTGGGGGCGGAGGGGGCTCCCGTTTACTCGGGGAGCCCTCCGATCTCTGGCAGGCCTCAGGGGCAGCTTCGCTGGCTTCACGCTGGGGAGGGAGGGGCTCGGAGCGCTCACGGAGCCCTCCCCAGCACTGCGTCTCCCTGGCCCCAGGCTCGCAGTGGTGCGAGCGGCCCGGGGCTGCTTCTGGCAGCGGTCGCGGTGCCCAAGGGGGCGTGTCCAAAGATGCCTCAACCCCCACCACGTGACAGGGGGAGGAAGGCCTCAGGCCCTCGCGGCCTGACAGGAATCACGGCGCCCTCCTCCGTCACCGGGGGCCGCCTCAGCAGGTCACAAGCGGGGGCTGGAGACGCAGGCAATCGCGGCGGCCCTCTCCTGGCACCGGGGGCCGCCCCACGGATTTTACCATGCCTGGCCGGGCTGCGGTGGTGAGTGCAACAGCGCGCTTTCTCCACACAGTGCTGAGGGGGCAATTTCGTTTGGGTTAACACCGGGGCATATAGCGCGCCTCGACCAGGATGGCACTTCCAGGGTGGAGCGCCTCGGGGGCAGTTCACTCGACGGGGGTAACTGGAGTAGGCACAGCGCCGCTCACAGGGCAGGATGATTCTTGAGGAGAAAAGCGCCTCAGGATCTCAGCGCTTGAACCACGGGGGCACAGTTAGCTCAGGCAGGCAGTCTTTAATACAGCGGTGGACAGGGGGAGCAAAATATAGCGCTTTCCACACAGTTTAGCAAGGACAGCAGAGCAGTTCAGTCAGGGGGAGACAGGTAGGGCAAGGTGGGCCCAGTTGAAGGCAGGGGATGCGCACGGCAGGACAAGTCCCGTACCTGGTCGATCACCCCAGCAGTCTCTGATCAAGGAAAAGTAGACTTCTTGGCGCTTGGATGGTTCTGCGCCCTTGGATGCTGGTTACTTGAAGTTGAAGAGGGGGAGGGGGGGTTGAGTTGAAGGCTTGATGAGTTTTTCCTCAGTCACTGCAGATGGTCCCTGGGGTTCTCTACCACTGGGCCAGATCAGGGGGCTAGCTTAGGACACCTCACCCAGCTTAAGAGGCATATTTACAACAAGGGGTGGTGAGGGACAGAGTCTCTGAATTAAGCAGAAAGCTCTCACCCAGTCAAGAGATCAGGGCTAGATCCAACACCGTTTTTTAGCTCACTGCACCATCCCAGTTTCAGAACCTGGCTGTATGCAAATTAGTCTGTTCCTGTCCCAGTGCATGATGGGAACAGGGCAAACCAAACTACAAAAGCCAATTCTTACACTGGGAAGGAAACAAGCTCCCGGGGACCGGTTTCTGGCATTACAGCCATCTTCGGCCCGGTTTGCTTGAATCCTGATGGTGCAATGAGCAAGGGTCTCACATCTGAGAATACCACTCGGCCAGATCAGGGGGCTAGCTTAGGACACCTCACCCAGCTTAAGAGGCAGCACCTAAATCCTGTCACTCCCAGTAGTATAAGTTCCTAACTAGGCCCTCCCGCCTAAAACTCCTGCGTGGGTTCCCCAGGTCAGTGATGCCCCAACTGACTAGAAAAAGTTCCCTCCCTTGCTTATATATTCCCAGGTCAGTTGACCACTCTCTAATGCGGGAAAAGTCAGGTCCGCCTTCCTTCTGGAAGGTTCCAGGGGCTTGCCCACTCTACCTATGGACAGGGGATGAGTGGCTGGCATTGTATGGGGATCCAGCCTGCTCCTGGCAGCTAGGGTGCTACACTAAAAGGCCACGCTGCAGTAGCAGGGGACAGTGGCAGCCATGTTTGAAGTAGAGAGCACCTGCACCTTAACACAGATTAGCTATGAAAAGGTGCCCGAAGACCGATAGGCCAACAAAAAGAAGGTGGGAAAAATGAGGCAAGGACAAAAAATCACAGGGAAAGACCACCCTAGGGTTGACAGGTCTAACACTGCACTTGCCGCAAAAGACGATGTAGCTTCCAGACCAGTTGCAGTTGAGGTCCGCTGTCACTGGGATTGAACGTGTCAAGCCAATGTCAAGCCAAAAAATGTACCTGTGTTCCAGTATACACACAGGTCTGCGTCGTTCTAAAGGGATGCTTTGCAAAACTACATAGAAGCTTTACATTTATAGCACCGTCCACCTTCCTCTCATCCACTTTTTAATGAATTCTTCAAATGCAAGTGTGCCTTGCAGTCTGGTGGCAGAAACTTCTCTTTAATTTTACCACTGCTTAATTTGCCCCGGTGTCCGTTGCCGGTAGTCGGTGTTTCTTTTAGTGAGATCACAGCTTCTCCCCCGCCCCCACTACCGAAGTCTACAAAACTCCTAACTGCGTACACTAACCTACTAGAGTGACACCAAATTCTCCCACGAGTTCACTACAGTTCTGTTTTTCTTCCAGCTAATGAAACCAGAGACGCAGTTACGTCACTGACTTAGGTTTCATCAGAAGAAGTCTTTCCTTTTATTATTTTTGAAAGTGTACCAGTTACCTAGAGACCGCATTGTTTTGTGGTTTTTTTCCGACATATCTGTGTATAGATCTATGCCAACGCGCAGTTTCCTTTAACAGTATATGTTTTTACAGAGATTTGCATAACGCTGTATTGCGATTAGTACGGCCTCGCAGCAATGCCATAGTTCTAGACTAACAACTGCTTGATAAGATGCACTTTATATCTGGATTGTGCTGACCAAAACATAATTCTGCACGACTTCACATGTCTCTGCCAATATCCACTACATGGTGAGTGAATTGTTCATGTCTGTTGAGTGGCTCATTCCTTCCCCCCTGCAAGCCCGATTTCTTTGCCACTCCCACCCCCCTCCTGCGCGCCCGATTTACAAACCCACAGGAACGATAGCTACACACTGAAGCTCAAAACACATACAGGTAAGCATTTATATGTTTGTGGGGACGTGTTTCACTTTCTTTTAAATATTTTTCATTTCACCATCGAAGCTCCTCTGTTACTGCCCCCAACTGATCCCGTTCTTCATTACATCCATTCCACTGTTGCTCATCTTTCGCTGTCTCATTTTTTGAAAACTTTTTTGGGACCCAGCAGTTTTTGGGTGGGCTGCACCGTTCTACCAAAATTCTTTTTTCATGTTTTACCCACACCGCCCCAAACCAATGTCCTTCACTGCCCGGTGCCTTCTCCTCTCAGTGCTCCGTGCTTGTGTCCCTCAATGTCCAATGCCTCTCCCTCACCCTCCCTCACACCTCCTCACCCTCACACACCCCCTCACCCTCACACACCCTCTCACCCTCACACACCCTCTCACCCACCCTCACACCCCCTCACCCTCACACACCCCTTCACCCTCACACACCCTCTCACCCACCCTCTCACCCACCCTCACACCCCCTCACCCTCACACACCCTCACCCTCACACACACCCTCACCCTCACACACCCTCTCACCTTCACACACCCTCTCACCCACCCTCACACCCCCTCACCCTCACACACCCTCACACCCCCCTCACACCCTCACCCTCACCCTCACCCTCACACACCCTCACCCTCACCACCATCACCCTCACCCCGTCACCCTTACCCTCACACTCCCTCACCCTCACACCCCCTCACCTCCCTCACCCTCACACCTCCACACTCCTACACCCTCACACCCCCTCATCCTCACACACACCCTCACACCATCATCCTCATACCCCCTCACTCTCACACACCCTCACACCCTCACCATCACCACCGTGACCCTCAACCTGTCACCCTCACACTCCCTCACACCCTCACCCTCACACCCCCTCACCCTCACCCTCACAACCCCACCCTCACACCCCCTCACCCTCACACCCGCTCACCTTCACACACCCTCACCCTCTCACCCCCTCACACCCCCTCACTCCCCCTCACAACCCCTCATCCTCACAACCCTTTCTCCCTCACACACCCTCACTCACACTCACACCCCCTCAAACCCCCTCACCCACCCTCACCCTCACTCACCCCCGTACACCCTCACCCTCACACAACCTCACCCACCCTCACTCGCCCTCACTCACCCTCACTCACCGTCACTCACCCTCACTTACCGTCACTCACCCTCCATCACTCACCCACCCTCACTCACCCTCACTCTCCCTCACACACCCTCACCAGCATAGCATAACAAAACATAGCATAACATAACAAAACAAAGCATAGCATAGCATAACAAAACATAGCATATCATTACAAAACATAGCATAGCATCACAAACCATAGCATAGCAAAACATAGCATAGTATAACAAAACATAGCATAGCATAACAAAACACAGCATAGCATAGCATAACAAAACAAAACATAGGATAGCAAAACAAAACATAGCATAGCATACAGCATCACTCAGCACCACCACAGCATCACTCAGGTGCATCACAACATCACAGTGCACTACCACAGCATCACTGAATGCCACAGCATCACTCGTTCGCCATCACAGCATCACTCAGTGCCACCACAGCATCAATCTGTGCAACCATTCAACAACAACTGGTTCAAATATGTTCTCTCAATGTTTCAAGCTTTATTACAAATGTAACAAAAATATGTTAATATTTCAATTCTGTTCTTGGATTTTCGTCACAATAAAATACACTGAACATAATCTTCACAAAAGTTATTTACAAAAGTTTAAGCTATTGCCATTATAAATTACAATAACTTTTATTTAGGTATTCATTATTAAAAAAAATTAAAAGCCATTGTTATTTGTAATAGTAAGTCACGTAAATACAACACAAATTGGATTACAAATGCTATAGGTGTCACATTTGCGAAAGTTATAACTATTGGCATTGTAAATGACGTAGCTAATAATTTCGCAATTTTCAAAAACAAAACATAAATAAAAAATTTGTCATTTACAATACCAATAGCTCAAACTTTCCTAATGCGAGACCTATTGCATTGCAAATGCTTGTTTATAAATGACTAGCAGCCCGTCCCGACGTTGTCCGGGAGCAATTATGCTTCAGGGCCCCCGCCGCCCTGACGTTGTCTGCGGGTCCCCCGCAGCCTTCCTCCATATATTGCAGTTACTTTGTACGCTTTTGTAACCTGCACACGTCACTTTTTCCTCCTGTAATGCCCCGTCTGCTACCTCTGGCTGACGATTGTGACTTTTGTAACGCACTTCTCACGATTGTCATTTTAGCGCCGGTCACCGCTCCTTCCCGCCGCCGCTCCTCCCTCACGTTTAGTTTGGTATTTTGCTCACTTGTGGCGCTCACGTTTGCTTTTCTCTATATTGCAGTTACTTTGTACGCTTTTTACTCCTGTAATGTCACCGCTCCTCCCTCACGTTTGCTTTGGTATTTTGCTCACTTGTGGCGCTCACGTTTGCTTTTCTCTATATTGCAGTTACCTTGTACGCTTTTGTAACCTGCAAACGTCACTTTTTACTCCTGTAATGCCCCGTCTACTACCTCTGGCTGACGATTGTCACTTTTGTAACGCACCTCTCACGATTGTCATTTTAGCTTCATAACGCACCTCTCACGATTGTCATTTTAGCGCCGGTCACCGCTCCTCACTGCCTGCCCGCCGATCCTCACCGCCTGTCCCCCGCTCATGTCCGCTGTCACTGCTCCTCCCAGCGCTGATCTCTGCCGCTCCTCGCGCTCGTGTACGCCGCTCCTGGTGTCAGCACGCACGTCGCGGCCGGCGCTACTTTGAAGCTACTGTTTTTTTAAGTTATATTTTTTAAATTACGTATTTATTTTTAATTTATATAGCCTTTGTCCATCTGCACACCCTGAGGATTACAAAGATGTATCGGGTGTGTGGATTGGCGCTGTGGTTCCTGAGTTTACCCGCCTCAAAGCCTCAAAGTTCTCCCTTTATAATAGTAGTATAGATAGATAGCAATCCAGGAAATCACAACTCACTGTGTTAATCCAGGAAATCGCAACACACTTGTTTTTTTGATACAAAGTTAAGTGTGAGGCAGAGCACTCTATGATAGTCGAGTTAACAAACATACTTCAGAAAAAACCCCACCTTAATCTACACAATTAAATGAAAATGATAATCCATAAGGGTGGAGGTCCTATGACTCTTGCTCTCAAGGTCGAA
The DNA here is from genome assembly GCF_964263255.1 of Lissotriton vulgaris. Classification (NCBI taxonomy): domain Eukaryota; kingdom Metazoa; phylum Chordata; class Amphibia; order Caudata; family Salamandridae; genus Lissotriton; species Lissotriton vulgaris. The sequence goes on from NW_028255151.1 coordinate 227,482, forward strand.
ATGTTAAATGGGACAGGCTTCCCAAGGGCAAGTTCAGTCTTTAGGCACGTTTTCGCTTACGAACAACGAAAGGAAGAACACTCTTCTTTCTTTTCAAAACTGCATTAGGGATGGGAGATCGTGTCTTGGCTATTGGGCTCGGTTCTGAAATGATGCCGTTCCCATCCTGTTTCCTTAGTTGTCCCATTGGTCTGGGCGGTATTGTTTCGTTGTGTATTCCACCTTTCTATGGTTGGGACTCAATCAAGGACACTGGAGCCAACCCGTTGTTGCCCCCTGCCCTGAATGAAGACATAGGCAACAATCAGCAGGAGTTCAATTACAAAGAGCACATCCCAGCGAACTGAATACAATCGTGCTGGGTGCATCAAGGACACGAACATGGTGCATAAGGACCTTCCAGCCCTCCTGGCTGATCAAACACATGAACTTCAAGAGAGTGGCAGTGAGAGCAAAAAAGAAAAAAAATCATGCCAGACTGGAATCCCTTTGACGGCGCCAGACTGTAAGAATTTGCTTCCAGCTGTGTTTTCTTTTTTTTTTTGTAGGAAGAGCGGAGTTGATTTAAAGTCGGGATCTGCAATGTCGAAAAAGTTGTAGCGTGTGCTAAAAGCATATGTCATCTGTGGAAATCTGCGCCGGCTTTCAGAGGTCATGTTCAAACACGTTTGCAACAGGCTCTGCACATGACATTTAACGCCTGCGCCCATTGAGTGGTGTTTACATACCTGCGCTGCTCGGCTTTGGAGTTTTTATTTGCGAGGCATGCACCGCATCAGAGCAGAAAGCTAAGGTTTTTTATCTGACTCTCAGCTAACAGAGGCACTGTACTTGGACATAGCATGGTTTAAAATGTCATTCTACTTCAAAGAAACTCCTCTCTTTTAAAAGTAAAAATGCTCGAAAAACAGATCAAGAGGTTCCTATTATGAGCATTCTAAGGATACAGCGCTTGCAGTGTGCGCTGTCTAAGAGCTCTCACTCAGCCACACTTTCTCTTTCCCATTCACGCATCACTTATTGATCGCCTCACTTACTTGGTCATTCACCCAATCACCCAAGCCATTCCCTTATTGACTGACGCCCTGCACACTTAGTTACTCGATTACTGAGTTACCACCGTTCGTCACTGCACGCCGCTCCTCCCCGCGCTCCTGATGTCACCACGCAGGTCGCGGCCGGCGCTACTTGCAAGGGACTACTTTATTTGTATTTGTAAATATTTTAAACAACGTTTTATTTTTTATTTTTGATAGCCTATGTCCTTCTGCTTGCCCTGAGGTTTTCTAAGATGTCTTGGGTGTTCAGATTGGTGGTGTAGTTTTCGAGTTTACCTGGCTCAAAGGTGCAAGTTCTCTCTTTATAATAGTAGTATATATATATATATATATATATATATATATATATATATATATATATATATATATATATATATATATATATATATATATATATATTTTTTTTTTTTTTTGGGTGAAACGCATATGTTAAGGGGGCAGGGGGGTCTGCCAATAAACCACTGTGGTTGAACACCAACTTGGAGTGCCGTCCTTCTTTGACCTCTGGGGAAATTAAGGAGGTTTGTGGAAACATATATATATATATATATATATATATTTAATATAAATATGTTTTTATATTTACAATATAAACATAAATAGAACCATTTGCTAACTGGGATATTGTAGACAAGGAAGAAGCGCAACAGACTGCAACCAAATCTTTACCTCTGACTAACTGAGCTAAGCGAAAATATGAGTTACACCTGAAATAGAAAAACAAAATAAGAACTGCTATTACCAATTGTAAAAGCCTGGAGGAAGCCCTCATCCTGATGACCATGTAAGGGTGAAACAAGTGTAAGCTGTCGATAATCAGATACCGAATATTGCAACATCTTGAAAAAATGATGAAAATCATGAATAAAAGGATAACTTAAAATCACAGTCCAAGATCTTGAATTATTCTTCATGTATCAATATTGAATAAGGAAGACGATGCACCCATATATCTCAAAATAGTAAGTGCTAATGGCTTCCCATCAGCAGCTCCTTCCAGTCTCTGTCACACCTGGAGGGAGCCAGAGGGCAGGCACACCTACTGCTGTGACAGTCGAGCAACCCACTGTCATTCTGCCTCTGACATTAGCCCTCTGGCCTGACTTCACATGCATGGGGTCATGTGTGTGAAGGCTGTAACAGCTTTTCACAGGGTACACCAGTCCTTAGTAGACCAAAACACCGGCCCGCTAACTGGCCTCAGGCAGAGGCCCATCGGCCGATGGCCCGCCTTGCCAATCAGAGGCGCTATCAGTCTACCAATAGGCCAGGTGCCAGACTTGAGCTAACCCGCACGTGCCAATGCCCCATCACCAAAGGAAAAAAGCCACAACCCATCAGGTCTACTCGAGTTCTTCTAAAATTGCTACCAGCCTTGTGTTTAACGCCTGAGGGCAGTCACTAAATACGTTGATAACCTATATATGCAAGATATGTGTTGAGTTGCTACTCACAAAGTGCAACAGAGCCAGGGAGGTAAGGCTGCTGTCATAACCCACTGGGCTAAAGTCTTGTTGGCCACTGCAGCTAAATGGGATGACCAGCCCCTTGAATGTCTTGTGGAACATTAATGAGTTTTAATAGGCGCTACAACATAAGGGTTTCATGTCCTGGGTTGATGCTGGTCTGAGCACACTGGTGAAATTGTACCATCAGGTGGTTGTCTAATGGAGAGCAATGTTTCACCTGAGTCCAGAAATGTTCTGGTGTTTTCTGTGGATCTCCTTTCGGCTGCATTCTATGTATAAACTATATGCCTATAATGTTACGGCTGAAAAGGTAAATGTCTGGTTGGATGGGGATTTTGTTTTAAGTTTTAGTTTTTATAATTTTAGCTCTATATAAAATAATTTCCTGGAACAATATTCTGCAATAAATAAACTCAATAAAGAGCGATTTCCAAAAAACAAAAGTTTGAAGGACCAGGTTTCCGACGGCAGAAACCATCAGTCAATGTAAGTCAGAAGCCTTCCCTCGGGTGGTCATTCCAAGGTATATTTTTCCTGTTTGAGACTGTGTCACTGAAAGCCTGGTGGTTCCGAACAGAAAACAAAATAAATGATCCCCAGTTGGTGGGAGAAAATTCCCAGTATGTCAAAGCCATTTGTAATATACTCTACGCTCTGCTGAGAAGGTGCAGTAAACATGGTGCCCATTTGGCAAGGGTAATGGCAGCTCCACTTACAGCACAAACATTTCTGCCTGCCTGGTGGGGCTCCCAGGTGTGGCAGGCTCTATTCTACCAGGGGAGAGGTGCCTAACCTCGCTGGCATGGCGGTCTGGTGGGCCACCTGCCAAACTCTAAATGAGTACCATACTCTACTACAACGAATCTTGGGTGTACCAACATGTATAGAGAACTTTGCATCATGAAAGCGTTAATACTAATGTAAGAATGCATCTCATGTCAAAGCCAGTACACCTTCCTTACTGATAATGATAGCCCTTTGTAATATGATATTGTGTCAATGCCTATGTGTAGGAGTACTTGGATTTATTGTTATGGCTTCCTGGGGTGCCAACTGTTCAGCATGCGTCACCAAAGGTATTTCCATCTACCTGACTGTATATATTTGTAAATGATGCATAGTATGTGATAGTGTGTTTGCAATAAAGTAATATTTATGAGATAAAGCACTGACTGGACAATGACTTATTGAGTGTGGTTGTCACGTACTAGCAAACTGAGGGTACTAGCCCCCACCCCCTCCCGAATAGGCCTTGCACTGCTCTGCTTCATTAGCCGGACAGAGTCAAGTGCTACAATCGGGTACTTGGTTCCCAGCACAGAGAATGTTGCAGACTTATTTCTTGCGAAGGACTAACATCCTTTTCAAGTCGTAACTCTCTTCCTTAGAAGGATGAAGTTAGAAAGCAGGTGTAACAACCGCAGATAAAGATTTTAAAAGTCCGGACTGGACAGACATCATCTGGAGAGACTGCCTTTCAGGCGGTAAGCAAGGAAGATATCCCCTCTTCCTTAATCCTTGGGAGAACTAGGATACGAGGGATGAAGGCTTGTAATGATTCTGCATGGGACAGGATGAAATAAGATGGAAAATACAGTCTTGAATGACCTCGATCTCTTAGATAAAGGAGGCCAAAGTTTCACAAGCATCTTAGGAGGGGGAATAGTCATTTTGATACAAGGCAAACTGGTGAGATTCGAGCCTGCCCTTGAGGAGTTGGAGGCTTAAAATTGAAATTAAAATGGTAGCAATAAGATGCAATATCCAATGCCTGAGGTGTTGACATTTATTTTGCACTTTCATAGGCAGGCGTATATATTTTTAAGTGTCTACTGTACTTGCAAATGCGGGGCAAGAAGACTCCATCAAAACACATACAGACACACAGCCGAAGGTGAGAACCTGTAGGTTGTAGTTTACTTATTTGCAGTTCTTAGACCACTGCTCAAGCAAGCCCAGCGCACCCAGAGATTGTCCCATCCTCCTGGTGCAGATCGGAGATTCAATGTCAAGCACATCACAGCCTAAGATAAATGAAAACACTGGCCATTTAGAGCACTGCACTTTATTTTAGCTAAGACATTTTCCTTCTTGCCCTCATTACTACACTAGGGCTTTCAAGAAGGTCTTTATTTATGGCATTAGAAATACATTTTACTGCTTTTGTTGTTTTACACCCTGTGTGTTGTGCATGCTTGCAATATATTGTGTGCACAATGAGGGTTGAATTGTTTGTTCGGTTGGTGAGATTTGCAGAATGTTTTGTGGGTTAGCTGGTTTGCAGAGTCTGTTGAAGGTATGTGGTTTTCTGAGTAAATTAGGACTGCAGTGTTTCTCGAATGTATGTGGTTTGCTGAGTAAATTAGGGCTGCAGTGTGTGTCGAATGTCAGTGGTTTGCTGAGTAGGTTAGGGCTGCAGTGTGTGTCGAATGTATGTGGTTTGCTGAGTAGGGGGTGGGCTGCAGTGTGTGTCGAATGTCAGTGGTTTGCTGAGTAAATTAAGGCTGCAATGTGTGTCGAATGTGTGTGGTTTGCTGAGTAAATTAAGGCTGCAGTGTGTGTTTAAGGTGTGTGGTTTACTGAGTAGGTTAGGGCTGCAGTGTGTGTCGAATGTGTGTGGTTTGCTGAGTAGGTGTGGGCTGCAGTGTGTGTCGAATGTCAGTGGTTTGCTGAGTAAATTAAGGCTTCAATGTGTGTCGAATGTGTGTAGTTTGCTGAGTAAATTAGGGCTGCAGTGTGTGTCGAATGTATGTGGTTTACTGAGTAGGTTAGGGCTGCAGTGTGTGTCGAATGCATGTGGTTTACTGAGTAGGTTAGGGCTGCAGTGTGTGTCGAATGTATGTGGTTTTCTGAGTAAGTTAGGGCTGCAGTGTGTGTCAAATATATGTGGTTTACTGAGTAGGTTAGGGCTGCAGTGTGTGTCGAATGTATGTGGTTTACTGAGTAGGTTAGGGCTGCAGTGTGTGTCGAATGTCAGTGGTTTGCTGAGTAAATTAAGGCTGCAATGTGTGTCGAATGTGTGTGGTTTGCTGAGTAAATTAGGGCTGCAGTGTGTGTCGAATGTATGTGGTTTACTGAGTAGGTTAGGGCTGCAGTGTGTGTTGAATGTATGTGGTTTACTGAGTAGGTTAGGGCTGCAGTGTGTGTCGAATGTATGTGTCAGGATCTGCCAAGGCGCCTACCTAACGTTTAAAACTACAAATCCCAGAATGCTTACACAGGGGGGCGTGGTCCTATAAAGCTGGGTGGACCCATCGCTTCCTGTTCGTGATTTTGTGACCTACAGTGCTTTTTGTTCCATAGTAGAGTGGGATCACTGAAATAATATCGACTGCCAAAATATCGACTTGCCAAAATATCGTGGACAAAATATCGACAGTCAAAATATCGAGTTTGTATCTACAAACAGGTAAGTACAAAAATATCGAGTCCAAAATATCGTTAACAAAAATATAGATGTAAAAAATATCGACTTTATTAAAAACAGTGTTAAATTAAAATAATATTAAATTTTAATTACTAAAATATACTTAAAACGACTTAAATTAAATTATAATAATAAAATAATAAATGAAAATAATAAAAATATTTTTTTAAAATCTTATTTGTTGACCCTGAACCCTAAAAATACCCCTTTACCCAAAAACCCAAAACTGACCCTGAACCCTAAAAATACCCCTTTACCCAAAAACCCAAAACTGACCCTGAACCCTAAAAATACCCCTTTACCCATGACCTGAAAACTGACCCTGAACCCTAAAAATACCCCTTTACCCATGACCTGAAAACTGACCCTGAACCCTAAAAATACCCCTTTACCCATGACCTGAAAACTGACCCTGAACCCTAAAAATACCCCTTTACCCATGACCTGAAAACTGACCCTGAACCCTAAAAATACCCCTTTACCCATGAACTAAAAACTGACCCTGAACCCTAAAAATACCCCTTTACCCATGAACTGAAAACTGACCCTGAACCCTAAAAATACCCCTTTACCCATGAACTGAAAACTGACCCTGAACCCTAAAAATGCTCCTTTACCCAAAATTTATCAATATTATTTAATTACCAATTAATTATTAATTAACAATAACTATAAAGTAAATATATTAGAACATTAGGTGTAATTATTTTAATAATTAATATTATTTTATCAAAATTAATTACTTAAAAATAACACAAAATTATATATATAAAAAATGTACTCTAATTAATGTAATTAACTAATTACAATTAATTAATTAACAATTATTTACTAATACAAAATATATTCAAAATTATATTAATTAATTAACTAATTAATATTAATTAATTATCAATTAATTATTAATTAAAAATATTAACAAACATATATTAATTAATTAATTATTATTAAATTACTTCCCACCCTATTCCCCTATAAACCCACAACCCGCTACAGAATTACATTACGCAATTATTATCAAAACAAAATTCATGTAATACAATATTTAATAACATTAATACACATTATTCACACATATTATTACATAAAAATACACTATAAAATATTATATATTATAATAAAATCGATATTTTTGCTATCTATATTTTATACAGTCGATATTACTTAACTTACCTGAAAAACGATATTTTTGTAGTCGATATTATGTCCAGTCGATATTTTGTCCAGTCTATATTAAAAACTCGATATTATGTCCAGTCGATATTTTGGAGTCGATATTTTGTCTCTATACCAGTAGAGTGCTGTCTCTAGTCTTCTCTTTGGTTCCTGTATTGAGAAGTTTTGTTCGTGTCGTTTTGGCTCCAGCGCGCGTGAAAGGGGAATGCGCTAGTATTGCGGAGTACATTGGATTCTGCCGATTGGAGCGGGAACGGTGTTTCCTGTTCTTTTGTTTTCCTCCTGACGTTCCTGCTGCTAATCCATCATCGTGGCAGAAAGGATAGGAAACCGCAACGGAGGAAGAGCGGACAGTAAGAAAGTACTGTGAGTTTGTACGCAACGCGTGGGGTTTAACGCGTTGCTGGATTTAATTAACTGTGATGCATATCAAGCGAATGAAGGACTGCCTATAAGTGTAGTGGAATCCGTGTGGTGTTAACAACGGAGAGCGGAGTGTAGTGGGGCCAGCCTTCTGCGCACTGCCGCTACGAAGTAAAGCACTAGTGTCTTCTGGGCCAATTCCCAAAGCGGAAGATAGTGGGAAACACTACATCTTGCCGTGTTTGGAGCTTGTTATTTGAGAGGCATCGGAGTTTGTTTGAAGGGAGCGGAGGACAGTAGTAGGAAGCTACGTCTTGCCGTATTCCTTAAGGAGTATACTTGTTCTTTCTGGAAATAACAGACTTACTCTTTGTAAGAGACTAACATTTGATTTGGATACACGTTGTTGGTGGAATTACACACGTTTTATTTAGAGCACAGTTTATTCAAGGAGGGGTAGGTATAACCATGCTACTGATATTTGCACACTTATTCTAGTGGTGAAACTGAGAGTAATTGTTGTTTATATTCCATAGGGACTATTGGTGCAGCTACATACACACCCATTGTACAGGGAGGAAGTGGAGAGCGTTGATTCAAGAAAGGTGAACCCTTTAACATAAGTAGAGAGAGTGAAACGAGAGCAGGGGTTTCTCAGTGAACAGTTATAACCCGTACTCTGTTTTCTTGTCTTTCAGCCATCCCTTCCCAGCTGCCCCCTTCCTTTCCCTTCCTTGGTCTCTTGTTTTCCCTCGCCCTATCGCTCGAACCCACTGTGTTTTTTACCAGTGTGTTGGTGAGGTCGGGAGGTGGAGTTTTATGTACATCAGCCGGATCCTGCAGCGTGGAGTCTGACAGAATCACGAACCCACGAATTGCATTCTGCCTGGTCCGGTTGGGGTACATATGGCCACCTTGGATGATGTGTTAAGGGCTTTGGCTTTGGTTCAACAAGAACTAGTAGCGTCCAAGGCCGAAGCGGTTGCTCTGAAAGATAGGGTTGAGCAATTATCAAAGAACTCTTTTTCTTCAGGCGCATCCCAGATTCAAGTTACTGTTCCTCCCCCTATCCCTTTAGCTACTCCAGAACGGTATGGGGGGGATCCACGCAAAACACAGGCTTTCATGACGCAAATATTGTTGCACTTTTCATGTAAACCAGCGTCTTTTCCTACAAATCACTCTCGGGTTGCGTTTGCCATGTCGTATTTGGTGGGGGATGCAGCCAATTGGGCTGTGCCCTTGGTCAAAAGAGACGATGCCATGCTGTCCAACTGGAATGCATTCAGGGAGGAGTTTGAGAAAGTCTTTGACAGAAGGGCCACTAATTTCAGTGCTGACAAAGAGTTGCTTTCATTGCGTCAGGGGAGAAGCGATCTGATAACCTATTTAACTACTTTCAATCGCTTAGTAGCCGAAACGGAATGGCCCGAGGGTAAAAGAATGTCCCTGTTTTATCAGGGGTTAAGGGATGAACTGAAGGATGCAGTGGCACACATAGACCCGCAGCCCACTACCTGTATAGATATGGTGAACTTGGTATTACGGTTGGATGGTAGGTTGACGGAGCGAAGTGGGGATAGAAGGAAGTGGGACAGGGGCTATGCCCGTAATGTAAGTTTTCCTTCTAGGGCTATGGGTTCCGCTAAGGCTGGGGTGGAACCAATGGAAATAGGAGCTATTAGGCCCCCTTTATCGAAAACAGAAAGAGAAAGCAGAAGAGTTCAAGGTCTCTGCATGTATTGTGGGAAGAAGGGACACTATGTAAGAGAATGCCCTTCAAAACCCAAGACTCCAAATACTTGGAATAAAAATCAAAGGGTGGCGGTTTCTAGTACAGCAGGAGAGAGAGAAGACGTGCGATCATCCTTGCCTAAGGCGGAAGAGATCCCCGACTGGAAACTTACATCCTTGTCATCCTCGGGGATAGGGGAAACCGAGTCCCACTTGGTGTTAGAGATGTCCTTGGAGTGTGAGCATAAAATCCATTCGGTAATGGTTATGTTAGACTCAGGGGCCACAGGGAATTTCATCGACAACGGATTGGTGAACCGTCTGTTGTTACCTAGGGTACCCAGAGGCAATCCCGAGGAGGTTTTAGCAGTTGATGGGCAGCCCATTAAATCGGGTCTCATAACCGAGAAAACTGCTGAGGTGGAGTTGTCTGTAGAGGTGTCAGAAGGGAGACACGTAGAGAAAGTGGAATTGAATATCATCGATGCTCCCCAATATGAAATAATCTTGGGAATGCCCTGGTTCACATTTCATAATCCTTCCATTGACTGGAAATCACGCACAGTACATTTCTCTTCAGGGTTTTGCAAGGAACATTTGGTGCCTTATGTATCTTCCCCAGTGGCAGTGCTAGCCTTGCAATTCATGGTGGCTACAGCTGCCGAGAAGGAGGTGATGCTTCCAAAACATTATGAAACCTTTCAGGATGTCTTTAGCGAAAGCAGAGCAGAGAAGCTACCGCCTCATAGGGCTTACGACTGTAGGATTGATTTGATTGATGGGGCAGTGATTCCTACCTGCCGTGTATATGCTTTGTCTGTTCCTGAAACCGCTCATTTAAAGGAGTATATCACTCACTATGAGAGCATAGGATTCATAAGACCTTCCCGTTCCCCTGCAGCCTCTCCACTTTTCTTTATAGCAAAGGCCAATGGTGATTTGAGGGCATGTGTGGACTACCGCGTCTTGAATAAAAATACCATCCGGAACCGATACCCTCTCCCCCTCATCACGGTGTTGATCGATCAAGTGAGGGAAGCTGTGATCTATACTCGCTTGGACTTGCAAGGTGCTTATCACTTGGTCAGGGTTCGAGAGGGGGACGAGTGGAAGACGGCCTTCAAGACGCGGTATGGCCTATACGAATATCTAGTCATGCCATTCGGGTTGTGTAATGCCCCTGCGGCGTTTCAGTTTCTGATTAATGATGTGCTGAAGGAGTTTATCGACTTGTTTGTAGTCGTGTACATAGATGACATCCTGGTGTACTCAATGGAGGAAGAATGTCATGTGGAACATGTTTGCAAGGTACTGGCTAAGTTGAGGGAACATAGTCTCTTTGTGAAACTCAGTAAATGTGAGTTTGGCGTGTATAGTGTGGAGTTCTTGGGGGTAATGATCAGTCCATTGGGGTTGCAAATGTCAGAACGTAAGGTGGAGGCAGTGCGTGACTGGCCGGTTCCGAGGAATGTGAGAGAGGTCCAGAGTTTTCTGGGCTTCGCGAATTACTATCGTCGCTTTATTTTGCATTTCTCGTTGACGGCTGTGCCTATTACCAGACTTTTGAGGAAGGGTAAGCCCTTTGAGTGGACCAATGAAGCAGGGGAGGCCTTTAAAACTCTTAAAACCTCATTCATTACAGCCCCAGTGTTGTCTCATCCCAATCTAGAACATCCCTTTATTGTAGAGGCTGATGCTTCGGATGAAGCTATCGGGGCGGTGTTGTCACAGAGGGATGTGAGTACAGGGCAGTTGCACCCGGTGGCCTTTCTGTCAAAGAAGTTGAGTTCGGCTGAACTCAACTATACTATAGCTGAGAAAGAGTTGTTGTCGATCAAGAGGGCTTTTCAGGAGTGGAGGCAATACCTATGGGGGGCCCTTCATACCATCACAGTGTATACTGACCATAGGAATTTGCGATTTATGTCATCTGCAAGACACTTAACCCAAAGGCAAATGAGATGGATGCTATTTTTTGCCGAATACAATTTTGTGGTCACTTTCCGCCCAGGGTCTGAAAATAGAAAGGCGGATGCCCTATCTCGACAATCTATGCCAGCAGATAGTGTGGAGGAGAAACAGGCCATCATTCCTGAAGGGAAAGTCCTATGCATAGTAAGAGCAGAGACCTTTTTGGATGATGTAAGAAATCATCAGTATCCGGGAGGCTGGATGTCATGGGCTCATGGCATAGCAGAGAGGAAGGTGAGAAATGGGTTGCCTTTCTTTCAGAATAAGTTGTTCTTGCCCTCAACACCTTTGCAGAAAAAGGCGTTTGGTTGGGGTCATGAGGGAGAGCTGGTGGGGCATCCTGGTGTTCGTAAAACCCTCGATATCGTCCAAAGGCATTTCTGGTGGCCTACCCTGGTTAAGGATGTCACGGCATGGGTGGCAAGGTGTGATATCTGTGCTAGAGCAAAGGGAGTAACCACTAAGAAAGCAGGGAAACTTATTACCATGCCTACCCCCAATCAACCCTGGCAGCATATAAGTCTGGATTTTGTGTCTGGCCTTCCGTTGGACAAGGGTTTTTCCGCTGTTTTGGTAGTAGTAGACAGCCTCACCAAAATGGGGCATTTCATCCCATGTAAAAACCTCCCAAATGCCAGCCAAACGGCACAACTTCTAGCTAGCAACGTTGTCCGTCTGCACGGTATTCCTAGAGTGATAGTGTCCGACAGGGGACCTCAGTTCATAGCCAGGTTCTGGCGCATGTGGTGTCGTGCCCTGAATATTGAGTCCAATCTGTCTACCAGCTTCCACCCACAAACAGACGGGCAAACAGAGCGTCTGAACCAGACTTTAAAGAAATATCTGAGATGTTTCTCTAAAGAAGCTCATGAATCCTGGGTAGATCTTTTGTGGATGGCGGAGCTAGCCTATAACAACAATTGGCACAGTTCAACGGGGATGTCGCCATTCAAAGCTAATTTCGGATTTGATGCGAAAACATTGCCGATTGACCTACCCCCTGATCTCCAAGACCAGCCCTCAGTTAAGGAAAGGTTCGTGATGTTGAGGAAGGTACACAAGGGAGTGCAGGTGCATCTGAACAAGGCAAAGGAAGTGTACAAGAGGTGGGAGGATCGCCGCAGGATTGAGAGTCGTCAGTATGTGGTGGGCGATAAGGTCTGGCTGTCTACCAGGAACATTAAGTTTAAATTGCGCAGCGTGTTCCACCCAAGGTACATCGGCCCTTATTCCATCGTAAAACAGGTGAACCCTGTAACATACAAGTTGAAATTGCCGGGTTCCTTGCGCATACACCCTGTGTTCCATGTACAGTTGTTGAAACCTGCTCTTTCCTCTCGCAGGGCGGCCCCTCCGCCAGTGTTGTGCGATGGGGGAATGGAATATGAGGTGAGGAGCATAAGCGACTCAAAGTGGTGCAGGGGTGTTCTTAAATACCTGGTATCATGGAAGGGGTATACCGCGGAGGATGATTCCTGGGAGCTCTGTACGGATGTGCATGCCCCGGCAGCGGTGCGCTCTTTCCACCGGAGATTCCCTGCTAAGCCTGGCCCTAGGAGGCGCTAGGGACGGGGACATACTGTCAGGATCTGCCAAGGCGCCTACCTAACGTTTAAAACTACAAATCCCAGAATGCTTACACAGGGGGGCGTGGTCCTATAAAGCTGGGTGGACCTATCGCTTCCTGTTCGTGATTTTGTGACCTACAGTGCTTTTTGTTCCATAGTAGAGTGCTGTCTCTAGTCTTCTCTTTGGTTCCTGTATTGAGAAGTTTTGTTCGTGTCATTTTGGCTCCAGCGCGCGTGAAAGGGGAACGCGCTAGTATTGCGGAGTACATTGGATTCTGCCGATTGGAGCGGGAACGGTGTTTCCTGTTCTTTTGTTTTCCTCCTGACGTTCCTGCTGCTAATCCATCATCGTGGCAGAAAGGATAGGAAACCGCAACGGAGGAAGAGCGGACAGTAAGAAAGTACTGTGAGTTTGTACGCAACGCGTGGGGTTTAACGCGTTGCTGGATTTAATTAACTGTGATGCATATCAAGCGAATGAAGGACTGCCTATAAGTGTAGTGGAATCCGTGTGGTGTTAACAACGGAGAGCGGAGTGTAGTGGGGCCAGCCTTCTGCGCACTGCCGCTACGAAGTAAAGCACTAGTGTCTTCTGGGCCAATTCCCAAAGCGGAAGATAGTGGGAAACCCTACATCTTGCCGTGTTTGGAGCTTGTTATTTGAGAGGCATCGGAGTTTGTTTGAAGGGAGCGGAGGACAGTAGTAGGAAGCTACGTCTTGCCGTATTCCTTAAGGAGTATACTGGTTCTTTCTGGAAATAACAGACTTACTCTTTGTAAGAGACTAACATTTGATTTGGATACACGTTGTTGGTGGAATTACACACGTTTTATTTAGAGCACAGTTTATTCAAGGAGGGGTAGGTATAACCATACTACTGATATTTGCACATTTATTCTAGTGGTGAAACTGAGAGTAATTGTTGTTTATATTCCATAGGGACTATTGGTGCAGCTACATACACACCCATTGTACAGGGAGGAAGTGGAGAGCGTTGATTCAAGAAAGGTGAACCCTTTAACATAAGTAGAGAGAGTGAAACGAGAGCAGGGGTTTCTCAGTGAACAGTTATAACCCGTACTCTGTTTTCTTGTCTTTCAGCCATCCCTTCCCAGCTGCCCCCTTCCTTTCCCTTCCTTGGTCTCTTGTTTTCCCTCGCCCTATCGCTCGAACCCACTGTATTTTTTACCAGTGTGTTGGTGAGGTCGGGAGGTGGAGTTTTATGTACATCAGGCGGATCCTGCAGCGTGGAGTCTGACAGTATGTGGTTTACTGAGTAAGTTAGGGCTGCAGTGTGTCTCAAATGTATGTGGTTTACTGAGTAGGTTAGGGCTGCAGTGTGTGTCGAATGTATGTGGTTTACTGAGTACGTTAGGGCTGCAGTGTGTCTCGAATGTATGTGGTTTACTGAGTAGGTTACGGCTGCAGTGTGTGTCGAATGTATGTGGTTTGCTGAGTAGGTTAGGGCTGCAGTGTGTGTCGAATGTATGTGATTTACTGAGTGCGTTAGGGCTGGAGTGTGTCTCAAATAAGTATGGGCGGTAAATCCGATACGCTCGCGGATTTTGCGGATTTTTGGTAAATTCGCAATCCGCGAACGCTCGCAAATTTACCGAAAATCCGCAAATTCGCACGCAGCGGATTTTTTTTTCTTGGTGATACAATTTTGCGGCGCGCGGCGTTTACTTACCGTCTTGCCGAGTTGTTTTTCTTGATATTTTGCGAGTGCTGCGCCATTTTGGATCTTGCTGCGGGATCCCGCGGGAATTTGGCGAGCGCGATTACGTAATCGCGGCTTGCCAACTTGCACAGCGAGAGTTTGTCAACGCGAGTACGCCGTGATCACGTATCGCGGTACTTCGCAATTGCGAGCTTGTAAATGCGGCGAGCAGCAACAATCTCGCACTCGCGAAAATACAAAATTTGCAATTCTGCACAAGAAATCCACCAGCAAGCAGCATAAACCTTCTGGAAATGATGATTTTTATCTGAATAACTCCTCAGGTTGACATTTGCCTGCACTTTTTTTGCGAGGAGTCCATTTTGGGGAGGGGGGGGGGGTGGTAGGAAGGAAGTGCCCCACAGTCTTCAACTTTCTGTTCCTGTCCAGCAGGCTCCTCCCAGTGCTTGGTCCATCTCCTGGTCACTTTTCATTTGGATCTGGAGCTGGAAGGATTACTTTTTGTGGATGCTGCTGGATATTTGGATTAGAGGCCTTTTTGACTTTCTTTGGATCACTTTTGAATTAGAAATTTCACAAGTAAGTTTGTTTGGGGCATTACAGTTGCTGCAACTACAATTTTGGAATTTTCGATTTTTGGGCTGTTTTGGGGCCTTTTGCCCAGGGGTACTCAGTGGTGGGTGCACTGAGTCTTTCTGTGGGGTGTTTTGAATTTAAACATCATGGAGGGGCTGGATGGCTTGGGATTGTGCTGATTTTTCTGTGATTTTCGTTTTTTTGGCCTGTTGTGGCCTTTTCACCAGGGGTAGTGAGTGTTGCATGGGCCTAGTCTTTCTGTGGGTTTTCTTGAATTTAAACATCATGGAGGGGCTGAATGGCTTGGGATTGTGCTGATTTTTCTGTGATTTTCGTTTTTTTGGCCTGTTGTGGCCTTTTCACCAGGGGTAGTGAGTGTTGCATGGGCCTAGTCTTTCTGTGGGTTTTCTTGAATTTAAACATCATGGAGGGGCTGGATGGCTTGGGATTGTGCTGATTTTTCTGTGATTTTCGTTTTTTTGGCCTGTTGTGGCCTTTTCACCAGGGGTAGTGAGTGTTGCATGGGCCTAGTCTTTCTGTGGGTTTTCCTGAATTTAAACATCATGGAGGGGCTGGATGGCTTGGGATTGTGCTGATTTTTCTGTGTTTTTCGATTTTTTGGGGTGTTCATGGGGACAGGCCATGTGGGTGGGGGGCATTTTGAGTGCTGCTACAGGCCCTGGCCATGTGCTGGGAGGGAGGGGGCCATTTTGAATGCAGGCAGTGTTCTCAGGCCTGCACCCATTTTGCCTAGCTTTCATTCATTATGCCCAGGGGTAGTGAGTGGTGCATGGGCCTAGTCTTTCTGTGGGTTGTCTTGAATTTAAACATCATGGAGGGGTTGGATGGCTTGGGATTGTGCTGATTTTTCTGTGATTTTCGTTTTTTTGGCCTGTTGTGGCCTTTTCACCAGGGGTAGGGAGTGGTGCATGGGCCTAGTCTTTCTGTGGGTTGTCTTGAATTTAAACATCATGGAGGGGTTGGATGGCTTGGGATTGTGCTGATTTTTCTGTGATTTTCGTTTTTTTGGCCTGTTGTGGCCTTTTCACCAGGGGTAGGGAGTGGTGCATGGGCCTAGTCTTTCTGTGGGTTGTCTTGAATTTAAACATCATGGAGGGGCTGGATGGCTTGGGATTGTGCTGATTTTTCTGTGTTTTTCGATTTTTTGGGGTGTTCATGGGGACAGGCCATGTGGGTGGGGGCCATTTTGAGTGCTGCTACAGGCCCTGGCCATGTGCTGGGAGGGAGGGGGCCATTTTGAATGCAGGCAGTGTTCTCAGGCCTGCACCCATTTTGCCTAGCTTTCATCCATTATGCCCAGGGGTAGTGAGTGGTGCATGGGCCTAGTCTTTCTGTGGGTTGTCTTGAATTTAAACATCATGGAGGGGCTGGATGGCTTGGGATTGTGCTGATTGTTCTGTGATTTTCGTTTTTTTGGCCTGTTGTGGCCTTTTCACCAGGGGTAGGGAGTGGTGCATGGGCCTAGTCTTTCTGTGGGTTGTCTTGAATTTAAACATCATGGAGGGGCTGGATGGCTTGGGATTGTGCTGATTTTTCTGTGTTTTTCGATTTTTTGGGGTGTTCATGGGGATAGGCCATGTGGGTGGGGGCCATTTTGAGTGCTGCTACAGGCCCTGGCCATGTGCTGGGAGGGAGGGGGCCATTTTGAATGCAGGCAGTGTTCTCAGGCCTGCACCCATTTTGCCTAGCTTTCATCCATTATGCCCAGGGGTAGTGAGTGGTGCATGGGCCTAGTCTTTCTGTGGGTTGTCTTGAATTTAAACATCATGGAGGGGCTGGATGGCTTGGGATTGTGCTGATTTTTCTGTGATTTTCGTTTTTTTGGCCTGTTGTGGCCTTTTCACCAATGGTAGTGAGTGGTGCATGGGCCTAGTCTTTCTGTGGGTTGTCTTGAATTTAAACATCATGGAGGGGCTGGATGGCTTGGGATTGTGCTGATTTTTCTGTGTTTTTCGATTTTTTGGGGTGTTCATGGGGACAGGCCATGTGGGTGGGGGCCATTTTGAGTGCTGCTACATGCCCTGGCCATGTGCTGGGAGGGATGGGGACATTTTGAATGCAGGCAGTGTTCTCAGGCCTGCACCCATTTTGCCTAGCTTTCATCCATTATGCCCAGGGGTAGTGAGTGGTGCATGGGCCTAGTCTTTCTGTGGGTTGTCTTGAATTTAAACATCATGGAGGGGCTGGATGGCTTGGGATTGTGCTGATTTTTCTGTGATTTTCGTTTTTTTGGCCTGTTGTGGCCTTTTCACCAGGGGTAGTGAGTGGTGCATGGGCCTAGTCTTTCTGTGGGTTGTCTTGAATTTAAACATCATGGAGGGGCTGGATGGCTTGGGATTGTGCTGATTTATCTGTGTTTTTCGATTTTTTGGGGTGTTCATGGGGACAGGCCATGTGGGTGGGGGCCATTTTGAGTGCTGCTACAGGCCCTGGCCATGTGCTGGGAGGGAGGGGGCCATTTTGAATGCAGGCAGTGTTGTTAGGCCTGCAACCATTTTGCCTAGTTTTCGACCTTTTTGCCCAGGGGTAGTGAGTGGTGCATGGGCCTAGTCTTTTTGTGGGTTGTCTTGAATTTAAACATCATGGAGGGGCTGGATTGCTTGGGATTGTGCTGATTTTTCTGTGATTTTCGTTTTTTTGGCCTGTTGTTGTGGCCTTTTCACCAGGGGTAGTGACTAGTGAGTGTTGCATGGGCCTAGTCTTTCTGTGGGGTGTCTTGAATTTAAACATCATGGAGGGCATGGGATTGTGCTGATTTTTCTGTTTCTTTTCGATTTTTTGGGGGTGTATAACTGAACTGATGTTCCTCTGTCTTCCATTGCTTTTAGGTGCACAAGACTCAAGAGAACCACCAGTGCCAGGAAGAAGTCCTGCAGCGGTGTGTGTGTGCAGCATAACGTCACGCGACGTCACGTCTGGCCACAGACAACTCTGCAACTCGTGCAACTGCGGCCTGCTGTTCTGACCTGCTCTGAAGAAGATGGCCCCAAAAAAAGTTCTCCGTAGCTCCTCTAGCAAGAAAGTTGCCAGTAAGGAGCAGAAGAAGCAAGTTACCAAGGAGGCTGGTGTGCCGGCCGCCGCGTTTTTTGGGAGTAAAAAAAAAGTACGCCTGCAGCAGCAGCGGGATCTGCTGGGGACCAAGCTGGGAGCAGCACCCCCGCTCCATTGGGCTCAGTGCCTCCACCACCACTACCACGCCAACTTAAGTCCAAGCCCTTGAGTGCTGCAGAGGCAGTCAGTGTACTTCTTCAATCACCATCGACCAGTAATGTTGGCTCATCGCAAGAAAGTAGCAGCAACGTCCCTGAATCAACACAGGTTGTTGTAACTCATCTGACAAGTGTTGAACAACCACAGCCGCAACAACAACCACATGTGCAAGTACAAGCCCAAGTACATGTGGAAGGAGAGGCAGCGCAAGTAGATGCGCAAGCAGAGGTGCATGGAGGGTCACAAGTGCCCACAATAGTTGTTCCCCCCGAAGTAGGGGCACATCAGGAAATCGACAATCAAGCCGAGGTATCCTTTGAGGAAGCCACTCCTCCTGATGATCATTCATTGTCTTCCACATCCCTAGCAAGGAAAAGATCAAGGGGGGTGTCTACATCTTCTTCAAGCCCACCTCCTTCTGATGATCTGGATGAAGATTGGGAACCATCACGGCCGTCTGAGAGTGAGGCACACCATGATCTGACAAAGGTACTTAAGCGTAAAAGGAAGGTCGTCGAAAAACTCATAGTTATGGAGTGTGATGAGGCTCAACAAGAAGTGGCGGATACTGCTGCTGATGAAGCCTCTCACGACGACGAGCCAGTCATCATAAAGGTCACTGCAGCCCCAGCAGGCATGCAGCAAAGAGACATTTTGACCCTAGCCCGAGAAGCTGCTGAGCGTGATGATGATGTCGACGAGGAGGCAATGGAAACACAACAATCATTGGAGTTAACTAGTACACCAACACCTACCGCTTCCATATTTCTTCCTCGCAAGAAGGGACCTCCATCCACCTTGACCTCAATTAGTGGTGGTGAAAGTGCACAACGTACTAAAGTTCGGCAATCCACATCCTCCACTTCATCTGGCATTAGCAGCAAGACCACCACCACCAGTATCGCCGCCTCCTCCGCCCCCCACAGAAAATTCAAGTCCCCAGCTTGGGACTTCTTTAGTGTTTGCCCAAAAAGGGAAAACTTCGCCATTTGTAGCATTTGTAAGGTTGCAGTTAGTCGTGGTAAGTTTGGTACCAACTATGGTACCGGAGGCCAGAGAGGTCATCTTAAGAGACAGCACGCTGTCCAATGGTTTGCGCACCTACAGGCGATCAAGGAAGCCCGAATTGCACGTAATAAAAACGTTGATTTTTCATCTGATGATGACGAGGAGGAAGAAGACGTGTCAAACACTTCACTTACACCCAGTACCCCTGTCAGCAGCACACCCCATGTGAGCCACACTAAGAGTGTGGGAGAGAGTGAGACACCAATGCGAAAAGTTCATCAGCGAGCGTAACTGGGTCGAAGATATCATCATCATCATTATCCCGTAAATGCTTGGTCCAGGGCAACATTAAAAAGATGTTGTTTACAGAAGCGCAATATGAACGCAACCACCCACTGACGCGTCTGTATAACACTAAGCTGGCTAAAATGCTAGCTCTGGACCTTCTCCCTTTTTCTTTTGTAGAAGGGGTTGGTTTTCTAGAATTAGTGGCAGCACTCTGCTCTAAATGGAAGGTTCCTAGCCGGTTCTATTTTGCCCGAGTTGCGGTTCCAGCACTACATGAAGATGTTCTGGAGGTGATTGGGGCAGCTTTGCAGAAGAGTGCTTTTCACACTATACATCTGACAACAGACATGTGGACCAGTGGCGCAGGCGCTGATTACATGTGCATCACTGCACACTGGGTCTCTTTTTCAGGGGTTAAAGCAAAGCTAAACGCAGGTGTTGACCCGGACCAAGTTTTTAAAGCTGCTCGGAAACATGCAACACTAGCCATGTTTGGTTTGGAGAAACGTCACACAGCACAAAACATTTTGGATGAGTTTAACACAAAGGTCCTTGACTGGCTGTCCCCAAAAAAATGCCAGATTGGTTATGTTTCCACGGATAATGGCGCCAATGTAGTTAAGGCCATGGAGCTGGGTCAGTATTTCAGAGTGCCGTGTTTGGCACACTGTATAAACCTGGTTGTCAAAAAATTCTTGAGTGATAAAGACAGTCCAGCGTACAAGGTAGTGGAGACCTGCCGAAAAATGTGCAACCATTTCAGCCATTCTTTTAAGGCCCGGAAGCATCTGAGGAGCCTGCTACATCAACGTTGAATGCCAGTGAAAGCACTCATCCAGGAGGTGGCAACACGTTGGAACTCAACCTTCTACATGCTTGAGCGTCTGTATGAGCAGTATACGGTACTCGATCACTATTTCTTAACACAGGGTACAGCTCAGAAGGACCTGAGGATGGGTGCGGCGCAATGGGACATAGTTAAAAGCCTGACACGCATGCTTCGTCCTTTTGAGGTCTTCACGCGTGCAGTCAGCAAGGAGGACTGTAATTTGGGAAAAGCTATCCCATTGTTGTACATGCTGGAGCACCAACTGAAGGAGGTGTGTTCTGTGTTTCAAAAAGATGAAAAAAACAAAGACCCTTTTGTTTTGGCGGAGAAATTATTAGAGCGCCTACAAGGTGATGAACGTCTTAAAATGATCCACTCAAACCAGCATTACATTTGTGCTACTATTCTGGATCCACGCTACAAAAAGGCGCTGGCAGGCCGAGCATTCTTTCCTTTTGATGATGAACATGTTCCAAAGTACAAACGTTGGCTAGCCTTGTCAGCCAAGAGGTTTGAAAGAGAACAGCAGAAAATTGAAGGAAAAGGCAGTACATCAGCATCAGCAGGCCATCCCCAGTCAAAACAATCCACTTCTGCACCTGTGGCTGTGGCACAAGTGACCTCTCAGCCATTAAAGACACCGGAAACCGGATCATCTGCACCAGACACAACAGAAACATTGGAGGCTGAAGAGGATTGGCTAGCTCGGCTTGGGTTTGGTTCTCAAAAGGTCACAGCAACAGCTAAGCAAAGTGGAGGAACCTTGGAGGAGGGCCTTGAGTCGATGGTGAAGGACTATCTGAATGACTCAACAGAGGTCTATGTTAAGGCTGACCCATTGGCGTATTGGCATGGGAAAAAAGAATTGTGGCCACAGCTCTCCAACCTGGCTTTAAACTACTTGTCTTGCCCACTCGCAAGCGTGTCTTCTGAACGTGTTTTCAGTGCTGCTGGTGCCATTGTAACTCCCAAACGGAGCCGCCTCTCGCCCAAAAATGTGGAGAGGTTAACAATGATCAAGATGAATCAGCACCTCATACCACCAGATTACAGAGTACGTGAAAGCGCGCCGGATGAAGACGAGGTGGACAGCAACGTAGATGAGGGAATTTCTACTCTGTCAGGTGACACTGAGCTCACCCTGCCTGAATTCGCAGAGTATGATGACGAAGCCTTATTCTTATTCCTGGACCTTAACACCGAGGCCTGAAAATGAGACAATGAATCAATAACTTTCTTTTTCGTCCTCATTCACTTTCATTCCTGTGTGTCTGTCTTTCTTTGTTGTGCACAGTTAATATAATTCAAACTTTAATCACCTAATCACAAAAACAAGCCCATCAGCAGAACTGTCTTCACTTGTTTGCTTATTGATTTGAAGGTGCCACAGTCTGCATTCCTCAGGTTCACAAGTTCAGAAGAACATGCTCCTCTATCCTCCTCCTCCAGACTCCTATTTCCATCAAAGCAAAGGGCTGGATTACGCCCAATGAAGAAAGACTCAGCACTTGTGGGGGTGTTCTACTTCTTTGCGGGTGAGTTGACGGCTCTGGGGCCATTGCTGGGAAGCTCCAATACCGGATAAAAGTGGTTTGGACCAAATCGGAGGCAGAAGTTTTTTTGTGTTTTTTCTGACTTGCTTGCCTTTGAGGTGCTCTTTGGGGGGGTTCCAGCTGTTTGTGGGTGAGTTTTGGGGTCTGGGAGCAGTGCTGGGACACACTAATCTTGATTGCATTTGCTTTTCAGGAAATCCGTGGTGGTAAACCGGAGTTATGGCCTAGCTACACAGCGCGTTTGGACCGAAGTGAGTTCACTTATGAATGAAGTTTATTCCAGAGGTAACCTGGCATCCGACAGCCTTGACGGTCAAGTAGCAACTGCCACCAATCGAGTGTCGTCTGCCTCACATTTTAAGGAATGTACAGGTAAGGTAATTCTAACATGAGGTCACAAGGTAAGATGAAGCTTTATTTAAATATAACATCACAACACATCCTTCCTATTTAAAAAGGAAAAGAAAATAAAGACAGAAAGAAATGAATAGAGAAAAACTAGCTAAAACAAAGAAACAACATTATCAAAATAACATAAAATCATTTAAGGAAATTATACAGTTACATAGTCTTGCAAGTAAACAGGAAGTCTGCAGATTCTGGGAGCTACATTAACAGAAGTGTCCAAGCTAGATCTTGAACTTGTAGCAAAATCAGGAATAGGGTTATATTCATCAGAACCATTCTGTTCATCAACCAACTGACCCGTCTTCTGTGTTTCAACATTAAGATGATGATCAGGAATGAACATAGCACCAGAACATCCTTCATTGTCACTAGCCTGTCTGACCACAGAACCCCTCCTTTGATAAAGAGCAACCCTCCTTAAATTCCACTTCTGCCCACCTTCAAGCACCACAAAATGTTAATGATTCGCTGAGGATCAGAACATTTAGAGAGACAACCCTTAACTTTTCAACTTTTCACCTTTACCCAATCTCCAATCCTAAATTTAGAATCAGAAAAAGCTTCAGGAGACTCCCCTCCAGATAAAACCCAATCTTTAAGCCATGCTGGAACTAACCTAGAACCGGGTAACCGCCCCCTCATGACTTGAAAAGGTACAAGGTGAGTAACACTATGCTCAATAGAACGATATGCCCTCAACATTTCATCAATCAAACGTCTCGGTGGAAGACGATTTACCAAAGCTAACTGTAATGTCCCTTTCACCAATCTATTGGCCCTCTCCACCATACCATTACCCATGGGATTGTATAAAGAAGTACAAGAATGTTTAATGCCACACTTTTCAAGAAAACACCGCATTTCACCAGAAGTCAACTGCGTACCATTATCCGTCAACAAAATATGAGGAACACCCTCATCGAGGAACAATTTTTCCAGTACATCAATAGTGGATTTAGTAGTAATGTTATTCAGAAACTTAACAACCAACCACCTCGAATGAACGTCAACAATGTCTACTGCAAACCGCATATCACCAGAAAATTCAGCAAGTGGACCGATGGAATCTAAACAAATAGTATGCCAAGCCTTGCCTGGATCAGTAATATGATCAACACACTTTTGAGCGCCAACTTTAAGTCTCTTCTCACTTTCTTTACACAAAACACAACTTTCAACCCATTTTCTAATCTGATCCTCCATACCGGGCCACCAAAACTCCTGTTTGATCCTCTTAATAGTCATCCTTTAGCCAAGATGATATTCATGGGCAAGTTTAAAAATATGAACACGAAGACCACTTGGCGGTACAAACCTATCACCTCTCATAATAACATCATGATTGCAAACTGATAATTCATCCAAGAGTTTCCAATATGATCTAACTCCATTAGACACCATATTTTCTCGTGGTGCTCCATTCTTAATTAAAGAAAGAACTTCTTTCATTGTGCTTTTGAAAATGCACCCAAATCACAATCAGAGACTTCACAAATCAAAGCTACTGCTTCTTCAGACTCAAGTTTCTAACAAACGTCTCTGGCAACAACTTCCCAATCTAAAGACATCCGAGATAAGTAATCAGCTTGCGAATTTCTCCATCCCTGCACAATCTAGCAGCAAATCTCGCCCGGCGAGCAGAACCCTAACCAGCACCCCCTGCGGAAAGAATTTTAATTCGAGGCTTGTGGTCAGTTTTCAGAACAAATCTAGACCCCCACAAATATACCCTGAAGTGTTCAACACCCCAAGCTGCAGCCAACGCCTCCTTTTCGATGACTGAATAATTTCTCTCCGCTTGTGTCAAAGTTCTGGATGCAAAGCGATAGTATAAACAACACCTCGTTGTAATTGAGACAACACCACACCAATTCTGGTCAAATTGGCATCCACAGTAACAATGGATTTGCAGCCAGACCTGAATGGAGCTAAAATACCAGCATTACAAATTTTATTTTTAATATTAGTGAAAGCATCCTGTTGTTCCTTGCACCAAACAAACTTAGTACCTTTACGTAGCAAAAACATTAAAGGTTCTGTAATGTCAGCAAATGTTCTAACACATTTAGTATAATATTCTACCAGGCTTAAAAAAGACCTGAGCTGATCTTTATCCTTGGGATGTGGTGCATCTTTTATGGCCTCAAGTAAATTTCGTTTGGGAGTTAAACCTCCACTAGAGATAGTATAACCTAAACATTCAACCTTCTAGTTAAAAATGAACACTTGTCCTTATTGACAGTAAGACCACATTGTTCAAGTTCCCAAAGGACCTGTCTCAACAAAGCATTATGTTCAGCCACAGTTTTCCCGGAGACCAAAATATCATCCTGGAAATAAACCACCCCCTCCATATCCTTAAGCAAATTATTCATCATTCTTTGGAAAACACTTGCAGCCGATTCCAAACCAGAACGGCATTCGCGTGAACTGAAAAGTGCCCTCACTGGTAATAAACGCTGTGAGTGATTTTGACTCTGGATGAAGTTTTATCTGGTGATAAGCACTTCGCAAATCAATTTTCAAAAAGTACTGACCACCACCCACAGATTGTAACAATTCACTGATGTTAGGAAGAGGAAAGGTATCCATAACAATATCTCGATTAAGAGATCTTAAATCGATGCAGAATCTCAAACAGCCATCAGATTTAAGAGTCATAACCACAGGCGACGGGGGGCGTGGCCAGGCGCCTGCGAAGATGGCCGCCTAATTCCCGAGCTCTGCCGGAACAGCGGCTGTCCCTGTAAATCCAGCCTGAAATCCTGACCGGGGCGCCCTCCCATCGGCGCCCTGGCTCCCTGCACAACAGAGCAACTGCGGTGTGAAGGAATCGGAGCCCAAACATCTGTGGCGGCTGAGTCGCGGTCCGTTTCTCTACCGCAGAGGACCCGGGGCCCTGTGGCTTGGAGCTCCGGGGCCAGGAGCCGCTGAAATTGAGGCCCCGGCTTGGGGCCTGACGTCGCTGCTCGCCCGGAATATCCGGCGGGCCTGAGACTGCGGTGGAGCCCGGGCCGCGCTGCAACGAAGCGCCTGGCGGACCCAGTCGTGTGCGGTCCTGAGGGAGGCGTGCGGGCCCCCCGGGGGGCGCCGTTGGGGACCCAGAGGGCACTAATTCAAGCCTACATGTTGTGCCTGGACATAGAGACACAAAGCCCGCGAAAACGACCGGCGGGGCACACAGGGCCTGCGGGGGCTCTGCGGACCTTGCAGGGGGACCCACGGCCCGGCGCAACCCATAAGAGGCCCTGAAGAGTGGGTGCTGACGCGGACTGGCAGCGTTGGAGGCTGGTGGCCTGGCCGTCGTGATGCCACCGGGAGGCGGGGTCCCTGTGAACCCGAACTGAATTGGCTGCCTACTGACCCCAGTGACTTGGAGCCAGAAGAGGTGCTGTGGGCCGGGAGATGTGTGGGGCCCTGGTGGAAGCGTTGTAGGCATCTGGGCTCAGTGCTGTAAAGCTGGACCCAAGGTGAGACACCCACGGGGCGGCGAAGGCCTGCACATATCGATAACTTCTACGGGTGGTGCCACCTGGGGGCAGGGCGTGGACGCCCTTGAAAACGGCTGTCAGGCTGGGATTCCGAGGCGGTGTACAGACCGCGGTGCGGATTTGAGCCCTCCCTAAGACATAACAGTCACGGATCGTACGAGGGGGTGCTTGCGTCCCGGAGGGCTCCTCTTGCGGCGGTTGGCTCCGTGGTTGGACCACAGGGGCGCTGCCTTTACATGATGCGACCCAAAGGGGGATCTACCGCCCAAACAAACAAATTGGACAAATATGCGGTGCCGCTGAGTCAGGCACAGATGGGTGCGGCGGCCGGGGACCGGACAGGCCAGACGGAGCCTTCCCTAACTTCCATCATGGCCGCTATCCAGACGTTAGGCACTAACCTTGAGTCTAAAATGGATAAGATCTCAATCGAAGTGAACCTACTTCCCACCGACGTGAGCAAGACCACGGAACGCTCTAAATCAACGCCACGGACATACAAAAGCTGAAGACCTCTGAGAAAAAACTCGAAAGCTGGATCAATGAACTTGTTCACCAGCACCGACAAATGGCCCTGCGGCTCGAAGATCAGGAAGGGAGGGCCCGGAGGAGTAATATCCGCGTGGTAGGTGTGCCAGAAGGAACGGAGGGGCAAAGTGTGGAACTATTCCTAGAGGACCTTATCCTCAATCACCTGAAGCCTAAAAGACTGTCCAAGATCTTCACAATTGAACGGGTCCACCGGGCACCGGTCCCTAAACCTAATTCGGGGTCCCCACCCAGGATGATAATTGCAAAAATATTGAATTACAGAGATCACGATGCCATCCTACAGGTGACCAGGCAACAGGGTGAGCTGCTATTTGAAGGATCCACCATCCGCTTCTTTCCTGATTTCACACTGCAGGTCCAGCAGGAACGGCGCTCATTCCTAGGAGTAAAAGCGGTGTTCCGTGACCGAGGCATCAAATACATGATGTTCTTCCCTGCCAAACTAAATGTAATCCAAGGGGGAAAATCCCACTTGTTCACATCACCAGCGGCGGTCCAGGAGTGGCTCGATACAGCGGCACCGACGGACCAAGAGCGGCAAGAACACGGCAACTGGAGAGAAAATCGCTGCTGCCGAACAATCGGAGGGGGAGGCACGGAGTCAGAGGTCTTGGCGCTCCAGGTCAGCAAGCTCCCGTGGGGACCCAATCTGAGACACAGCTGTTCGTTGAGGACCTGGACTGCGGCTCCATGCCCTGCTGAACTGTAAAGTATTGTGTAATTGTGATGTTTACACCCTTTCCTTAATGCAGGGGGGGAGGGAACTTGAATCTGCCCAAATGACTCTGTGACTCTATTGCTGGACTCTGAGCGCTCCAAGGCTGCAGGTTCTTCCAGTTTGGGGAAAGCACCGGGACGGCGGCCAGAGTTTGGGGCCGGCTCACGTTCTAACTTACAGAGTTTTCCTCGGGGGGCAGTTCTGCTAATTGGGGCAGTGGGTAGTTTCAAACCTACAGAGCAGGGAGCAGGGTGGGGGGGTTCTGTGTTTATTGGAGGAGAAGATGAGTTCAAGTGGGTTGGGAAGGGGGGGTGGGGTGGGGTTGTCTGAGTCTGAAAGGGGGAGGGTGAGGGAGTTGGACGGAGCAGGACAGAGGGAGGATGGGGGTGGGGGGAGAAGTTGAGGGAAGTTGGGGGGGGGAGTTTGAATGGTCACACTCGAAGGGGTCCCGAGGTGTGAGTTTCCTTCTTAGACGCACTTTTCCATTCCTTCCAGATCACACTGCCACTGACCCACACGGCCGCTTTGCCACGCTCTCGGGGAAGTGGGAGGGGCGCAGGCTACCTCTTGTATCCGTCTATGTCCCGCCTGGCCTCCAGTCGCAGGCATTCACCGACCTTGGAACTTTCCTCCTGTTCCTCCCGGATGGACAGCTGTTTATAGGAGGAGACTTTAACGCAGTGGTATCTGGGGCTTTGGACAGGCATCCGCCTAGAGATACGCCTAAGGGACAGAGATGGCTGGGGGACTTCATTGAAACATTTGGCCTCACGGATTTATGGCGTCAAGCGCACCCTGCGGACACACAGTACACTTTCTTCTCGGCCACACCACTCTTTCTCTCGCCTGGACCATATCTTCACCCCCATGCACATAGACACAGAGGTGCGCGCAGCAACCCATCTGGCACGAGGTATATCTGACCACTCGCCAGTTCTGCTCCATATTACAGTAGGAATTAGACGGGAGGGGTGCGTTGCGCCTATTAATGCTTGGTACCTACACAACGAGGACCTCCGTAAGGCATTGACTCTCTCTATCGCCAATTATTTCGACACCAACGATGGTTTGGTGGACTCGGCGACCACTCTTTGGGAGGCCTTCAAAACGGTCCTCATAGGAGAGGCCCTATCGGCACTCGCCGGTCAGCGTAAAGAGAGGGAAGCGCAGCTGGTGAAAATCGAGGCTGAACTTGGAGGAGTTGGTACGCACTGAGGGTACACCTGAGGCGCGCCACAGGTTGTCCTTGAAAACCGCGAATAACAGGCGATGGTCACGGAGGCTGCGAAAAAGATGGCGGCCACTTTGGATGGTAAAATATATGACCAGGGTGATAAGGCGGGAAAGCTCCTAGCGTGGCTCGACAAAAAGCAAAAAGCAAGTAGAGTAGTGGCGGAGATCCACACAATGGATGGCACAGTAATCACTGAGCCACAAGACATAGTCAAAGAATTCGCCCGTCACTTCCAGACAGTTTACAGTAAGGGATCTGACCGCCCGGAGGATGACTCGGTCGCCCTATTAGCGGATCTGAGGATGCAGGCCCTCTCTGACATAGAGCACGAACTCTTGGAAGCACCGCTCACTAGGGCGGAAGTGTAACGTGCTATCGGGGACCTCCGTCCTGGTAGAGCGCTGGGTCCCAATGGCCTACCGATTGAGCTTTACAAGCTCAAGTCGGATGGCATCAGCCCTATCTTAAACGAATGTTCTACGAGAGTCGGTCCAAGGGAGTGCTACCCCGTGACCAAAGACTAGCAACAATTGTCGCGATTCCTAAGGAAGGTAATGCCAGCGAGCTGTGCGCCTCCTACAGGCCCATATCCCTGTTGAATGCGGAGCCCAAGATACTATCGAAGATATTGGCCAATAGACTCCAACCGGTCCTCGCCACATTGGTCCACCCGGACCAATCTGGGTTTATGCCCCACCGCAACACGGCACTCAATCTCCTCAGTCTGAACTGCTGGGGAGATGTCACACACTACGCGAAGACGCAGTGGTAGTATCGCTGGATGCCACAATGGCCTTCGATACCCTCGAACGGCCGTACATGATGGGGTCCTCCGCAAACTGAGTTTCGGCCCCGGTTTCATTTCGTGGGTGCGACTCCTCTATTCGGAACCGCTTGCACAGGTGGTTGTCAATAATAAGGTCTCGGAGGCCTTTAGCCTAGGGAGGGGGATACGCCAGGGGTGTCCGCTCTCGCCCCTTCTATTTGCCCTAACCCTTGAGCCGTTGGCCACCTGGATTAGACAGGACGTTGCACTGAAGGGGATCCGGTGGGCAGATTGTTGGGAGGACAGGATCTCGCTATACGCCAATGATATCCTCCTCTACCTCTCACGACCCCATAGATCGTTGATCGTAGCACTTGGCATTTTCACTAATTTTGGGAAGAACTCCGGATATAGTATTAACTGGAGTAAGTCTATCCTGTACGTCCTCCAAGGTAATACCCCTATACCCCCACGGGACTGTCCCATCAGGATAGTCACCGAGGGCTTCACATATTTGGGCACCTTTATGTCCAAAGACAAGGCTGCAATGTAGGACTGGAACTTACTTCCGCCCCTTCAGAGGCTTAAGAGCGACTCCACCACCTGGCAGAGGCTCCCAGTCTCCCTGTTGGGCCGGGCGGCGCTATTTAAAATGATGGAGCTGCCTCGGTTCTTGTATGCCCTCCAGAACTACCCCGATCTTGTTCCGTCTTCCTATTTCACGGCCATAGAGGCGGCGCAGAGGAACCTACTGTGGTCCGGAGCACCACAAATTGCCCTGCAAAAATTAACTCTGGGTTGGTACGATGGGGGGATAGCCCTACCTGACATCCGCAGGTACTACTGGGCGGCGCATCTTTCGGCGATTAACCAGGGTACCTATTGCGACGGTAACGACCCGGGGTACGGAATGGACAGGTGGATCCTGCCTGGGGGAAATTACGAAGCCGTGCTCTACTCACGGCCAGTCAAATACGATCTCACGGGGCCGACGCTCCACTCTGTGCAACTTTTTTTTTTTTTTTAAACAATTTTATTGGCATTTCCCTTCATATACATACAATGGTAGAAAGACAGGCCCCATGTCGTAAAATAACAATGATACAACTTGTCATTCATATACCATTCGTAGTATCGCTTAACAGTGGTCAATAGGCACAAATCATAAGCACCCATAGGCACAAATCCCACAATGAAGGTATTGTGTTCATCAATAGTGTGTCCCTTCCCTCTATCATCTTACCTCTCCCAACCCATCACACCCTGACTCCAAAGCAATGTTCCGTCATCAGCAATGATCCGTCACTCGTGTTTGTCGCCCATCTCCGGTAATGACATCACATCATTCCATCGCATGTTCACCCTTCCGTGCCATGTGCTCTTGCATATCGCCCGGTTCCTGATCTGAGCCCCTGTCCCCAGTGTCGCTGTCGTGTGTCATAGGTAATTTTTCCAAGTATAATGCCCTGTAGTTTTTAGGGCGATTGCGAGGGGGGAGTAACTCACTATAAAGTCCTGTTTGGGTACAGCAATATAGCATATCCCTGGTCCATCTGGTCAGTGTTGGCGTCGGTCCCCGCAGCCAGGTGTTCGCCACACAGCGTCTAGCTACCAGAAAAGCCATATCCACCAGTCTACGAATTTCTGGGACTACATCTTTGGAGTAACCTAGTAAAGCAAGCATCGGAGAGGGAGTTAGGGACAAATCCGTAACCCTATTCACCTCCGCGTGTACTGCGTGCCAGAACTCAGCAATCTTCGGACACAGCCAGGCCAGATGCAAAAAATTTGCTGTTTGTTCCAGGCACCTCTCACAGTTTGGGGCATCACGAAGCCCATATCGGAATAGTCGTTCAGGCGTGTAATACACTCTATTGAGGGATTTAAAATGCAGGAGACAGTGACGACCGTTAAGAGAGACTCGCCTAACGTTAGCGCAATAGTATTTCCAATGATCCTCGGTCAGCTCAGTCCTAATGTCCGATTGCCATTCCAATCTAGGTTTTGCGTAATGCGCCGTTTTCTCTCCTAGTGTGATATGATATAGTCGCGATATTAAGTGCGCAGGAGTTTTAGCTGCGACCACGTATTGGTGTGTCAGCACCGTAGGCGGTTCTGCCATGTCCTCACCCAGTAATGCTCTAAGGGCCAATCTAACCCGGTGGAACTGAAATCTAGCAAGTGGGGGTGCTCTCTGGCTATCATCAATGACCACTTCGTCCCATGTGCGGGCCGTTCCATTAAGAAATAGATCACCCATAGTTTTGACATTTATTTTCGCAAGCGATGAAAGGACGCCTTTGTCTGTGCAGGGCCCCAGCCACAAACACCAGTCCAGTCTGGCCTCCGCTGTATAAAGCAGTGAACAAGCTTGTTCATCTTTCAGATGGTGCCAGGCGTGCGTTACCGTGGTCAGTGAGTCGAGTATACCAGTGCGTCTGTCTCGGGGTCTGGCCATGAGTGCCGGTAATGGGGTAGGATCCGCGACTATACCTTCTATTAGTATATGCGGGCGTTAGGTGGGCCATGCATCCATCCGTACGCCTGTGCTCCCTGAGCTGCGTGGTAATATATTTTGAGATCCGGAGCTTGGAGGCCCCCATCTTCGAAAGGTCTTACAAGGGTATTCCATGCAACTCTTGGCTGCTTTCCAGCCCACACCAATTTTAACACCAGCGTGTGTAATTGCTGAAAGAATTCGCTGGACAGCACCATGGGGATATTACTGAACAGGAACAGGAAACGGGGAAGCACAATCATTTTCAGTAGCGATATGCGACCCATAACTGAGAGAGGAAGGGTAATCCATTTTTCTATATTCTCCTCGAGTTTGGTGATGGCCATTCCATAATTTTCGCTCTAAACCACCTCCGCGTCTGTGTGGAGCCGTATGCCTAGGTATCTGACCGAGTCTGTGGTCCATTGTATGGGGTATTCCGATTCAACCCGGCTTGTGGCCGGGGTGAGAGGAAACATTACCGTTTTATTACAGTTCACACCAATTCCAGAGAGCGAGCCAAAGAGTACAACTTTTCTAAGTACTCGCAAAAAGTTGGCCTCCGGGTCACGTACATAAAGTAGCGTATCATCTGCATACGTAGATACTATCAAATTGTATCCTGGGAAGCGAATGCCGCGATGTCCATGATATTCCCTTAAAGCGCACGTGAAGGGTTCCGCCACTAAGGCGTAGAGCAGGGGGGAGAGGGGACACGCTTGTCTTGTCCCGCGCCCGATATTGAAGGGCTCCGTTGTGAACACACCTATACGGACACGGGCCGATGGGAAATTGTAAAGTATGTTTATCAATTGTAGAAAAAGTTCTCCTACCCCATACGTGATAAAATCTCCAATAGAAAAGGCCATTCAACCGAGTCAAACCCCTTCTCCATGTCGAGGAAGACCGCAACTGCGGGGACCTCCTGTCGCATGTGCTGGAATGCGGCGAACACCGTGTGTAAGTTATAGGTCAAGGTATGATTTGGGACAAATCCCACCTGCTCAGGGGCCACCGGTGTCGGTATCAAGGGACTAATACAGTTGGCAATGAGTTTTGCAAAAAATTTTGCATCTACGTTTATGAGCGATAAAGGTCGGTAGGAGGCACATTCCTCCGGAGGTTTGCCTGTTTTGAGAAGCACAATTATGACAGCTTTGCGCATTGTGGGGGGCATTTGTCCATCCTCTGCAATCTGTTCCACCAGCCTCAAAAGCTTGGGAATAAGCAGATCCGGGAAAGCCTTGTAAAAGGAGGCCGGGAAGCCATCGCTACCCGGCGCACTGCCTGCTCTCATGGATGACAATGCCCACACGATTTCCTCGCGTTCGAACGGACGTGCCAGGAACTCATGGTGAGTGTTAGTGAGCCAAGGCAGCTGTATATGTGTTAAACAATCCATGATGTGCTCCTCCGATATCTGCCCTCTAGAAGCATAAAGAGTAGCGTAATAGTCTCGAAACC
This sequence comes from Lissotriton vulgaris, assembly GCF_964263255.1. Classification (NCBI taxonomy): domain Eukaryota; kingdom Metazoa; phylum Chordata; class Amphibia; order Caudata; family Salamandridae; genus Lissotriton; species Lissotriton vulgaris. The sequence continues at coordinate 260,544 of NW_028255151.1, forward strand.
GTGCCGCTATCTGGGACTCGTTCAGCTCTCCTTCCGAGTTAGGTGATCGAATAGCAGGTAGCGTTATTGCCTGCCTGCGCTGTTTGGACATCCTCGCTAGTATCATACCTGCACGCTCACCTTCGCCATATGATCTGGCATTGGCATATTTTCCGAGATGCTTCACCTCTGCATCTGCCTCCTCATGATATTCTCTAAGCGTGCTGGCTAGTTCCTGTGTCACGTCAGCGTTTGGTGTAGCCAAACGTCGCGTCTCTATTTCTCTAAGCCTGGCCTCCCAGAGCGTCAGACGCCCTCGTATAGATTTAAGGACACCAGCATGTTTGGAGATGTTTACCCCGTGGATGTACGCCTTGCAGGACTCCCATACCGCGAGGAAGGAGTCCACCGTGCCCTCGTTCCTACTAAAAAAGTCCTCGATAGCAATGGCAAGTTCTTCCCGAAAGGCATCGTCCAACAAGGAGTAAGGAGGTAGCCGCCATGTAAAAGGGGGAGGACGACGCGCCGGGGCACAGAGAGTGATCAGTACCAGGGAATGATCAGAGTATGTGCGTGGTAGTATCACGCAGGCCTGTATGCTGGAAAGGAGACGCTCAGAGAGCAGCCAATAATCAATACGAGTGTGAACATCATATTGCGATGAATAATGTGTGTATCCCCCGGCAGTGGGGTGTTTAGTACGCCACACGTCGTGTAAGCCCATCCGGATCATTTCAGTATCCAGAGCGCGTGAGGACCAAAGCTCTAATCTTGCAGGCAAGCTGCACATAAAAAGAGGGGCAATCAAAGTTGGGACCATATGTGTTAACAATGTATAAGGTCATACCACTGCCAGTACATGTCGTAATAACGTACCGTCCTTCTAAATCTGCGTCAATGGGGGTAAAGGTCAGCGGGGATCTTGGGTTGAACCATGTATGTACCCCCTCTTTCACTTGACGTAAAACCTGCTGCATATACGTGGTTGTGTATCCCCCTATAACGAAGTGTCGGGCTGTTAGGGCGTAGGTGAGTCTCTTGCAATAAGGCAATGTCTACATTATGTCTCGAGAGATACTGTATCACACGCCTAAACTTCCTGTGGTCATTAAGCCCACGGACATTCCAAGTCAGTGAAGTGATGGAGAGTGTGTTGTGTGTTTGTGGCGACCTGGTGAGGGGTGGGGGACTGGGATGGTTAACCTCAGTAGTATTTGCGTACTGTGCCATGAGTAAAGAAGTGTGGTAGTATATGCAAGAGTGCCCTAACCGCAACGTAAAAACATTCTGTGTGGATGCCAGTGCCTCCGCCAATAAAACTGTCAGTTCTACCAAACATTAAACAAATGACAATCATTTGCATGCACAATTGAAAAAAACTCGTGCCCGTACCCAGTCCCCCCACCCACGGTTGCCACCCTCAACCTGGCCGCGACCCGCATTCCCGCCCTTTCCAACCCACCCCCTCCCCGTTTCATCCCCCCTCCCGCCCTCACCAATCCTGAGTGTAATGAACAATGCAACATTACTTAATCCATGCCCTCAACTGTCCCTGACCAGTCCCACTCCCTACCCCCCACACTTACTAGCCCCTGAAAGCCATTCACCCATATCTCCCTCCCACCCCCTACATTTAATACCCCAAACAGCAAGATCAAAAACCTCATCATCAAAAAACAAAAGACATTCTTACTAAAAGTGAAGTGGTAAACACACAGGGGCGTAGGTAGCTCGCTCCTATTGAGTCTATAGCAATGTTAGTCCTGTACCTTGGCCATCCCACCCTACCCCTCCGCCTCCACAAAGAAAAACAAAACTATGCCCCCACCAGTGCCCCCAGCCAAACATACCAATAAAAGGGAATCAAAAATAATAATAACAGTGGTCGCTATCTGTGTATGTCATCAGTACCTGCGTCTAGTTATTCTCTAATCCACTACTACCCTTCCATTATACTTTCCTGAGTGGGTGCGTCCCGCCAACCCTCTTTTCTAAGATAATGTGGTAGGAAACAGGGTGCCCACTTTCCGTATTTACATCCAATCCGTAATCCCTGCTACTAATGCAATCCTAGGGTAAACAATATAGTTCAGAGGAAATACAGAGTACAATGCTTCAGAATAACGTCTCTCTGTGCCGGGGCACCATCTACCCACCCAACCAAGGGATCACAAGTGTCCCAGTTCTGCGAAAGTGCCACCGTGAGATAAGCTAGAAGTGTCAGCAGTACTGTGCTGCCTCTACCAGCTGCGCCGACCCCATCATGCAAATACCTTACAGTTTCGTGTTGATCTGTGTTAGTCCTGATCATCCATGGACCCCCCAGCTGCTTCATCCAGACCTCATCTTCTTCTGCACCGGTCGTGTTCCTGCGCCAGCGTCGCATAGCTTTATGTAGGGCCTTCGGATCTGTGAAAATGGTGGACCTACCCTGCCTGTTGCCCCTCAGCTTGGCAGGACACAGCATCGCATAGTCAACTCCAAGGTCCCGCAGCTGCCTCTTCATGGGGACAAACTGTCTCCTCCCTTCTTGGACTTTGGCGGTAAAATACGGGAATAGGGATAACGTGCTTCCCTCGTAGTTGAGCGGTTGTTTTTCGCGTGCCAACCGTAGTGCTGTATCACGGTCCCTGTAGTTAAGTAGTTTAGCTACTATGGGCCGGGGCGGCGCTCTAGGCTTCCGTCTCGGGCCGAGTGTCCGGTGTGCGCGCTCCACAACAAACATGCCCGAGAAGGCATCCTCACCAAGCAGCCGTCGGAGTAGTGCCTCAACAAACAGTTCCATATTGCCCGTTTGGGTGGTCTCAGGAAGACCCGTTACACGGATGTTACATCTACGCGATCTCGCTTCTAAATCCTCAGCTTTATCTTGCAGGATTTGGATTTCCTTGCCAAGTTGCTTATGTTCCGAGTCCAGCGTCGTCTGTGCCTCCTCTACTTCCCCTATGCGGCGCTCCGACATATCAATACGCTCTGCGTGATTATCAAGCCGCTCAGCCATCCTATCCATCCGATATGTAAGAGCGTCCATTTTCGTGCCCAGGGAGGCGATTCCACATTGTAAGTTCTTCTCCATAGCCATGAGGATACCGCGGATATCCGGCTCGCTGATGTCATCCTCGCCCTGTTTCCCGGCCCCCTCGTTTGCGTCGCGGAGTGATGGATCCAGGGCCTTGGTTTTCCTGTTGCTGTTGGTTTCGAAAGAGAGCTTAGGTTGTGTTCTGTCCGGTCGCCCCATATTGGGAGCAGGTGATACAGGCGATTTATCACAATGCACTCGCGGTCCTCAACGAGTGCGTTAGTGCGTCTTTTTTATTTTTTTATTTTTTATTTTGGGGTTCAATGTGTGCTTTCTCCAACGCCGACTGTAGCTGTACGTCCACCCGGTGTGATCTCTTTCAGCGTTGCACTCTAGTGGAGTGGCACATCCCCTCAGTGAATTATATGAATGTACAACCGTAGGTTGTCGCCGCGTCCTCTAGCTCGACCCGTTCCGCAGTCGTGTAGTCGCACCACCGGCAACCTCACCGTGCGAGAACCAGTGAGGCCCACTGCAACAGTTCAATGGCCTGGATTGTGTCCAGTACCAGATCAGGAGTTAACTCCCCAAACACCAGGCTCCACAGGTCCCAGCGAGCCACGAAGCAGCGCGCAGTAAGAGATTCAATGTGCTGGTGTGGGGGGTGTCAATGTAGAAGCGGTCGTGGGTCCGCACTTGCAATTCTCCACAGAGGGCTCAGCCAAACCGCGTCAGCGCTTATGGAGCAAGGCCCGAGCCAGGGCGTCAGGCCCAGCCACGTACATGCAGGGTTAACAGAAGCCCATCCACCCCGTGGGTGTACGCCGTTCTCACGCAGCCACAATGACGCCCGTAGCGCCTCACCCGTATCCGGTACTGCGTGTTCCACAGCCTGTATGATGTTCGGGCTCAGGGCCTCAGGGCCACTAGGCGGGGATGGTGTCCACGGTCCTCTACCCCTGCGCAGCTGACCGGGATCATACGGGCTACCAATGTTGAGGCGACAAACTGCCCATGGGCCGCTGTGTCACTTGTAGAAAGTAGGGGCTCACACGGCCCTACCTCCGTCCGATGGCGCAGTGTAGGCCTAGTCTAGGCAGGAGCCTTAGTTAGTCCGTGACCCCCGAGTCTGGTGGCGTAGCGCGCTTCTCCCCCCCTGGGTGCGCGAGTATTCTCAGAAGCAACACGCGGTATGTCCCCTGGTACCTTGATGGCTCATGGTAGACTCGAGCTGCAGCCCGTCCTGACAAAGGCCCTCTCACCACGCTGGAGCCAGGAGATCGCGTGGCAGCCCCACACAGAAGCAGGGGATGCAGCTCTTTGTTCCGGGTCCACTGGCGTGCCGATGGTAGCCCCCGCCCAGATGTTTATCGTCCAGTAAGGGGGGGGGGCTCCAGAGGCTCCACAGGCCCCCACAGCCGCGTTATGCCGTGCCGTAGGCCGAACTCGAGCCGGGCCCTAAATTTGCACTCGTCCCCGCACCAGGCTGCGCCACGGCAGGGGAGCGGGTGAAACGGAGCCACAGCTCATCGATCCGCCTCTATGTCTGCGACTCTCACAAGGGCAGGTCCGGGGTCGTGCTTCTGGCCCAATAGTGACTCACAGGCCTCCCGTTGCGTAGTGAAGCTCCGTGCAGGCCCTGTTGGCAGCGTGGAAGCCGGGGAGTCCAGTAGGTAACAGCTCCGTCTGAGCGTGCAGGCCAGCCCGTCATGGCAGTTTTCTGCAGCTATCACAGACACAGGGCTCCGTTTTTGTTCCTTCTGTGTGCTGATGGTACTTAACTGTATTTTGGCATCAGCCTGGCACCAGCAAGGGCAGGATAATTTGATGAATGTTGGTGAACACGGAGGAGCCGACGGATCAAGCGGCCATCTCCGTAGCTATCTAACTCCGCCCCCCCCCCACTCTGTGCAACTTTGGCACATTGTTCAGCGGAAGATGGGCTGGCATAACGTCCTCACATTGGCTACCCCGTTATGGGTGTCTGAGCGACTTGGCCTCTTGGGTCGCACTTGCGGGTTCTGAAATTGGGACCTCATAGGGATCTCTCGGATCGGGGACTTATGGGACAAAGACGGCGTTAAATCCTTTTCGTCCCTACAAACTGCATTTGAGCTCGCTAACACCGAGTACTTTCGATACCTTCAAGTCCGTTATTCATTGCAAAAGAACATCCCACGCGGTACGCTACCCCCACCAGCCTCCCCCCCTGGAGGATAGATTGTTGGATGGACATTTGCCTGAACATGCAATCTCACTCACATATAAGAAACTGATAAATAACCTCCCGGACTTACTTCAGGACCTCAAAGGGAGGTGAGAGGCTGATGGTCTGGAAATTGACGAAGAGGAGTGGAAATGTGCGTTAGCCTCCCCTAGGGAGGTTGCTATCTCATCCAGGCTACGGCTCATTCAACTAAAAATTTTACACAGAGTATACCTCTCCATCATCAGACTGAAGGGAATGGGCAGGAGTGAGGATGACGGGTATAGAAGGGCGTGCAGGAGGGTTGGCTCCTTCTTCCACATGATATGGGAGTGTTCAGTGTTGCAGGCCTATTGGATGAAGGTGGTGCGATGTATGCAGGATGTTTGGGGGGCTGAATTGCCCCAGAGGCGAAGCGTTGTATCCTGAACATTTGGGAGCCTACGGACCTACCAGCTAGAGGCAGACTGTGGGTCACACTCGGCCTGATGGTGGCGAAACGTAATATCGCGAGACTTTGGGGGGCAGCCACCTCTCCGCGCCTCGTGGAATGGAAGCGTGACATGGACTGGTGCATGCTACAAGAGAGAACTGAATATGTAGCCCGGGGGTGCCCACAAAAATGGGGGGAGATATGGAATAAATTTAATTACTATAGAGGCAACATATGCGAACCCCCCAGCCTAGACAGGCAGCGCTTGAGGTAGACGATTAAGTGCCTAGATGTGCTAAAATCCCATTGTTATGACATGAATGTAACAGATCGTTCCCCACGTGTTCTGCTGTACGCCTTCGTAGCTTGTTTGTGTGACCACATAAGCTTTTGTTTGTTCTTAAATGCAATAAAAAGATTTATAATAAAACCACAGGCGACACCCAAGGTGACGCTTCCACAGGCTCTATGACACCAGAACTTAATAATTCCTGAAGAAGATCCTTAAGTCCCTTTCTAACAGATAACGGTACTTTCCTCAACTTGTGCTGAATTGGACAGGCATTAGGTTTAAGGATTATTTTATGTAAATAATCTTTCACACAACCTAATCTGTCCTCAAAAACCTTGTGGGCATCTTGCAGGATATGGGCAATTTGAACGTCTTCCTTTACAACCATAACTTGATTACGAGACCTCGGATTGATTATGATGTGAAGGTCATACTGATGCATCCACCCAAGTATTGGTGGGCCATCCCTCGCAACATAGACTTTCCCATCAATGGTTCTGGAACCAAATTTGATTTGCCCATGCATGAACCCCAAAACATCAATTGGTTCACCTTGGTAGCTACAGGGTTTATATCTTTGTTCAAAAGGGGAACACCTTCCTAATGCATGTTAAAAATGTTTTCCGGAATAATGGTAAACATTGATCCCGAATCAACCATAAGGGATACATTCTTGCCACACACATTAAACTCAGCAGTGGGGCTTGTCGTTCTCCTTACATCATGAAAGTCATCACCTGCTGAATTGGTGTGAGAATCCTCACCCAACACCAACACTCGATTGCAAGTTTTTTTTTAAATGAAAACCATTTTGAACAACATTGACCTTGGATTTAAATTTGGATTCTGTATTGTCAAAAGACCTACACATACGTGAGTAATGACCTTTGCGACCACATTTCCTACAGTTTTGTTCCAAAGCAAAACAATTTTTATAATCAGCCACATGATATTGACTGCCACACCTCAAACATTTTATTTTCTTAAAAACATTACCAAAATTGTTTGCACCTTTACCACTTTTTTTAGATAAAGCATTCACATCAGTTTCAACTTCATCTTCCCTATTACTTTCATTGGTGGCAACATCACTGGAAGGCTTATCTCTTCTGCTTAATTCTTTAATGCATTTCTGGGATTCTTCAATTATCTTTGCTAAATCAATTGCCTCTTTCAAAGAAGGATTCTTCGCAGCCCATAGTCTCTCTTGTATCTTCTTCTCTCGACACTGTACTGTGTATGAGTAACACACATAGATGCGCTGAGAACGTAAGTGCCGATAAACCCTCTGCTCACCGGTGAATGAAGTACACAAAATGGCGTCACATCAATTACACGCAGCGTAACGCACTGTGCGTGTGATGTCTAACATGCGTTTCAAGCAAGGACAACTTTGCGTTCCACTGCAGCGTCAATGAGGAGTTGCTCGGAATGCGCGCGCTGCCAAGCCCAACTGCCCAACTGCACCGGCTCTCTCGGCAAAGTCACAGAAATAAAACAAATACCTTCAGAGAGGGTGCCGGACTGTAGTAGTCTAAACATAGTAGGTCTTGCTGCTCAGCCAGAGTAGAATGAGTGGAATGTTGGTGAGTGGTTAGAATGGAGTGTTTGAATGCCGCGCGCCAGAGAGACCTGTTGCCTTTGAGGACTTGCCAGCGTTTACTAAAACTTTATCGCCGTTGCTGCAGGAGCAGCCTTCCTTTGCCCAACCTGCCGGAGACCCTGTGAGTGGAGACGCGAGGCCGCAGCGGAGGTGAGAGGCGCGGCCCGGGGACTGCGAGGGACAGCGTCAGCAACATCAGCTGTTCCCTCTTCCCGCGTGAGCCGCGCCCCCTCCCAGTGCCCTGCCCCCTACAGGGTGTTTAAAACCTTTCGCGGCCCCGGCTCTGCGGGTGCCGCGCGCCAGAGAGACCTGTTGCCTTTGAGGACTTGCCAGCGTTTACTAAAACTTTATCGCCGTTGCTGCAGGAGCAGCCTTCCTTTGCCCAACCTGCCGGAGACCCTGTGAGTGGAGACGCGAGGCCGCAGCGGAGGTGAGAGGCGCGGCCCGGGGACTGCGAGGGACAGCGTCAGCAACATCAGCTGTTCCCTCTTCCCGCGTGAGCCGCGCCCCCTCCCAGTGCCCCGCCCCCTACAGGGTGTTTAAAACCTTTCGCGGCCCCGGCTCTGCGGGTGCCGCGCGCCAGAGAGACCTGTTGCCTTTGAGGACTTGCCAGCGTTTACTAAAACTTTATCGCCGTTGCTGCAGGAGCAGCCTTCCTTTGCCCAACCTGCCGGAGACCCTGTGAGTGGAGACGCGAGGCCGCAGCGGAGGTGAGAGGCGCGGCCCGGGGACTGCGAGGGACAGCGTCAGCAACATCAGCTGTTCCCTCTTCCCGCGTGAGCCGCACCCCTCCCAGTGCCCCGCCCCCTACAGGGTGTTTAAAACCTTTCGCGGCCCCGGCTCTGCGGGTGCCGCGCGCCAGAGAGACCTGTTGCCTTTGAGGACTTGCCAGCGTTTACTAAAACTTTATCGCCGTTGCTGCAGGAGCAGCCTTCCTTTGCCCAACCTGCCGGAGACCCTGTGAGTGGAGACGCGAGGCCGCAGCGGAGGTGAGAGGCGCGGCCCGGGGACTGCGAGGGACAGCGTCAGCAACATCAGCTGTTCCCTCTTCCCGCGTGAGCCGCGCCCCCTCCCAGTGCCCCGCCCCTTCCGGTCACCTCACTTACTTAAACAGAGCCCATCACGCGCATCGCGGGACGCGCGCGGGCGAAGCCCGGGCAAAGGGCGGGCCCTCTATGGCCCTCAGGGGCCTGAAGTGGCCGGGTCGGGCCACCCCCCTAAGCTCGCCCTTCGGTAGTCACAAGCTAAACCTAGGCTACACTCAGAGGAAAGTGGCAGTTAATACAAGTCAAAGATGACTAAAACCTGCAAAACCCCGATGGCCACTCGATCAACCAGCAGATTAAAAACAGTGAGTACACCTTTGCCCACTATAACCGCTATAGATAAAATGCTCCAAAAAACTATCAACGTAGTGGCGGATGCCATTCAGGATACCGAGAGGAGGCTCTCTCTGACGCCTAATCTATGTTTCCCAGACTTGTCCTCACATACTAGTGCAGAAGACCCAAATATGGAGGACTCAGCCTCATCACAGGAGTCCCTTCTCATGCAATCATTTTCAGAACTACCAAGATCGCACATCAAAGAAAAACCTTCTAACTCTTCTTCCACGGACCTATTAGCAAATACCCTGGATAACAGCCTTATGATTCTAACTAGTAGTGCAAATAACATCCAGCAAGAAAAAGACCCTGCTTCCGCACTGAAAGTTCACACCGTGGAGATTGCCCCATTAGCTATTGCTATAACTGAAACCCAACCATCTAAACAATGCAATACTCCAAAATTTAAGAGGAAAAAGCCCAGAATCACACTTCCTAAAAGGAAAATCCACCATATATCAGGCAAACCCAAGCGATCGCTCAAAGACATGTGGCAGAAGAATAGTCTAGAGAAACTACCTGTCACAAAGCGGGGTGGGTCCCTATTAAATTCCCCACTAGTCTACGATGCAAGTGGGAATACTAATTCCAAACCTGGTATCTCTCTAGTTAATGAGGAAACAGGACATATTGAGAAGCAGAATAGTGTAATCTTGCCAACAATGAGAGAGATCGAAGTCCTAATTAAAACAACTCTACAACCCATACGCCATCAGATCGACAATATAGAAAGGGCGCTGAGTAAATTTGAGAGAGCACAAAATGATATATTCTCTAGTATCCTCAGATTGCTTAAAACAGCGAACACGCCCTCAACCTTTGTTCCATCTTCATCAACCCTAAATGTAAAAAACTCAAAAACAGTGAAAAAAGTAGATAACACATCAAAGAATATAGGAAAGCTAAACCATCCACAACTCCAGAGCTTACCCTTAACTGTTCAAACACCAAATTCTCAATTAGCTCTTACCCCCACTGTGATCCCAAATACACCTATGCTTAACACACCTAATACTCAAACAGATGAGGATGATAGCGAGTGGGCTGCAGAGGGTCACCTACCTAGTACCAACGTAGGTACATCTGAGGATAAAAGTCGTACGGCTCCTCCCAAAGGAAACACCCAACCCAAAGACACAGGAATACAGCCCCCCAGACTTATTACAACACGTCCACTAACACATATTAATCTGCCACCACAGGCCAATCCATATACAATAGTTATGATTGGGGTGCCAAAAGTTGCTGCTAACAGGGAAGAAACACGGGAGGAACTGAGGAACAAAGTAATGCAATGGCTTTCCATACATAGGCCTCTCCCCTCAAATATAATAGGCACCATTCATCATGTCAAAAGAGTAGAGTGGGTGGGTACCCGCTTTAAATCTACAGAGGGTGACTGTATTGTGGTCACCTTCAAATATCTAGGTCCAGCGAAATTCATCGCAGGATGGAGAAGCACTGGGACAAAAAGCCTGATTCGAACCATGGGACTTAGCTACTTCTACCCAGTCCGCTCAGATCCCTACAGGAATAAAACAAATTACAACTATACCCAAGAAGGATCTTACAGGACACAGCAGAACAATCAACCCTGGTTGACCTCTGTCCCACCCTGCCCAGATACGCCAATGGGCCTAGACCAACATCCATACCCTCACTTATGGGGAAATAATGTCAACAACTATCAACCAATAGAAACAGCTGAACGCCATGGGCATGGATACCACCGGGCCTTTAACCATACCAACTCACAATATAATGACTACGGGTTCCCTACAGCCAATCGTTATGATGTTTTCCTCAGCCACGACCTACTGGAGGAGGTTGACTGACTGCCATTTGACCTGTTTCCAGTCTCACTTTCTGCAAAAACAAACAGTCTGGTAGGAAATATGAAGACTCTACCTAAAACATCTAATCCCCCAGTGGTCGTCATTTCTTCTAATACCACCTGCACGACGAATTTAAAACATTTGGTTAGCCCTAAAGTAAACCACGCTCAGCCCATCTTGGAAGACGTGGCAGGTTTCACTCCCTTACCAACAGCTTGTAAACCTCATGTATCACCTGTAACTCTAAGGACGAACACCGGGATAAGGGACAACCCAGATCTGTGCTCTCCATCTGTTATAACACCTACATCAAACTTAGCACACTATGCCCCTAACACAATCAAGATATTGTCTTGGAATCTCGCAGGATTGGCCTCAAAAATTATTGACCCATCGTGGGAAGTTTTTGTCAAAAATTACACCATCCTGTGCTTCCAAGAAACATGGCTAATAGATAACAACATCTGTATTGAGGGTTTTCAAAGTTTTTTTGTTCCCGCATCTCCCTCCCCCAGCGGCAGAGCAAAGGGGGGACTGGCAATATTCATTAGTCTGTCTCTTAAAATGCAGATCAACCAAGTGCAGCTGGATAATAAGAACATGCAGGTACTGACTCTTAGAAGGGGCAAGAAAGCTTTAACTCTAATTAACTTCTACAATTCTGTCGCAAATCTGAACGATTGTAATCTTGTCAGACTTGAAAGTTATCTAAATGAATTCGGTTCAAAACTACCACAGGATAAAATTCTTCTTGGTGACTTTAATATACACATCTGTGGTAATTCTCTCTCAACCACCTTGGGGTCCTTGGGTTGTGGACTCAGAACAGGTCCCCACTTCACGCACTGCCAGCGTGGAACTAAATTAAACACCCTAACGGACTCCATGAATTTGACCATGGCGCTATCTATGAAAGACGACTCCTTCTCCTTCAAAGTTCCAACCTACAAAGGATCTGAGTCAGGGTCTTTTATAGATCATATTCTTCTTTCTGCTGGAGTTGCCCAACAGGTTATAAATTTTGACATCCTTGAGAGCATCCACAGTGATCACAATCCTTCGCACCTTGAATTGCAATGCGGCCCCTCAGTGCTCCAAAAAAACATTAAGGATCCTGGGGCACTTAAGCTGATCAATAATAACCGCCGCTTAAAATGGAATCTGGTAAACAGCGACAAATTGTATGAGGACGTTGCTTTACACTGTGAACATGAACTTAAGCTCTGTGCCACAAATTCCGCTCCTCCAGAATCTATTCTATCCGCCTTTGCGGTTGTGTCCAAAAGAATAGAGCAACTACTGACGGTAACATCCAAAGGTTCCACTGCTCAACATCCCCGCTGGTTTGATCATGCTTGCTCCTCTGCAAACCGCAAATTAAAAGCTGCTCTTAAAAATAAACCAAGAGACTCTGCACTTATTAAGGCCCTTCGGACAGACTACAAAAAGGCCCTTGCCTTACGCAAGAAGTCAATTAAAGCCAAAACATGGGAATCTTTGCTGGACCCCTCTACTTTGGGCAACAGTTCAAAATTCTGGAGCATAATAAATAAACCACTTTTTGGCAGTCCAAATGATGAGAGTCTTGGTACAGTTATACCGGAGGACGACTGGATCACTCACTTTGGAGCTATCTTCAAAAGCGACGCCCCACAATCTCCAGAACCACTTCATCTTCCTGAAAGCAACCCGCTACAATTTTCGACCAAAGAAATTGAATTAGGGATACTTGGTCTCTCCAGTAACAAAGCCCCGGGCCCCGACGGTCTTCCACCTGACCTATTCAAGTCTAACATCACCTTATGGGCTCCCATTCTTACATCTGTCATCAATGCCGGGGTCGAAGTGGGGGCTCCTAAATCTTGGGGAGCATCTACCATCGTCCCTGTTTACAAAAAGGGGGACAGAACAAAAGCGGCCTGCTATAGACCAATCTCCCTGATAAACTCTGTTGCGAAGGTAGTGGGTGGGATTCTACTAAAGAGGCTGAACGCATGGGCCAAACAACACAACATAATGACCCCTGCACAATATGGATTCAGGCCAGGTCATGCAACAACCACACAGTGCCTGAATCTGTATCTAATTAGTGGTAAATACACCCAAGCAAGAGAGGGAACTGTGTATATGGCCTTTATGGACCTTTCCTCTGCTTTTGACTGCGTCGATAGGAGCAAACTATGGGAAGTCCTGCAAAAAATGGGCGTAGAAAATAACTTGATCAACTTTCTGGCCGACTTACACAACGACACCCGAGCAAATGTGCGTTTTACAAGAGACATGAAAGTAACGAGAGATTTTAAAATTAACCGAGGAGTCAGGCAGGGCTGTATATTAGCACCTTTTCTTTTTAACTTATATATTAATGGACTTGAAGACCACCTGGTAAAAACAGACACGGATTACCCTCGAATTGGTAAAACAGGCGTACCGGTCCTGTTGTATGCGGACGACGCTGTTCTTTTATCCAGAACTGCACTCGGACTCCAAAAATTACTGGATTCTTTTTTTCAATTCATGTCCTCACGTGGCCTAAATATTAACAATTCCAAATCTTTTGTTATGACGGTTGGTTTAACTCCCAAAAAACAATACCCCTTCTCAGTTAATGGAGAAAACATACCACTAACAAAAACATTCTCGTATTTGGGTGTACTCTTTGATCATAAACTCAACTGGGGCCCTGCCATAACTAAAAAGAAAGGAGAAATACTGAGGACCAATTCTGGTATAATGGATTTCGCTCGCAAATTGGGTAACACTCCAGTGTCTGCCGTATTGAAGCTTTATCAGGCAAAAAGTGTTGCGGTGGCATGTTACGGAAGTGAACTGTGGGGGTTCTTACCAATAGATACCCTAGTAGCTCTCGAAAACAACTTTCTGAAACAGGTCATGAGCTTACCAAAGAGTACCGCAAACTTTTCCATACATGAGGAACTGGGCATCCCTTATATAGCTGACAAAATTGCTGCAAACCCTTTGCTCTGCTGGTTAAGCTGTTGGCGCAATACAGCGATTCCACTGACTCATAACATCCTAGCTGAAGCCCTTACTTGGGAAGGTCAACTCAAGTTACCCTGGATGAAATACATTCGCAATTGCTGTAAAGATCTGGGCAGATTAGACCTCTACTTAACACCCCAGAATACCACCAAGCAAGATGTCAATTTTGTAAAAAATACCTTTTACATGAAGCGACAACTCCTCAGGGAAGAAATTGAGTTCAAAAAGTCCAGTGTAAGGAACCACGTACTAACAAAGACCTGTGTGTTCTCTGAACCTTATTTATCGTGGAATATATCCAGATATGAACGCTTCCTGCTGGCAAGATTTCGATTTGATCTCTACCATCTGCTTTTAGCTGTACCAAGTGGAGCCCATAGAGGCCAAGTGTTGCCAGCTTGCGGCTGCGACAATAAGTCTCCGCAAGACCTGGCCCACTTTTTATTCCTTTGTTCTTATTATTCAAGTCCACGTAATATGTTTTTAAAACCGTTGCTCAAAAAGATGAATTTTACACAAATTAAGCCCTCACTTCTATACCTTCAAATGTTGCATGAAGACAGCACTTTTTTTATCTGTAAGTTTTTAAAAACAGCTCTAAAGTATAGATTAAGTATGGAAGGATGACTCCAAACTGTATTATGTTACAGATACAACTCCGTCTTGATTAAGTATATGCACATAGGACCACTGTATTATGCCTTTTTAATAATCGCTTAATACTTTTTTCTCTTAAGACAAATGGAAGATAAACTTTTTCTTTTTATGAACGAATTGTATATTATTGTATTGTGTGCTTTTATGACTGCTTTCCTGTCAGTCGAATAAAGAAACTTTTGATTTGATTTGATTTGAGTGTTTGAATGTCTGAGCGTACTTACCATCTAACTTTAATAAAGAGATCTACACTCTCTACACCTCGTCTTCTTCCAATTCATCATAAATCCTCTTATTACACGGACAAATTGAAAAATGCTGAAATCACCGCAGAGTATTACTTGTATGTGAAAATGAAGGAAGAGAAGAGCACACAGGATCACCAGGAAACCTCCCGAGGTGCTGCAGCAGAACTGGAGCCGTCGAGGGAAGTCATCGTCGACAAATTTGTTAAGACGGATTTGAAGAAGTTCCAGACACTCTGTGAGTTGAATTATGAATGAAATTTATTCCAGAGGTAACCTGGCATCCGACACCCTTGACGGTCAAGTAGCAACTGCCACCAATCGAGTGTTGTCCGCCTCACATTCTAAGGATTGTACAGGTAAGGTAATTCTAACAGGAGGTCACAAGGTAAGAGGAAGCTTTATTTAAATATAACATCACAACAGTGAGTAAAGGGCAGGGTCTAAAGTAACACCAACAGTTCACTTCTGGCAGCACAGGGGCGCCGGGTGCAGAGGAGCATTACAGCGGTGGGAGCCCTATTTAAGTCTATAGAGATTGGTCCATGGTAAAAGATGCTGCAAGCTTGGACTGGGGTACCAGTCGGGCTGAACCAATAGGGGGGCTCAACTCTTGCGGGGCTCGGAACACCTTTGGTCCACCACCCTCCTTACATGCCAGCTGCCACTGAATAGATACACTACCTTAGGCCTCTAACCACTAACAAGTAGAGAGAGAAAAGGAGCAATAATGCGGAGCAGCAGTGTGCAGGTATATGTGTGCGAGGGGGTGGATTTAGAGCTCAGTGCACTGTGAACCAGTGCAGGCAGTGACAGCCTGGAGACTGACCATCTTCTCCAGAGTGTCAACAATGAGACCTTCCATGATCCTACCTAGGACATTTTGCTGTGACCACTGAGGGGGGGTGGGGGGTGACGTAATGGCTAGAGCTGCCAACTTTGATGTTGAGGAACCAGGTTTAAGTCTCAGCGTTGGCTCAACATCCTGTGATTCTGGGCAAATCACGTAATCTCCCTCTGCGTACCAAATATGAATGTGTCCTTGTGTAAAGCAACTGGTGCACGTGTAAAGTGCTCTAATACCGCTGGGTTGAATTTGCACTATGTAAAACTGCAAATAAATAAAAAGAAATAAAGAGGGACGGCCAGAGAGGATGAGACAGTGGGGCTGCTGGGAGAACAGAGACCGTCAAGGTTACAAATGTTGTGTTTGAGGACCTCAAGGGCAAGAAGAAAGGTTAGCAGGAGGAGGGTCCTTGAACAAGAAAATTCAGTTGGCAGATAGTTTCACAAAAGGTGTCGCTGTATGATATTGTGCTCCTTGTAATGTTGCAAGTTTGGGTGTCTGGGCGTTGAGGTAGCAGCGGCACATTGGATAGTAACACTTGCTGATTGGTGTTGGTGTTCCGTGTTTCTGTGCTGCCGACATCTTTTCAGATGTTTGTTGCATTTTGGACCATGGGGGTGTCTAGGCCAAGAATATTTGAGGACTAGAGCTCGGGGTTGCCCTGCATTCCCAAGGGTTGCAGCTTCTGCAGGCAGTGTCAGTGTGCTAACAGGGCCTGGACATTAGCACCCTGCCCCTGGCAGCGAGAGACAGAGGCACAGACTCCCTGCTGAGACTCACTCCAAAGGGCCAGGGTGTTTAAGAATACTTCATTCACCTTTGATTGACCTAGAAAATAGTGCACAGAATCCTACATCCTGATAGGTCCACTGCCCCAATGTGCATTAAAATGCAACGTTTAACAGTGTTACATTGCTGACCCCAATGAGTAATTTTAATGGGCTTTAAAGAGCACTCCTCCCCCCCTACAATTCAAAATATTGTATATAATATACTCTTCTAGAGTAAACGCGTCCACGTGTTAAAGAAATGCACGTTTTAATATGTTAGGGTTCCATATCTCACCTTTACATGATGTTTTTTGTTTCTTTTGTATGGCAACGCTTTTGATGGCTCGAGTCATGTCTGGGCACACAGCGCCAAGCAAACCCTTGGCTAGGCTCTCACTGTTCATTTCCTGGCTCGCTGCCTCGAGGTTGAAGCGGAAATTCCCCACAGCAGCAGTGTATGGACACGCCCTCCCCTCTGGGACAGGAAAGCCCGCTTCACCCGCTTCATCCGCTTCACCCTCCGCTGGCTTCCCATCGAGGCAAGATCTATCTACAAGACTGCCTGCATCACCCACAAAGCCTTGCACTCCTCCTCTCCTCGCTACCTGGCGAATAAACTGAAACTCTCTGGAGGCTCGAGACCATCACGAAATGCGGAAAATCTATTGCTTGAACCTCCCACTTTCAAGAAGGAAAGATCAATGGCCCAATCCTTTTCAGGCAACGCAGTGAGAATCTGGAACTCACTTCCGCCTCAGCTCCGGACCACCACCTCCTCCCAGGCCTTCAAAAATGACCTCAAAGTTCTCCTCCTTCAAAGACACTTCCAAAGTTAATTCATGCCCTCTCTATTATCTGAAGGAAGACCTTTTAGTATAGAAAATCTCTATTCTCCATGACTATGGAAGTGCCTTCCCAGTGTGTTCTTGTGGTTTGAGAGTCTGCCATTTATTGCAGTATTACCCTTTTACCTGTGTTTGGTACTCTTTTGTAACATGCACACGTCACTTTTCTCTTGTAACACACTGTTTGCTACCTCTTACATTTTGTTTGCTTTCGATACTTGCACAAGTGCCACGATTGCCTACGTTGTAGTGTAGTTCCTATATTCCCAATAGGCTCTGCGCATTGGAATAATATATTCAGCAGTGTAGACGTAGGACTGAGGTCGACTAGGTCTCTACTGACTATATTAGACTTAAGTTTTGCCAGCTAGCTCAGAGGTCACTAGAAACGTTCTCGAATAAACGAGGAGGAGTTTAACCTTCCTGGATAGACAAGAAGGGATTAGCTTCTGACAACCATATAACATGACAACTTTGCTCCCTCAGAATAAGAGTGTATCTCTAGAGTCGTGTAAAAACAATAGACAGCTATTTCACTCAGTCAATCGTGCGTACTTAGTTTCACCAGAGTGCAGAGAAGAGAGAGACGGGCGTTTTCAATAAAAGGTATAATTTATTGAGCAGTCTTCCTTCTCATGCAAGAGAACTGAATTGCCACAATTGCAATACTTAATGTAAAGTAAAGTGCGTACAGTAAAAGGAGTATTATGAAATAATACTGTAAAAGCATTGATATGGTTTCTTAGCCATAAGATACTTAAAATGGATAAAATCTATACATACATATATACATTGACTAACGTACTCAACTGGTGCTTCTAAAATATGCCTACCCCGGTGTACCTGACCTAAGCCTAATGCGTGGGAAGGAGTAAGTAAGTAGCAGTTTAAGTTAAGTTTGTTTTGCCAAGAATCTGAATCAAGAATTCTCTTTAAGGGATTAGTCAGCTCCGTACCTTGGTATTAGAAAGCAGGAGGTCTGGTATCTCTTTGTCAGGACTCGATATCCCAGCAACCCGCAAGGGTAGGCTGGAATGCCGGAGCTGGATTTTCTCGGCTGGAGAAAAAGACAGCGTCTTTCTCAGCGCGTCAAAGAGGAGGGGCAGTGTCCGTGGGCTCTCGCATCAGCTGGGCTCTCGGGCAAGTAGATAACTGCTCTTCTCCAAAACCACCACTGTGTGTTTGCTTAAGGCAACGTTGGTATATTTATACCTGAAAGGTGCCGGGTTTGACGTAAGGGTGGACATAAGACATCAATAAAGATGTCACCAAGAACTGGCCGTTCTTACAGTGCTCGCAGGAGTTCTATGACAAATCAAAACAAAAGCAAATGGGGATTTCCCAGGTTGCTGGAGGTTAGGTGTGTTTAGAGAACTCGTTGTGCTTTCTAGGAGTCCGGGGAAGTAGCCTTGCTTAATGTGACTGCATGGGCTACAGCTAGATATGGATATAATTCTCATGCCATTATAGGGACATTATTGATTATACCCAGATAAAGGCATAAAATAGGAATATCGATATAGGTTCCTAAATAAAAACACAATACCCACTCCACAATCGAATGTCCATCATTACTAAAACTAAGCAATAGTAAACATTTAAAGGTGCATGTGTATTCCAACCCACCCCAAAATACATTTTTGCATTCGATAAAGTGTATGCGAAATACACAAAATAGATTATAGGTACTGTACGCTTATTAAGCAGTGTAATCATTCAGTAAAAAAAGGATGCATATATATTTGTTGAACGATGTGCGAAAATTACACATGAAATGGCTCTTTAATACAGAAAAAAGGTCGAGACCATTCCATCACATATAAATACAGATCAGTTCGCGAGTCGGTTTTTTTAGTGTTCAGAAAATTGGCGCACAACTTGTTACGGTAGGATAGTGGTTGGATAGATTCGTTCTGGTAGGTGCTTCTTGGTCAGAGGACAGACCTTAACCTCTGTGGTTAAAAAGGAGATCAGAAACCTCCTTTTCGGTGAATTAGGCAATAGGGTCCAGAGCACACAATATGTATCATATACTTTAAATTGTCTTAGACTGGTATTAGTAGGGATAGATCGGACACAGTGTATGATTTTCAAAGATTTATTCACCAACAGTGTCCCCTCCGGGGAATCACTGTAAATATCAATCAAGCCGACACGTGTTTCGTCACAACATGTGGCTGTGACTCTTCAGGGCTGATTTAAATAATCAATAGGCTTGGTCGGTGAACCGGTGATAATTCCAACCCGGTCCTAATCGGGTGGTTTTTAAATTTTGAGTGGCAGGCACCAAGTCGCGTTGCCGTTACCAATTAATGGGTGGGGAATTTTGTTGAATCTACAAAATTCTGGGGAGCGGAGGCCGTGTGAAGCTTGAGTACTGGCGTTGATGTCAGTCGGTTGCCAAATGTCCGATCTATCCCTACTAATACCAGTCTAAGACAATTTAAAGTATATGATACATATTGTGTGCTCTGGACCCTATTGCACATATAAATACAGTTGCTGTAAATGTGTTAGAGGCTGAGGTAATGTATTGTCTCTGGAGTCACTAAAAATAGAAGCTCTGTTCTTTAAGAATAGTTCTACTTTAAGCAGAGTACATGTGCCAAAAAAAAAGGTAAATATTTTGGAAGTTGAAAAAATAATAATTTTGCTTTCAGGGGAAAAAATAGTTCCAAACGTGTTTAGTAGCTTTTGTTATCAAAGTTGAAGTGAGGTAATTGAAATTTTTATGGTCAAGTATGTCCCCTAACGTGTACCCCAACGTCTCCATGTACGTGCTTAAAGTACATGTAATTTCCCTCCATGACCGAATATGAAGACGCAAATGCATTTGAGTCCAACGTTAACATGTCCTCTACCAGATCCATTATGAATGGATCGATAATTCAGTCTCTAAATATGCCATGCCAACGTCTTTACATGGTGCACTTTTACGTTTTCCTGGCTCTGTCGAGCTAGGTCCTGATTTCTGACTTCGAACCACTTCTGTCTCTGCCTCTGAAAGCTGCAGCGTGGAGATGCATCCCTGACCTCTGCCTTACTTCCTGCCAAGCGAAGCGGTGCCTGGCTCAGCCTGGCCTGCCTGCCAAAACAGTATTTTGCCTTCAAGTTATCAGTTCAGCCTCCTCGAAAACACATTCCAGTCTAGTGATATAGGTAAACATATTCCCGGCTGCAGAGCAAAGGGCCAAGCCTTCCTGTCTCCTTCATGTAATTCATTGCTCCCGTTACCATGGTAGGCCCATAGCCCCGCGCATTACACTTAGACATATATGCATTCAGTATAGTATAGCCTCTGCCCGAGAGACCTTTTACTGCAGATTAAACATCCTCCAAACACAAGATATCAGATATGTTATAGGAACAGGTCGATCTGACATGCCAGACTTCTGTCTCCTCTACTAGTGCTAAAGTCAAGCCCCCAGCTTCCCGAGTTCCACGTCAATCACACGTCATACTAATTGCGCGCGCACCCAGGTCGAAGGTTTCTGCTGACTCTGCAGAATCCTCTATGCATCCACCCACTTATGACACTTTCTGTGACGTTACCAGCACACGCCTCCGTGCACACCCTTGTACACGCCTTCTTGCTACGCACATGTGTTCTTATCTTATTCTTTTCACTTGTCACGCCTACTGTATCCATCACCATTGTACAGTTTTACTATATATATTATGTACTGTTAATAAATCGTTGACATCTTTTGCCATCATTTTATATCCCCTCCTGAACCCTTGTATTGATGGATCTGATTTCCATGGCTCGAGCCATTTTCATTAAAGCCCGTATGACTCAGATACCACGGACTCTGCCTCTCATTTGATTGAGCTATTCTTTTACCTGTCATTAATTATACGGAAAAATTGCACGGTAATTATATTCACCACATAATTTGGCGCCCGAACAGGGACCCCTCCCCCACCCCACGCGCCGGCGATGCGTCGCAGGCCTTGCCCCCTACCACAGCCGTGACGGACTCCTATGCGCATCTGCAGGTTTTCCTGTATCTCCCTCAGGCCTACGGAGGTGACGGAGACTGCGGTTCAGCATCCAGACGAGGCAGTGAGGAGTGCGGAGGATCCCGACAAGAGCCCAGCCGAGAGAGCAGTGTCCGTGGTGTCCAGAGGCCCACCTGTCCGAAGCGTCGAGGCGCATGCGTAGTGCGTAGCAGTAACCAGACGTCGTAGCAGTCCAGTCCAGTCAAGATTCCGAGGCCTTCCGTTCCGTGCTTCCCGGTGAGTACCGTTGCTGGGGACGCATCTAGACGGGTGCATTAATTTGTGTCCGGTCAAGACGGGTCTGGGTACACAGATCCGGTCTGTACTGTTTCAGCAGTGCATCTGTACTGTTTAGCAGTGCATCTAGTAATTCAGTAATTCAGTATTCTGGTCTTCTAGCATTATCTCTCGAGATTTCCAGTATGTTTTAGACAGTATCTGTTCGAAATGTTTCAATGTGTTTAATGTCGTGGTATGAATGATTGTTTGCATTTTATTACTGTGTTTATCGTGTTTGTGTTCAGGTAGAGGTAATCATGCCTCTGTTCTCAAAATTACGTCAGATAGGAACTAGGAAAGGGATACTCGAAGAAGCAGTTCCCGTCCCACCTAGGGACACTCCAGGACATTTTATGTACCATAAACATGGCTTAGATGCCATACTGTACTTAGACTTATGGGTGGACTACACAAAGGATCTGGAAGAGAAACATAGATGGCCCGTTACAGGGACATGGGATGCCGAGTGCATCATGAGAGTAGAAGAAGCATTGTGGAAAAAGAAAGCCAGACAATCTCAGAAAGATGCCATAGAATTGTGGCGTAAAGAATCGCATAGAAGAATAGAGAAAGAATTCAGGAAAGCAGAAAAACACAGGGAAGATTCAGAAAAAGACCGAGAAAAAGAACTAATAGAAGAAGGTGAACGAGTTAAAGCAGAACAAATAGATCGACAACGAAATGCACTTATGAATGGCATGTATCCTCTTCTGACCGAGGGCATACCTAAGGCTACCCCGGAAATGCCAAGTAATCTACCGCCACCATTGGTTCCGACTAAGCTCCGTCAGACCGCAGCAGACATATTCCTTTCTTCCTATTTAGATGGCGTAGCTCCAGCATATACCGATGTACCCGTTAATAATGTACAACAGCCTGCTCCGACTGTTCAAGCCACGACCCCTCCACGTCACCAACTTCCCGTGCATGTTGTCACTTCCCCTACTGCTGTTGCTACTACTACTGGCCCCCCTGCTACTGTTCCCCCTACTATTGGTCCTCATAATCCTTTTGCGTCAACTGCAACCCAGAGTCCAACCCCATTACATATACCCGCCATGACTTCAACAGCTACAACTCAGTCAGGTTATGCCCATGCTTCCGCTTCAGGAGGTGCCGCAGGAGGCCACCCCCGCACCCCGCCACAAATACAATGAATGACAATCAGAGAATTAGCAATGCAGCGTACTCCGAAAGCGAGCACATCTGAAAAGCTTAAACAGTATATCACAGATTGTAGATATGACCCCGCACCTGGCAAGCAAGGGGACATGATGTTAGCCTCGTTACGTTTACGACGGGTTACAGATTATTTGATGACATTGCCAGGAATGCCAGACCATCTAGACAAAATATATCATTTTATTCAAACTGGGGAGAGACCAGAATGTGTTCGTGAGGCCATGGCATATCAGAAAGCTGAGACACAAGGGTTAATATTACGATTCTTGATTAATTGTTTGATAAGGGAACAAGATCGGCCAGGTATTGTTCAAGAAGAAATGGAGGTATTGACAAAATGGAGTCAGAATATTGCAGATTGTAAACATGATAAACAGAATTGTATAGATGCCATGTCCAGAAAGATCCGTAAAGAAATAGTAGCAATACATATCCGAAAGAAGGCTGAAAGGACAGCCGAGACAGACGAAAAAGATTCCTCAGAGGAGGAAGAATTAGAGAGTCCAGTAGAGAATCAAGATACAATAGCGTACGTAGGTAGAGCGAAGCTTCCTAAACAGTATCCTTTAGACAGGCCTTTTGACAGACCCATTCGTCTAGAAAACAAGAAACGTTTCCTTTCCCCCATTCCAGAACAATGTTCTCTTGAACATGTATTTCAGCAGGTAAACAGTCAAAATATCGAGTTCTTAATTTCGACCTACACTAATATCGAGTTGCTAATATCGATGGGACAGAATATCGATGTCCAGAATATCGATGGCCAGAATATCGACCCTAAGGTAAGTAATATCGAAATTACTAATATCGATAGCATAAATATCGAAATTACTAATATCGATAGCATATATATCGATGTAAGTAATTTCGATTTACTAATATGTGTTAGAAATATAAGTTAAGTATTTAAATTAATTGTTATAATATGTGTTTAATATGTTTTTATAATTTAAAAATATATAAGAGTAAATAATATGTTTTACTACCACAGCGGGTTGTGGGTTTATAGGGGAATAGGGTGGGAAGTAATTTATTTGTAATTAAATAATTATTTTTCAATGATTAATTTATTTTGCAATTAAATATTAATTGGCAATTATTTATTTTAATTGATTAATTGATTAATTAATTGATAATGTATGTATATTTTTAACTAAATTATGTTTTACTACCACAGCGGGTTGTGGGTTTATAGGGGAATAGGGTGGGAAGTAATTTATTTGTAATTAAATAATTATTTTTCAATGATTAATTTATTTTGCAATTAAATATTAATTGGCAATTATTTATTTTAATTGATTAATTGATTAATTAATTGATAATTTATGTATATTTTTAACTAACTTATGTTTTACTACCACAGCGGGTTGTGGGTTTATAGGGGAATAGGGTGGGAAGTAATTTATTTGTAATTAAATAATTATTTTTCAATGATTAATTTATTTTGCAATTAAATATTAATTGGCAATTATTTATTTTAATTGATTAATTAATTAATTAATTGATAATTTATGTGTATTTTTAACTAAATTATATGTTTTACTACTGGAGCGGGTTGTGGGTTTATAGGGGAATAGGGTGGGAAGTAATGTATTTGTAATATTAATTAATTTTGGGTAAAGGGGTATTTTTAGGGTTCAGGGTCAGTTTTCAGTTTTTGGGTAAAGGGGTTTTTTTAGGGTTCAGGGTCAGTTTTCAGTTTTTGGGTAAAGGGGTATTTTTTGGGTTCAGGGTCAGTTTTCAGTTCTTTGGTAAAGGGGTATTTTTAGGGTTCAGGGTCAGTTTTCAGTTCTTTGGTAAAGGGGTATTTTTAGGGTTCAGGGTCAGTTTTCAGTTCTTTGCTAAAGGGGTATTTTTAGGGTTCAGGGTCAGTTTTCAGTTTATGGGTAAAGGGGTATTTTTAGGGTTTAGGGTCAGTTTTCAGGTTTTGGGTAAAGGGGTATTTTTAGGGTTCAGGGTCAGTTTTCAGTTTTTGGGTAAAGGGGTATTTTTTGAGTTCAGGGTCAGTTTTCAGTTCTTTGGTAAAGGGGTATTTTTAGGGTTCAGGGTCAGTTTTCAGTTTTTGGGTAAAGGGGTATTTTTAGGGTTCAGGGTCAGTTTTCAGTTCTTTGGTAAAGGGGTATTTTTAGGGTTCAGGGTCAGTTTTCAGTTTATGGGTAAAGGGGTATTTTTAGGGTTCAGGGTCAGTTTTCAGTTTTTGGGTAAAGGGGTATTTTTTGAGTTCAGGGTCAGTTTTCAGTTCTTTGGTAAAGGGGTATTTTTAGGGTTCAGGGTCAGTTTTCAGTTTTTGGGTAA
Organism: Lissotriton vulgaris; assembly: GCF_964263255.1. Classification (NCBI taxonomy): domain Eukaryota; kingdom Metazoa; phylum Chordata; class Amphibia; order Caudata; family Salamandridae; genus Lissotriton; species Lissotriton vulgaris. The sequence continues at coordinate 285,421 of NW_028255151.1, forward strand.
AGGGGTATTTTTAGGGTTCAGGGTCAGTTTTTAGTTTTTGGGTAAATGGGTATTTTTTGGGTTCAGGGTCAGTTTTCAGTTCTTTGGTAAAGGGGTATTTTTAGGGTTCAGGGTCAGTTTTCAGTTTATGGGTAAAGGGGTATTTTTAGGGTTCAGGGTCAGTTTTAGGTTTTTGGGTAAAGGGGTATTTTCAGTGTTCAGGGTCAGTTTTCCCTACTGTTGCACCCACTGGAGTGGGAATAGTAATTATTGTTAAGTAATTATATATTATATATTATTTTTTTTTTTTTTTATTAAATATGTATTATTATTTTTTTTTAAAATTATTACATATATTTAAATATGTTTAAGTAATTATTATGTATTATTTACAGTTTTTTTTATGTTATTTTAAATTTTAAAAAAATCGATATATTTACCAACGATATTTTTTACATCGATATTAATTTTTCGATATTTTGGTACTTACCATGTTGTACATAGGGCGTCGATATTTTTGCTATCGATATAATTACGCCGATATTTGTGTAGGTCGAAATTCTGTCTGTCGAAATTCTGTCATAGATCCATTTCAGCATACTGACAAAATACTGAAAGAAAGAATAGGTTACAACGAACTTCATACAATGCATGAACAAGAATTAGCACGGTCCGCAGTACAGTGGGCCGATAATAATAGCGTATATAATGATGATTCAGTAGCACAAACATTTTTGAGCCTTTCCCCAGACGAACAGCGACTAGCTGGTATGTACATGATTCAACATCTCATTACACTGTATGAAAATCAGCATTCTGATCCAGGTCCCCTATATAATATATTAGACGACTTACTTCTGAAAAGATGGAGAGGCCTAGGTACCGATTTGATTAATACCATTTTAGAACAACGTCACAAATACAAAACTTTCCTGACTCCACATTTTGTTTCTGTCCCACCCCCAGTAAGACAGCCATATCACCTAGACAGACAGAATCCCTTGCGAGAAGTACATCCAATCCGGAAGCCAGATGATACGCTTCAACGTGTATTCGTATACACTCCTTTGACCAAAATGGAATTATTGGAAATGAAGAAACTAGTACCTGGTCACGATAAAGATCCTGCAGGGTTCCACCGTGAATTAAAAGACATGTTACTGATGGGAGATTACACGTATTCAGACATTCTTAAAATGTTGAAAGTACTGTTACCAGCAGGTATTTACGAAAAACTGAAAGAGAAAGAGTGGGAGGTGGGAGATAAAAAGATTGTTTGGACTGAATTAGAAGACGAAGACAAGGGACGTACCCCAGGTTTAGGTCTTGGGGACAAAACTAAAGCATTACCAGGATTATTAGTACAAGTTTTGCCTAGATTATTGACAGTGAAAAAAGAGGACTGGGATGCAATCTCAGCCTGTAAACAGAAACAAGACGAAGACACTAGTGGTTTTTATTCTAGGTTCGAGAAATCTTTTATTATTAACAGTGGCCTGAAAACAAGTAGCGAGTCATATCCACACCTTTTTGTGACCAAATTAGTCGAGAATTCCTTACCCCAGGTTAAGAACCGTGTATTGAAAGTTGAAAGAAAATGGCAAGCAAATACGCCTTCCCAAATGTTACAAATGTTACAGTACCACCAGAACAGAATCAGGGAGGAACATGATCACGAACAGAGACGTATGAAAGACACGAAAATGAAAGTACTAGTTGCTCAGTCAGTTCCAGCTGATGGTCAGAAAAGTGGTTCGACACAGTCAAATAATCCGACAGCTCCTGTTAAAGGGACATGCAACTATTGTAAACAGCCAGGTCACTACATAAATGAATGTACAGTTCTGAAACACAATATAGCTACAGGTAAAACGAAAGAAAGACCGCGTCCACCTAGACAGGATCAGATCCAGCAACATATTCCGCAGAATGTGCAGCCTATGCAGATTCCACAACAGACCGTAGCGGTACCACAGCCCCAGCCCATTGCCGCAACACAACATGTCACACAGCAGATGTACCAGTATGCACAGTCCGATTACCCCGATTATCAGCAGTATACATGAAACAGCCTAGAGAGGGAGGTTGGCTTGCCTCTTATTGAGGTTCCTGTGGATCAAGAGGGTCCTTATGTACATAGTCAGGTATTAGGAAAGGATAGAAAATTTTTGATTGACACAGGGGCAAGCAGAACTACCATTAGTCATGACGAGGTTCCAGGGGCACCCCTCTCAGGCTCACAGAATGTTTCCCTTGGATTTTCAGGAAAGCCTATTGTTAATGAAGTATCGAAACCAGTTCCCCTAGCAGTTGGTCCATTATCCCGTACTACAGATGTGTTACTTACGAAATCCTGTCCAGAAAACTTGCTTGGTATTAACCGCATCGCTGCTGCGGCGATTTTTGCGGTATGCTGCATTTTTCATTATCCCGCTTTACATGACGAGCTCAGCTCGTCATCAGCACACGACACCCGTGGCTGATGACGAGCTGAGCTCGTCATCAGCATCGAAAGGGTTAAAACGCTGAAAGCTCTAGGAGCTGTAATTTGTTGTTCTCCGGAAGTGAGTGAGGTTGTTCCTACGTGACTTTAAGGGTCATTATGTGTTGAGAGATTTTGATCCCAGGTTACAGAATGTTCCTGCACATTTGTGGGCACAAGGCCCAACTGATGTAGGTTGTATGCACATTACACCATACCGTGTCACACTCAAGCCAGGAGTTGTACTACCCCGAATCCGACAATACAAGTTACCACCTGATGCTGTAGTGGCTTTACTGAAAATCATTGACGAGCTCATTGCACAAGGAGTGGTTGTAGAAACCGACTCAAATGTTTGTAATTCCCCTATCATTCCGATTCTTAAACGCACTGATCCGAATGCACCTCCTGTCTATCGGTTGGTGATTGATCTTCGAGAATTAAATAAATGTATTATACCACAGTACCCAGTGGTCCCAGACATTTCGTCATTATTGACAGCTATTGATTCGGAAGCAACGTTCATTACTGTAATCGATCTCAAGAACGCCTTCTTTAGTGTCCCCATTGATCCGGAAAGCCAGTACCTTTTCGGATTCTGTTTAAATGGCCATAGCTTCAAATTTGCACGCGCCCCTCAAGGATTCACAGAAAGCCTATCTATAGCCAAGCACTGAAACGACAACTTGGCAGTATTCACATGCCTGCTAACACTGCCCTACTCCAGTACGTCGATGATCTGTTGATCACCGCCCGAAGTGAACGAGAATGTGAACATGCATCACTGACAGTCCTGTATTTTCTGGCTGACGAGGTACACAAAGTGTCTCCGACGAAGCTGCAATTCTGTGCCCAGCAAGTGGTATACCTTGGGCACTTGCTGTCCAAGTGGGGTAGGCAGCTAACACCTGATCGTATCCAGTTAATTGCACATCTTCCACAACCCAAGACACAGAAGGAAGTGCGAGCCTTTATTGGACTCACTTCTTACTGCAGACAATGGATTCCCCAATATGCATATCTAGCTAAGCCACTCATACAGTTGACAACACAGGAGGCAGCGTCTTCGACTGTCCTCCCTTGGACTCAGGAACATACACAAGCTTTTGACGAATTAAAGAAAGCTTTATGCCAAGCACCGGTTTTAGCAACACCCTGTTACAGTAAACCTTTTACACTTTTTGTCACAGAACGCGATGGCACAGCGTTATCGGTTCTCACTCAGGTTCAAGCAGACAAACACAGACCGTGTGCTTATTTTTCAAGTACATTAGATCCAGTAGCCCAGGCTTTGCCTGCGTGCTTAAAATCAGTTGCAGCAACAGCTCTAGCAATAAGACAAAGTGATTCCATAGTATTAGGACATCAATTGACAGTACAGGTTCCACACTCTGTGGAAGTTCTCCTAAACAGAACACAGACTCAGCACTTGACTATAGCACGACTGACAGGATATGAGTTGACATTGTTTCAGCCACACATAGAGATCAGACGCTGCAATACACTAAACCCTGCTACACTCTTACCGTCAAGCACAACAGATCCTACTCCACATGACTGCGTGGAAATCATTAACACAATCACGAAACCCAGACAAGACTTGACAGATGTTGCATTACCCGATCCAGACCTGACACTTTATGTGGATGGTTCATGTATGAGAACAAGCACAGGAGAGTTAGTGGCCGCATATGCAGTGACCACTGAAACCGAAGTCATAGAAACACATCGCATTGACACCCTGTCAGCTCAAGCAGCAGAGCTCATTGCTCTGACCCAAGCTTGTATACGAGCCAAGAACCTTAAAGTAAACATATACACAGATTCACGTTATGCATTTGGAGTCGTACACGACTTCGGTGTCCTCTGGCAAGAGAGAGGTTTCTTGACCTCTCACGGAGCCAAGATCCAGCATGGTCCCCTCATTCAAGCTCTGTTAGAAGCAATACATTTACCTACAGCTATAGCCATCATGAAGTGCAAAGCACATACTAAAGTCACAGACACTATATCCCAGGGTAACGACCTGGCAGATCGAACAGCGAAACATACAGCTCAGACTCATACTCATACGACTGATATGACAAAGACTGACGTAACTTCACTGACACATTGCATGACAGTTAGGGATCCCACACAAGATGTAATCGACATACAGACACATGCTACTCCAGATGAAATCAAGAAATGGACTGAACAAGGAGGGGTCCAGACAGAACAGGGATGGATGACGAAGGGAAAAACCACATAGTTTCTCCCCGACTCTATGGTTCAAGTTATCATCAACACAGCACACAGTCCAGCACATTTAGGAGAGAAAGCCATGTTAGACAGTTTACAGAACCTCTGGTTCAACAAGCATTTACGAGCAGCAGCAAAACAGAAAGTGCGTACCTGCATGATCTGTTGTCAGTTCAATCCAGGAAAAGGTATTCCCGTGGAACGAGGTGGATTTCATCCTCCCGACCATCCTTTTGAAGTCCTCCAGATGGATTATATCCAGATGGACAGATGCCGAGGATTCAAGTATGTCCTCGTAGTTGTATGTGCCCTATCCAGATGGACAGAAGCATATCCAGTCCCAGATTACACTGCCGTAACCACTGCCAAGCAGTTGGTTCGTGAATTTTTCCCACGGTACGGTTTGCCCCGTGTCGTGTATTCAGATAATGGACAGCCATTCTCGTCCGAGCTCATGAAGCAGGTTTCACTCCTGTTAGGCTATCAATGGAAATTCCACTGTGTTCGACATCCCGAGGCAGCTGGTCTCGTGGAGAGACACAATCAGACTCTGAAAACCTGTCTTGCTAAAGTATGTGCAGAGAAAGGCGTAGATTGGATGGTAGCTTTACCAGTTGCCCTCTTTTATATGCGAATGGTAGCTCATTCTAGGACAGGGCTATCCCTGTATGAGGTGGTCTTTGATAGGCCTCCTAATATGTGGGGGACGCCTATGCCCCGTAAAATTACAGATGTTGACAGTTCTATGCTGACAGATTACCTTGCTTCCTTGATGTCTGCACTACTATCATGTCGTTCACAGGTCGCGGCTGCCTTCCCAGACAACACCTAGGTGAAACCGCATGAACTTGTTCCCGGTGACATCGTCGTGGTCCGCAATTTTGACAGATCAAGCCCTCTGGAGCCCCGCTGGAAGGAACCTAAGATCGTTTTGATGACCACAAGGACTGCAGTTAAAGTCGAGGGGAGGAAAGGGTGGCTGCATTCGAGCCACGTGAAGAAGTTTTATGGCCTTCCGCCAAAGACTGTTTCCCAGGACTGCCGCATTCCAGACACTGATACTAAACTCCCCTTGTTAGAGAAAACTCCGCAGCAGGAGTACAGATTAAAATTGAGGTCTAGTAAGTCAGACAGTTTAATTGTTTAAGTCCCCTCCTGGGTGAAGCGGTTAGACAGGTTCCTGACATGTATAAGATAGACCCCAATAGAGAGAGAGATAGACAGGAGATCAAGAAACGAAAATATTGTAAAAGTCTCCGAAGTCGTTGCATTCTGACATTACTTATTATGTTTTTTCTGAGTCTTACGTTAATCTGCATAAGTTGGATGTTACATATATTTTTTCCCATGGCACATTCTTTTTCTAATGACACTGCAGAGCACACGTTTAGTGAATTGCCCCCACATGAGCTGTCTTATCGACTTGCGCTGCGCAACAATGCATTCATCCGTATGTTACACCATTCTCACCAGACCAGTAATGCTACTAATTGTTGGATATGTGGCCGACTCCCTCCCTATCAGAACTACAAGGGAGCTCTGCCCCTCTTTCCTTATCCGTTTACACATAATGGTTCCTGTGGTGCATGGTTTAGTTAAATATCCTCTTTAGACACTGAATCCAGAGTTTCCCAGGGCAATTGGATATGGGGAAACCTGAACACAGTTATGAACAAAGCATGTTTCCCAGATGAGGAAGGTCTTCCACAAATGACAGGGACCGATCTAGAAAATGAAGTGTATGGATTAGGTAATTTTACACTTAACCTCATGATTCTAAATGTTCAGTCCGAGACTAGTCCAGACTTGCCATCAATATCAGTCTTGCCAGTAAAAGGTGAATTATGCGTCAAAAAGAGTGGTTCAGTACATCTAGGACACAGTGATTGTACTACTGTGGTCGAATTCAATGACAAAGGCAAGTCTACTTTCAAAGCTTCCCGACATTCATATTTCATTTGTGGTCAGACAGCCTATATACGTTTACCTCTAGATTGGGATGGTACTTGTTTTATTGCATTCCTATTACCACCTGTTTTTCTAGCCCCATCTGATTATCACAGAAATTCCCGCCTCACTCATGTTAGACAAAAGAGAGGTCTCCCAATTGTCGACCAGACTGAAACTACATGGGAACAGTATGTAGATTTCAATAAAGGATTCTTTCCTTATTTAGGCACTGTCTCTAATAGTAAACTGATACGCAAATTAACCAGAACCCTTGAAGCAGTAGTGAATGAGACTACTTCTGCCCTAGGTAACTTAACAGAGGAGCAGTCTGCTATGAGACTTGTTGTTCTTCAGAACCGCCTTGTCCTTGACGTCATCCTGGCCGATAGGGGCGGAGCTTGTAGAGTCAACTTCCAGTTGTTGTGTGTTTATTCCTAATAACGCACCATCAGTATACAAAGCTATATCCAGGCTTCACGAAATAGCTCATCAGATACACCAGAATCCAGGCACCTGGACTTGGTCCGGTTGGCTCTGGAGTATAATATCAGCCTGGGGATGGAAACTATTGTCATTCCTAGGAATCATACTGCTCATAGTATTCAGTTGTTGTCTATGCCTACAATGTGGGCCAGCGATTTGCGGCTTGTGTGCCTCAGCCTGCGTTCCCCATCCAAGTTCACGTTCCAGTTCCCGTATGAGAAAGGATGAGCAGATGATGTTACATGAACAGATAGATGGTCTCATGAAAATAGATATATCTTGAAGGGAACGTAGGGGACAAGGAGGGAATGAGGTAATTGAAATTTTTATGGTCAAGTATGTCCCCTAACGTGTACCCCAACGTCTCCATGTACGTGCTTAAAGTACATGTAATTTCCCTCCATGACCGAATATGAAGACGCAAATGCATTTGCGTCCAACGTTAACATGTCCTCTACCAGATCCACCATGAATGGATCGATAATTCAGTCTCTAAATATGCCATGCCAACGTCTTTACATGGTGCACTTTTACGTTTTCCTGGCTCTGTCGAGCTAGGCCCTGATTTCTGACTTCGAACCACTTCTGTCTCTGCCTCTGAAAGCTGCAGCGTGGAGATGCATCCCTGACCTCTGCCTTACTTCCTGCCAAGCGAAGCGGTGCCTGGCTCAGCCTGGCCTGCCTGCCAAAACAGTATTTTGCCTTCAAGTTATCAGTTCAGCCTCCTCGAAAACACATTCCAGTCTAGTGATATAGGTAAACATATTCCCGGCTGCAGAGCAAAGGGCCAAGCCTTCCTGTCTCCTTCATGTAATTCATTGCTCCCGTTACCATGGTAGGCCCATAGCCCCGCGCATTACACTTAGACATATATGCATTCAGTATAGTATAGCCTCTGCCCGAGAGACCTTTTACTGCAGATTAAACATCCTCCAAACACAAGATATCAGATATGTTATAGGAACAGGTCGATCTGACATGCCAGACTTCTGTCTCCTCTACTAGTGCTAAAGTCAAGCCCCCAGCTTCCCTAGTTCCACGTCAATCACACGTCATACTAATTGCGCGCGCACCCAGGTCGAAGGTTTCTGCTGACTCTGCAGAATCCTCTATGCATCCACCCACTTATGACACTTTCTGTGACGTTACCAGCACACGCCTCCGTGCACACCCTTGTACACGCCTTCTTGCTACGCACATGTGTTCTTATCTTATTCTTTTCACTTGTCATGCCTACTGTATCCATCACCATTGTACAGTTTTACTATATATATTATGTACTGTTAATAAATCGTTGACATCTTTTGCCATCATTTTATATCCCCTCCTGAACCCTTGTATTGATGGATCTGATTTCCATGGCTCGAGCCATTTTCATTAAAGCCCGTATGACTCAGATACCACGGACTCTGCCTCTCATTTGATTGAGCTATTCTTTTACCTGTCATTAATTATACGGAAAAATTGCACGGTAATTATAATTACCACAGAAGGCCAAATTCAGAGTTCAGAGGAACGCTGTGTGCTCGTCGTTTAAAAAGTTATTCTCTCTGTTCAGGGGAGAACATCATTTCAGACAGATGTGCAAAAAAGCAGTCTACAGCTTCAGGTGAAAGTTCGACTAAGTTTGAAAATGCCGAAACAGTGCAGTTTTCCGCGTGATTGCTATCATCGATGTTTGGATCAGCAATGCTTACAGAAGGTCATACCTGGGTGATGTTGACTCATCTCGTACTTCACTCCCACCTAATCGTAGTGGTGAAGTCTCAACGAATGCCGTCATCAGGATTGGTAACCGCTGGGGACAACACGATGCATGAGCTGTCACAGGACTTAGCAAAGTATCGATATCCATTGGTACTGCTGATTGTAGTGTAAGACAGGTGTCTAACACGCATTCTTCTCCGCATAGCATACATCGAAGCACAGGTAAGATGCAATTTTGCCAGATTGGTCTGAATGAAAGAAACCAGATCATATTCAGATCTCTTAGCCGGGCTAATCCAAGGACTTTAGTTATGCGGTCCCGGTAGCGTATAGCTAGGATTGTTTCTTCCATTGTTGCTGGAGTCTTGTCTGCAACTTGGCTTGCAATTTCGGAGCAGAAGGATCAAAAATAAAATTCCTGCTACGAGTCCCAAAAGTAGTGGTTGACCGCCAAAGACAGAATGGACAAAATTGGGAAAGATGCCCAGGACTGCTTCGAAGGGTGTCAACAGTCCCGAAAAAATTGTCTTAAATACATGTGCGATCCCACTGGTATCTGACATGTTTAGGATTTGGCTTAGCATTTCTACGAAATGCACAGGGCAATTAGTTGATAAAAGTGTATGTATCTCTGCTGTTGTCCTTGCAACTTGCAGATCATACGTTTCTTTTGATGACGTAAAAGGCACGGTTGTCTGTAGGAGAACAGACTTCATTCTGCTTAAAGTATCAATTCGTATAGAAGAGATATTCAAAGAAGGCCAAATCGTCGTCTCCATGTCAGGAGAGGCGTTTGGATACAATACTTGCATACAGCAAGTGACCATGGAACTAACACTTACGAGATAGGCTTTCCCTGGCACCATGCCACAACAGCTGTGGTCCGTTATTAGAACGTAACTCCCGTTAGAAAGTTGTCTAAAGAATGGCTCTATTTGTGTTGCAGGTGTGCCGTGCTGGTGGCATGAAAGGTTATTAGAAGTCCCCTCACAGGCCCCATGCAAGTTAAAACATTGGCACAGAAGTATACCACTCAGTGATCGTTTACAATTCTTACCACTAAGAAATACATTCTGTTTTTTGTCACTATAACATGTGTGTGTGTAAGGAAATTTCCATGATGACTTAATGTACCCTTTACCCAACCTTTCATACTGGCCTGCTGGTATATCTCTTGGCAATTTTTAAATTGGAAAGTTGTTATCGGAATTGTGATTATTCCGTGGATTATCCATTCAATGACAGGTCTTTCTGACATTGTCAACATTAATCTCTCAAGTTTTTCAATGCTCAGAATCGTATAGTCTGCTCCTTTTTGTGCCAAACTGATTTGTTTATCAGTAAGGTTAAATATAGAGAATAATGACGTTGTGTTGATTAAACGCCAAGGCACATAGCCTGAACGCAGATTTTGCAACGTCCAGCCAAGCTGTACAATAGAACGTAATTGGGACTGACCGTGTTGTAACATTAGTAAGTCCTGATCTATTATATCGATAGCAGATGATACAATACTGTCCAGTGAATATATTCTGGAGGACAAAGTCATTAACCCATTGTCCACAACAGAAAGTGATTTTTCCAAATTAATACGATCAATTTCTCTTATTTTTTCTGCCGTTTCAATTTGCATTACTTTCCAAGCTTCGTTGTATGCAGCGTATATACCGGCCGCTATGAAACGTTTTTGACGCTGTTGGCGTGGTCCCATTATGAAATCACGCAAGTCAGCACCGTCTTTAAGTAAAGTCAAGTGTTGCTTAATTTCAGCCAGTGTGGATTTCTCTAGCCACTCAAGGCATAGTTTCCTTACACTGTATGTTGTAACTATCCCTGGATGTTGTCTCTGGGAGTATCTAGGGTCTGGCCTGGTCATTTTGAACCCCTGTTGTTTGTTCAGGAATCTATCTTGACAGTTATTAGTGTCTGTGGGCCAGATTAACCATTTTTTCCAATCAGGATGTGTTCTGTTTTGGTGTAAAACATGGGATACGTCTATCTCAACCTCTGTAGTGCTATTATAGTCCGGTATTGGCTTTGGAATAGACGGTTTATTTAAGTCTTTAATTTTGGCTAGGCCAAGACAGGTTGTTTGTTGAATGGTTTCATTCAGGAATATAATTTGTTCTGGGATCATGCAGGCTCTAAATAATGATTCTAAACCTTGGACCTGCCAATCTTTGGTACCCCAGATTGTTTTTGTTTCAATGTTGTTTCTCCAAAAAACAAAAACAAATGTAATCATTTTTTCATAAAATGTTTCTGAATATATCAATTTAGTATTTGTCAACATTGTTTTTATCCCTGTCTTTTTTGACAGTTTAAAATAAAACGTTTCTGCATCACTTGTGTTAAACCCTGAGAAGTATGGGAATTTCTCATAAAATGTCTTCGAACTGCTTTTGGGTGGAGTTGCTCAATGTTCCCATTGATTATAGATTATAGTTAAAAATATTTCTAGGTTGTGCAGATTTATGCAAGTAGTGATGTGCGTAGTGATTGAGGCAGTACATCTGCTCATAATTCGATGAATCCTGTAAGTAATCATGTTCTGTAAATTTTGCTGACATTACTAAATCAGACATCATATTATTTATACTTTCAAAGTCCCAATCATCGGAGAATGTACTTGGTTTTACAAAGTCACTTAATGAAACCTAAAACTGATGTGGATATTTCAAGAGTTCAACCGGGCCATAGATTTCGTAATCTGTTTTGTCCCAAGCTACCCCACCGGGTATTGGAATGGCTGTGACATTCACTGATGAAAGTTCTCGTTTCTCGATGTGAGATGATTTGTGTGGTTTTAGGACCAAGTTGATGTTCTGGCTTGCTGTGTCCATTGTACTGTAATACATTTTCCTAAAATTAGAACTAAGATTAGACAAAGAAGGAGTATAAGTACGCCTAATACAATCCAAAATTCAATCCATGGCGCATCCAGATATGATTCTTTTAGTTGATCAAAGAGTTCAGTTACTTTGTCTTTAAAACTTTTTGTTGCTGGCATTTCTTCAGGTTCGCTTGGATCTTCCGAAAATTTATCAAAATTGATGAAGTAGCCAGATGCTGTTCTGTCAATTGTTAGAATTGCTTCCGAATTTTCATTTGCTTTATCATCTTTTCTTTCATTAGCATAGTCTGAGGCTACATCGTTGTAGACAGGTGTTTCATGACGAACTGTTGTGATTTGGGTTTCAAAAGGCACAAGTTCCATGGCATTGTTGCATAGTCCTTTTTTATTCACTGCAGGTTTATCAAATGTGATTAGTCTCTCAGTTTGAACCTCTTGGATTGCAGCAAATTTTGGTATTCTGCTACTTCTTGGGAGACCACTGGGCCTACTACTTATTATTGGCCACATGATTGTGGTTTTACCAGGTCGATGGATACAACTCGGTTCTCCTTTTTACCAGCAAGGGACGGTAGTACGATTGATCTTGTTCCATTGACAGCTAAGACAGGTACTGCTTTTCTGTAAGAAGGCCCAAATTCCTTCTTCACCGCGATCTTTTCTCTGACCAGATCCCCAATCTTTGGAATCCAGACAGGCCTTGCTGGGACAGGTGGTGTATCTTCAGTGGCTGTTGGCTGTTGTTTTAACTTTATGTTGCTCAGGGCTTTTCTTGTTTCATTCAAGTCCTGTAAAACAGCCAAACGATCTTTGATATCCAAGCATTTCTTTTCTACCACTAAAATCTGACTATCTAAGTCCTGAATATGCATTCTAGTACCGAACAATAGTTCGTACAGACTGAAACCTTTTAGAGAATTTCTTGGCAGATTGTTAAGACTACGTTGGACACTTGTTAAATGTTGGACCCACCCATCACCCGAACCTAATACCCTTGCCGTTATAGATTGCTTTATGTCCCGTTTTTTCTTTCCACAATCCCATTTCCCTCAGGATGGAAGGGACAAGAGTACCACAATGCGATGCCCTTGCTGGTCATGGCCTCCTTATAAGCTCGAGAGCTAAAAGCAGGACCCTGGTCAGAATGTAGCATGCCAATTGCGTATATGCCGATAAAGACTCGCAAATCTTTTATAACAGTTCTGGCGTCAGCCGAGCACTGGGGTCTGTATTTTTAAGTGAACATTAGTCTTAAAAAGAAATTAATGGGATGCTGGATTTTACGTGTAGATAGACTTACGCTAACTACATCAAGGGGCATGGCAATACTCCAGTTGGTTCGCCACTGAGATCTCTGTTGCAATCTTGGCAGTTCATTGCAAATTTATGATGTTGCACGCTCATCCCCGGCCACCAGTATTCTGATTGTAATTCTTTCAGAGATTCCTTGATCCCTTGGTGCCTAATCTCATGTGTGCATCTGCTATTAAGAAGATTCTCCTGTTCGTGTTTGGAATTACCCTATCCCCCACTCCAGGGATTCGAGCAAAAGGAACGGAGTTCGTATCAATGATGTATGTATAATTGAGTGGATAGTTCACGGGTAGTGCTGCACAGTCGCCTTTTGAAGACGTTTTTACTGCATGCATGGTTTCCCCGTCTATGTATTTTTCTGAACGCTTTTTTGTGGCTACGGAAGCATGTATCACGTGAGTCTTTCGTAGTTCTTTCTGCAAAAGAACTACCTGTTCCCAAAGCGTTTTATGCTTGATTGTGGCACCTGTGTCATCTTTGTAATCGTTTTGAACCCAGTTCTGCAAGTCATTATTGTAAGATTTTACAGAAATGCGAATCGCACACTATTAGTGTCGGGAATTCACAATCTGCATTTTCAAGCGCCATCTTTAAAGATCTGATTTCAGCTCGCTGAGCCGAACAGTTTCTTGTTGATTCAGTTTTTGTTATTTTTGGTCTGAATTTACCACAGAGCCAGCGAACTTTAACAATCGCGCACGCTGCATTGTAGGATTTGTTATCCACATCGTAATGTTGTACAAATCTGTCTGTATAGATTATACAAGAGTACTGTTGGAGAGGCAGAATTTCGATTGGCAGAGGACATTCTTCTTCAAATTTCAAATCCTTCAGTTTTTTCATGTTCGGGTCAAAATAGTATTTCACGTCTTCTGCAGCAAGAGAATTCACTGTATCCATTTTGGATCTAGTGCCACCGTTTGTAGATTAACTGGGCTGAATAACGCCTCAAAGGCTGATTCTGCTGTATAAACAGTTATTCTTTTTGCCTTGGGCTAGGGCTCTTTCTCTTGCTACAGCAGTCTGAACCGCATTCATAGTATTTTCTGAAAGACTGAATGTTTTTTCAGCTTGTGTGTACAAATGTGATTTGTAAGCTATTGGTACCGTTTCTCCCTCATTAGAGGTCAGGTACGTGAATCCGCATCTTCCTGGGATGACTCGGATTACAAGGTTGCGTGTGTTGTCGCGAGTTTCCAATTTTGTTTTAGCTAACATGTCTGTTTGCAATGATCTCGAAATTTCTGTGTGTTTCTGAGTCCAATTGATTGGTTTAAAATCAGGTTTTATTAATTCATAGAGAGGTTTAACCCTCTCCGCATAATTTAGAATGTAGGTTCTTCCGAAATTCAGGAAACCTAGTATAGATTGTAAGTTCCTCAGCGTTTTTGGTGCTTGGAGTACAGCGCACTTCTCTAAGAAGTTGTCTGCTAGGCTTTTGCCTTCACTTGATAATTCATATCCTAAAAACAGGACAGTTAGATGGGCAATTTGTGACTTTTTAAAGTTGAATTTGTAACCCTCTGCTGCGAACCCAAGTATGGTGTTCACTAGTTTCAAGTGAGTATCCAGGTCATCATATGTTAGATAGATGTCATCGACATAAGATAATGCCTCATCATCATATATTTATAGTAACTCTGTTACCCTCGCTGAGAATAATCCTGGGCTATTCTTGAATCCCTGTGGGAGTCGACAGAAATTTTACTGTGACCCCAATATTGAGAAAGCGGTCAAATACCTGCTTTCAGGTGCAATATTTTGACAAAAGAATCCATTAGAGATGTCTAACGTTGTTTTGTATTTTTTGCGAACGATGTTATTCATTAGTGCTGCACTGTGTGAGTTTTGTACTGCAAATGTTTTGCAACACGAGTTAAGGTGTCCAAGACTAGACGATATGAATCGTCTGGCTTGGAGACAGGAAACAAAGGATTGTTCATTTGCGAGGTGCATGTGTCAATCACCCCTTGGTATTCAAGTTGATCTAAGATCTCCCTGACTTGCTTTTTAGCTTCTTGCTTAATTGGGTACTGCCTCTGTGCAGTGGGTTGACATTTTAACTGGATTTTGTGAGGAGGGGAGTCCTCATCCCATCCTACATGATTTTTATATAATGCAGGTGCTTGGGCCACTGCCAATTTTCTTGCATATGTATATTTTTTATGGATTGGGATATGATCAGAGAAGGCAGGCATAATCATCTCTTCGCCATGAGGGCACTCCCTGACAAACTCTGGTGGCCATTCTTTCTCAGCTAACAGAATGTCATAGCCTTTTGAAAGTTGTTCCCAAAACAGACTTTTTATTTTTCTGGTTTTATCTCCCTCTATACGTAATGTTATTTCACATAGTTTGTGGGGCACACTAACTTGTGTGTCTGCAGTTTCCACCTGAATGTACTCATTCGTGTCCACTGTCTCCAGAAGATTCATCAGGGTCTTGTGAGCTATGGTCACTTCTGCTCTGCTGTCTAGCATTGTCTGTGCCCACTCTCCGTTTTTCAGCTGTGTCCTCAGTATCCTCGGCATGTTTGATTATTTTAATACTGGCTACCTTCTTTTTTGGAAATTGTAATTTTTTACTTTGAGCAGGTTCCTTGTCTTTGGACTTGACGTGCTCTAACCTGTGTTCTGACCGTCCTCTTCTTTCCGATTTCTGCGATGAAGTCTGAAAAGATCGAGAGGGACTTGTATCAATATCTTGATATCTATCAGGTTTCTTCAAATTATCCCTATTTCTAAGGTTATATCTTTTTTCAGAGGGTTCCCTTTGGGGAGACTTGTCTTCTCTGCCTAGAGATCTCTCTCTCCGCCGAGGAGACCTTCCTCTGGACTGGAATCTTTTTTCTTTGGGAGTGGATTGTTTATTTCCATCCCAGCTCTTTTTTGGAGTATTTTGATTATTTTTTTATAAATATCTTTTCAGGATTTTCAATTAGTTGGGGTTTCACTGGTTTTCCACCCAAACTATCTCTACCTAGCTCTTCATAGGATTTTTCTATGATTCTGGCAAGTTCAAGTGGCTGGTCTGTTATATCTGTTTCTTTCAATTTCTGGCGGATCGTCATATTCCTCGTTGCCAATTGAACTAACTCTCTATATGCCTTTGTTAATTCTTTCATTTTAACTAGGACTTCTTCCTTTGACATTTTATCAATGTCGGGGTGTGGTGTGTAGCTGGCTAGAACTGGCCATGTTGCTCCTGGGATCCCTAGTGGACCGAGCCTTGTGATGTGATTATTATGTTTTATGGCGCCTTTAAACCAGAGCATGTGCTCATGGTAATTTAATGGGATTTCAACATCCTCGAAAGGAGTGTTTTCATCCGGAGATTCCTCTATTTTGTAATACTGGAAGTCGTGTGTGACAGCGTTTGCTGCTGGAAAGTTTATCCATGAGTAGAATACCTCTGTCTGCCGATATTCATGGGCCTCTACCACGAATATGACTGTACCACCTCGTGATGTCAGTCCGTTTTCTATAAGTTTTATAGTTATACTGGCAGATGCATCAAAGTAAATACCGGGAGCAAATGGGCAGATTCTCAGAATCTGCACTTTTGCTCCCGGTATTTTTGCATTTGGGATGCATCATCCCAAATGCAAAAATCGCAATTTAAGGAATCTCTAAATTCAGATTCCTTAAATTGCGATTGCATTTAAGGAATCCCAAATTGAGATTCCTTAAATGCAATGCATGAAAGTAAAAAAAATAGCGAATTCGTTAATAGGGGGAGCAAATTACCATGAAGTTGGACTTCATGGTAATTTGCTAAAACTTTGAAAAAAGCACTTTTGTGCATTTTTCAAAGTTTCATGTTGCGCACACACATGCCTTTAGGGCATGTGTGTGTACAACATATGTGCATAGATCAATTTCAGGGGTGCAACAGGGTGTCATTTTGACACCCCTGCACCCTTGAAATTGCATGACCAATTTGCGAGTACCTACTGGTACTCGCTAATTGCTCATGCAATCTCCAATACATTCCTATGGGCCATTAGGCCCATAGGAATGAATGGGACAGCATTCCTTAATTGCTACTAGCAATTTGCGAGTAGCAATTAAGGAATGTTAAGGAATCGCTATTTTAATAGCGATTCCTACATGCATAGGCTTTTGCTATTCCTAAATAGCGATTCCTTAAAAATCGCTATTTAGGAATAGCAAAAGGCTACGTTGATGCATCTGCCAGATAGTTCTTCTTATATTTGCCGGAATGAGTATAACATTCGGGTCAGTCTGTAGGAGACTCGTGTCTTCCTCTAGGAGTCGAGCTGCTATTCTAGCTGTCTCCGCTTCATCGTCACCTTCCACCATTTTACTGACAGAAAGTTTTTTTTGCAGATCAAGTTTCAAGGAAACAAAGATTAGGTGCACAATATTTTGGAACACTTTGAACTTTGGAACGTTGAATAAACCAGAAACTATACATAGGAATCTCTTCCTACTAAGTTCCGGCGGATTTTAACCTTTCACCCACTCCAGACGTCTATTGGCGTATTTACGGGAAAAAGGGTCTGTGTGAAAAAGCACGACTGAGTTACTCTAACGTCTTGCGTTAGTTTTATCGCCTTACCAAACGTTGGGCGCCATGTAGTGTAATTCCTATATTCCCAATAGGCTCTGCGCATTGGAATAATATATTCAGCAGTGTAGACGTAGGACTGAGGTCGACTAGGTCTCTACTGACTATATTAGACTTAAGTTTTGCCAGCTAGCTCAGAGGTCACTAGAAACTTTCTCGAATAAACGAGGAGGAGTTTAACCTCCCTGGATAGACAAGAAGGGATTAGCTTCTGACAACCATATAACATGACAACTTTGCTCCCTCAGAATAAGAGTGTATCTCTAGAGTCGTGTGAAAACAATAGACAGCTATTTCACTCAGTCAATTGTGTGTACTTAGTTTCACCACTAGGGGGCCGTGGACAGCCGCATCCCTTACATACAATTCAATTTATTTAAAAAAATCTTTATTTGGATACACATATATCCATAAAAGCACATATTATAATATATTAATCCATTTAAAAAGCACAGTCGATTAAAAAGAGATGCAACCTCATAAAAACATTTTCTATATATGTGGTTTCTGTCATAAAAAGTCAAATAGATTACGTCCATAAACAGGGTTCAGAATATTTTAACAATAATCAAAAATACAATATTGAAATAAAATCATTAAAAACAGCCTTCAGGAGGTACACATTGTATCACGTGCACGGACCTCTCCTGAAAAAAAGAGCCTACATGAAAAATGAATTCATCCTCGTCCAGTTTAAGAATTTTTGTGTAAGCAGCTTTATAGTGAATGGTGGCACTTTTCAGGTCGAGCCTTCGCAGCGCGCATGCACTGCAAAGGAAAACATCCTATTCCAAGCGCTTTGGCCTTTCAGCCAAGCACGTGCATGCGTTCCATTGCCTTCAATGGCAACGCGTGCACGTGAGGAGATTCACTCACGGGAGCGCGCGGCCCATCTGGTCGCAATTATCGCTCCCACGAGTGATTCGCGCACGCCACCTCCTCTCCCCCCCCCCGCTCGTGTTTGTTGCTTGTTGATTTGGGTGCGTTCGGTTTCCTTCGAGGTCCTAGATTCGTGCTGTGCTCTGTCATCTTGGTTCCTGCTGTGGTTGTTAGTGGTGTCTACTGCTCGTGGTCCTTTTTTGGTTGTTTTGGGGATAACAGTTTGACTAGAGTATGTTAGGGGTGTCCCTGATTCCTGTGCCCTCCACGGGGCAGGAAGGGAGTCCCTTTTCCTTTGGGCCTCTCTTGCTCAGTTAGATGTGTTGCCTTTTTCTTCCATCTTAAGTCCTTCCGCCCCTGAATGTCTGGTGGTGAGTTCTCTCTGCATTACAGCAAGATCCTCATTTCCGGCTCAAGACCGCTGCGGGCATGGACCCGGCCTATCAAAACATCCACATTTTTTATTTTATTTTTAGCAGAGTTTTATATAGCGCGAACTTGACCCGCAACCGAATCAGGTATCAGAGCCCTTTACATAGCACCAGTTACGTTAACATTCATTTTTGTTAGGCACGGGGAGATTAAGTGATTTGCCCAGAATCACAGGATGTTCAGCGTCGTTACTGAGACTCGTACCCAGTTCCTCAGGCCCGTGGTCAAACGCTCTAGCCATTAAGCCAACTCCTCTCAAATGTTAATTGATTTCATAGAATGAAAAGCTAGTCTGCAATTTAATCTATCAAAATTCTGTTCAAACTTGTTCACTTTGTTTCCACCTCCATGATGTTGCGAGTAAAACCCCCCCCGCCCCCCCCCCCCTCCAAGTGTCTGTGGTAACAAGTCCGGGGTGAGTGATGCCATTTTATTGACATTCCGTTTAACCTGAGCTAAAGGAGATTTACGAGTCTGTCGTCTGTACTACACATCGGATTCGTTCCAGCGCATATATTTGTTGGTCATTTACCTGCAAGAAAAGGCACATAACATTGTAAATCACATAATAATTGATACATGTTCCTTATTTGCGCAATTTAATATTTTTTGTATACACCTTAGAAGATGCATCCTGAGTGGATCGTAAATTCTAATTTCACATATTCCTTAAATTGCCTGTATGTATCAAACTACATCTTATAATTGTGACTCCTAGTTTAGGAAGGAACGTTAACAATGCATGCATGGAATAATAATATAGTCAAGTCAAGTCAAGTCACTAAATTTATATAGCGCGCTACATACCCAGAGGGTCTCAAGGCGCTTGAAGAGGGGTGGGGAATTACTTCTCGAATATCCAGGTTTTAAGTTGCTTTCTGAATGCTAGGTGGTTTTGAGTGAGGCGGAGGTGCGTCGCGTGTTATAAATGCTTACAAAGTCCTCGCAAGTGCCCCAGGCAAGGTTGATATTTGGGTTCTCTCCACTTTTGGCATATTAATTTAGTCTCCTTATGCGACCACTGTCTAAACACACACACGCTTATTTTTGGTGCTGTGGAGGTCTGTTAGGAGAAGAGAACATGTGGTGATACCTTCCGAGAAGAAGCTTTCAGCTCTGTGAAAGGAAGCCTTGCTGCAGTATGGACCTCTGGGCATTTCATTAGAGGACTCAAATTCAAAAGGTCTGTAGTTCTATGAGCAAGTCAGCCTTCATTGCAGAAATAAAAAATGTCATTAATATCTATCGAACAGAGAATATATGTCAATGTCTGTTTCACAGTCTATTTTATGTCTTAACACATACGCACCAAGAATGGCATGCGGTGTGTCCACATTTTACATCATATCTCTACTTCTACTCTGAAGGTAAAACTATTTTTAAAACACATCTCGTGGAGTAATAACTATATGAACAAAATTTAGAATTCCATGTCAACTTAAGCTGTGTTGCTTTAGAATCCACTCTACAAATCATATGCTTTTATCCCTTGAGGGAGAGAGTATCTGTGTTGGGTACGTCCACATTTGGGGACTATTATAGGGCATCACCCGTATCTTTCAAGTATGATCCTGTTTCTGCTACGAAGACCTGAGTGACCGCATACCTACTGAGGAAGTACCCGTTTGGTGTCTAGATATACATTGTGCATTTATAAACGTATGTTTTATCAGTCGCATGTTTACGTGTTGTGTGTCCATACGCCAGGTGATCGAAGTTAGACATATATATGGTGGCTGGGTTTACAGATGGTTGACATGTTTACAGGACAGATGGGAGGAGGGTTCCATGGTGAAGACAGGTGAGAGAAGGCTGAATAATGCTCACAAAAGGCATACCAAAGAAGAGTATAGGGGCACAGAGAGGATGATGGAAGTCATAGACTTGGTGAGAGGAAGGGCAAAGAGGAAGGTGTTATGGTTGGCAGCAGGAGTTTTCACAGGAGCTGTAGGGTACTGTTTAAGTCAGTGCTGCAGGGTGAGCATTGGACATGCTGGCCTGTGGGGAGGCAGTGGGCTGGAATGGAGTTATGAAAGCAAATGGCTGGTTAGAGAGGTAGGAATAGGGTTCACATTAGTCACCTCTGGGGCAAGAGGGCTACCCGCAGGGTTTCCTGAAATGTAGGTTTCCAAGGGTCTCCCTCCAAGCAGACCAGAGTGAGGAGTATGCAGTGGAATTATATGATAGATGTGTCAATCCAATTATAACAGGAGACAAAATAATGCTTAATTTATATATTTTTTAATTCCATGGTAGGGAAAATAAATGTGGTCCACTAATTCGTTGTTTATAGCAACAATACCAATAATTGCACATTTATTTCTACAGGGCAAGTGTCAACTTCCAGTGAATTACCACAATACAGCTAAATTGTCAAAAACACTTTACTGCACCAGAGACTGAATGTAATAATTCCAATACTAAGGAAAACTGCCTTCCTGATAGTCTTTTGATATCTTTGATGGGATTTTATCATAATGCACACATTAACCCCTTGGATCCTGGTTTTGGGTAAATACTTTTTAATAAAAACAAGTACACATGGAAAGAATACAGTGTGTTCAACCATAAATGCCTATGTGCAGAGTATGATGTTATTTATTACCATTGTAGTAGGAGGTAATTGGAATCATGACTTACTTAAAGCTCCGCCTCCCATGAGTCATGGCCCCTCAACACACTTATTGATAATAAATAGCATATTACACTGTGCACATATAAAATATATATGTTGAGTTTAACCATCACCCAAAGGTCTCCTTGTGAGGTACCACTTAGTTTTTAGGTCTCGCTTGAGAAAGTGCATGCTGTCTCTTCGAGACATTTAGTAAGTGGATTTTAAAAGTGCTACCAGAGGCTTTTGGTGGCCTAAAGCTTGAGTGCACATGAGCCTAAAGCTTGAGTGCACATGAGCGTGCACGCCCGCAGCCCCGCAGCCGCCATCTGCCTTTCTGTCATGGCTCATTAAGCCTCCTCTACTCCCTTGCTGTCTGCTCTCACTACCCCCCTACCCCCTCCCTTCTCCCCCCTCTGCTGCTGGCATTCCCCCCCTCCATTCTCGCCCAGTCCTTCTTGTCACCTCGGCGTGTGCTCACCCCTCCTTTCTCCCCTTTCGGCCGCTTTGATGTTTTCAGTAAGCCGCGTGGCCAATGCTTGTTTTACTTTGTTCTTTGTTTTTACAGTTAATGAAAGTAATTGTCTTAGAGTCAGGTAGTTCCTCTTTTTGAATTCTGTATTGAGAGTAAGGTTCTCCGCTTCACATCACATTTTTGAAAACATATTAAGAAAATGGACCATCCCCTGTCATAAGTCCTTGCTGCCCAGCCACCTTCATTCCCTTCAAGATCTGCTTTCTAAGAAAGAGTCACCGGTTATTTGCATGTTCTCGGTCTTCCTCTGTTGATATGTTTTCATCTGCCCAGAACAGTACAACATAATTGGGCTCAAAAGACATACCATTTTGCTATCGGTATTCCATGCTTTTCAAACCAGAACAAGCCTTCTCTTCTTTTACTTTAGGGAGGGCTCTGAATGGCAAGAAACAAGATGCCAATGACAGGCTCAAGCTGAAATGAGTCCCTGTTACTGCGGATCACCATTACACGCTGAAGGAGCTTGTTCCTTTTAGAACCTCCGTGGTCTAAAACCTTGACAAGAAAGAGACCTGTTTGAGTGAAATTAAGCGAGCACTCTGGCTGCCAACACTGGGGATGTGTTCACCTGCAACTCACCTCAGAGCAGGCTTTTAGCATCTGTTACCAAAAGAATGGGCCAATTATCACCGTCTCCACCCACAAAATTATCCTCTTTACCTGCAGGGCTGAAACTGGATTTTTGCATTCACGGTCAGTGAGCACTGAACTCAAGGGCCGGTCTGTAGTGAAAATGGGAGTGAGGGTACAGGAGGCGGGTTCTTCTCTTCACTGAGGCAAGGTGTGGCAAAATGGGGAGGCCAGCAGGATGAGCACCCCGGAGACTTCAAAGAGCTCTGTTTACGTTAAGGAGCCTTACAATTAGCCAAATAAAGCCTTTAATCCGTTTGTTGCTTCGATCGTTCTGCGCCAGTGCTGAACGTTCGAAGAAACGGGTGTGGCCGTGTCGGCCAACGGACGTGCGCAGCACTGCCAAGGTAGTGCTCGCAACGACCGTTGGCTGACAGCAGCACTAAATATCCATGCCGCCTCGCTCTCCAAACTAAAGTGCAGTAGGTGGACTGTTATTTACTAAGTGTGCCGTTCCTGCCTGTGGGAAACTCAACCATCGAATCACTCACCTCCCCGTGCCAAAAATCAAAGCCCTTCTAAAGCTCTGTTTTAAACCGCTATAGCAGGAAGTGCTAGATAACTTCCTAGACATCAAGTTGGGGATATGAAACATTGAATTAGCTTCAGATAGGGGACCCGGCGACCTGAGAAATGCCAAGAGCAAGGAGCCGTGCAGTGAACGTACCAGGACTGTGACTGTCTTTGTTTAGAGAATTACTCTCAGGCCGTATTTATCACATTAGTGACAAAACAAAAACCAAACAAGCTTTGACATAGCCAACAGATCTCGCATTTGGGACCTTATAAGTGTTTAGCCATGCAACATGTTGGTGGTGTTGTAAATACTTATAGGGTCCGAAAAGCGAGACCTATTGGCTATGCCAATGCTTGTTTTGAAGAATGGCATCAAAAACTATTTGGTGTATTTTAGATGAAAGTTACAAAAGAATAAAATACGTAACATTGTTTGGTTGCCTCGCTCATCACAGGGGCATGGCAATTGATCATGGTTAACATTGTACCCTCGGGGAAAACAAAGTAAGAATTTTAATGTACCAGCCCTTAGGCGGAAAACCAATCCTCTCTCCCATCGGCCTAAGGGTTTTAAAAGATAGCTAGATGGCAGATGAGAGGTATCCTCTAAAGACATATACCTGGCAACGGAGGATTTCTGTACCTCCTTTCCGTATCTTGCTTTACTATACTGTGCATACAGAGCCTCCTGTAAGGCTTTTTTGTTTACACCCTCCGAATCGGTGGGGTTTAGGAAGATGTGCACAAAATTCACACTATTTAAGCTCTCTCTTACAGCAGCAAGCCAAGATGTATCCCTGCTCTTCTTGCACTTAAGGCAATCTGTTATACTATCTCTAGTGGGGGTCGCTGATGGGTTTTTCCAGATTGCAAGCCCGAATATAGCTGGGCGAGCCCCAATATAATCTTCGATATATAGCAATTTCAGTTCTTTATGACAAACATACTGTGATGAGGAAATCAGAACTCCCAGGAGTCTCCGACAGAATCTATTTTCATCACCCTGAATACTATTGCACTTTGTAAAACCCCAAACTTCTGTGCCATATGTTGCAGTAGGGATACACTGTGATTTAAAAATGTTGTTAATGGCTAAAACCACCTCTGTCTTTTTGGGCTGCGGAAGGCTGAGGATTGAGTTGATAGCATTTGAAAACTTTCTCCTGCTATGTGCCACATGGTCAACCCAAGAACCGTTTGCTGCAAATACCAGCCCCAGAGAAGAAAAGTGAAAGTGAAATGTAAACTTTCGGAGTCTATGGTGATTGTAATGATGGAGTACTTTTTCGGTCCACAAGCCATTAAAAATGATTTTTTAAAATTAGTGCGTAAATCTAAACCAGCCATAAAATCTACAAAGCCACGTACTAAAATACGTAGGGTGTTAGGTGTGCGGCCCATTAAGACCGCATCATCCGCGTGCACTAGGGCGGGGAGTATATTGCCCTTCATTCTAGGAACATCGTTAGTAAGTGTTGCCAGTGATTTATGTAAGTCATTAATGTATAAAATAAAAAGGAGGGGGGCCAGTACACACCCCTGCCTGACCCCTCTGCCGATTTTAGTGTCTTTTGATACCTCCCCAGGAGTACTGATCCTCACCCAGGCATTCAGGTCCCTATGCAAATAAGCAGAAAAATGAACTAAAACCTCGTCCAAGCCATATTTTAAAAGGATAGACCATAATCGTGACCTGTTAACGTAGTCGAAGGCTGGGGTAAGATCCATAAAATCCAGCTAGACAGGAGATTTTTGGGCTTTACTATATTTGCCAATAATCAAGTTAAGGTTTAGACACTGTTCAATGGTACCTATTTTACTTCTAAACCCTAGCTGGCAAGGTTGTAAGATATGGTCTTCCTCAGTATTTATCCATACTAATATAATAAAGAGAGAGCCCAAACCTTTGAGGCGGGTAATCCCAGGAACCACAGCACCAATCACAACACCCAATACAGCGTTGGAAAGGGCATTTGCAGCAGAATGACATAGGCTATGCAGATGCCCACCATATACATTTAAAAGGCAAAAGAACCGTGCAACCAAAGTAGTCCCTTGTGGGCGTGTCTGCGTTGTGCTGTGGGCGTGTGATGGGGGCGTGACAAACGCTGGGGGCGTGTGGTACGTTCCGCCCTTCATGCCTTGTCTCATATCGTGTGCTAATCCCACCCTGCTCCCTTTAAATACCCTTGCACCCCATAATCATAACCCACCCTTACTCCTTAAAATACCCCAACACCCTTAAACACTAACCCATCTTAACCCTATAAATATACCTTGTACGCAAAAACCCAAACCTATCCCTAAACCCTAAAAATACCCCTGTACCCCAAAACCCAAACCTAGCCCTGAACCCTATAAATACCCCTGTACCTCAAAACTCAAACCTACCCCTGAACCCTAAAAATACCCCTGTACCCCAAAACCCAAACCTAGCCTTGAACCCTAAAAATGCCACTGTACCCCAAAACCCAAACCTACCCCTGAACCCTAAAATGCCCCTGTACCCCAAAACCCAAACCTACCCCATAACCCTAAAAATACCCCTATACCCCAAAACCAAACCTAGCCCTGAATCCTAAAAATAACCCTGTACCCCAAAACCCAAACCTACCCCTGAACCCTAAAATACCCCTGTACCTCAAAACCCAAACCTAGCCCTGAACCGTAAAATACCCCTGTACCCCAAAACCCAAACCTAGCCCTGAACCCTTAAAATACCCCTGTACCCCAAAACCCAAACCTAGCCTGCACCCTAAAAATACCCCTGTACCCCAAAACCCATACCTATCCCTAAACCCTAAAACTACCCCTGTACCCCATAACCCAACACTATATCTGTACCCTTAAAATACCCAAACACCCCAAAACATATACCTCAGTACCCCAAAACATATACCCCTATACCCATACTTACCTTATCCAAACATTAAAAAAAACATGCTTTTACCATTCATGCATTTACAACAAATTTTTTTGTAAATGTGTGGGCATTGCGGAGTCATGGTACTTTCGTAATGAAAGTATGCGGAGTGATGGTATGCGGAAAGAAAGTTGCGGAATAATGGGTGTTTACCCTCCCCCGGTAAGCACATTGGTGGCACGGCGGCCTACATCTCCAGCAACATACTCATGTTTTTTCACCACCCATTTGAAAAATGCACAGGTCTCTCTCATTGATGGCCAGCACCGACATACACTTTTAGACACACCTTCCGCCACAAGTTCTAGAATTGCGAACTTTAGAGCTGGGGAGCTACGTTCGAATATCGGCATCAGCTGAACATCCTGTGATTCCAGGCAAATCGCTTTGTCTCCCCGTGCCTACCACTAATGAATGTGTTCTTCTGTAATGTAAATTGTGCTCATGCCATGTTGTCGAGTTCGCGCTATATAATATTGCAAGGAAAAATAAAGTAGGGAAACTAGAGTTCACACACTACTGAACACACACTCTTAAGTGCATCAGCAGTGAACTGTGAATCGGAGCGTTTCACAGGCCTGTCACAGATAAGAAATGCTATCAAAACGAAATCCTACAAAACAATATACTACTGGCCGGCAGCAATTCATACCCGGATAACGTCGGGACGGGCTGCTAGTCTTATTATACAGGATCCTCCCTAAAATGTTCAGTGTATTATCGATCAGGGAGATTGGTTTATAACAGCTTGGATTGGATCGATCACCCTTTTTAAAAATAGGTACAATAATACTGGCAGACCATGTGCTTGGAATCATAGAATTAGTTAAGTTATTAAAAATGTTTAATAAAAGGGGCGCCCAGAACTCGGGTTTGTTTTTAATGAGATGAATGGGCAGCCAATCAGGGCCAGAAGCTTTGTTCCCCAAACTCTGTTGAATGGCGTCCTCCACTTCTGACAGGGATGTCTGAATCCTAGTAGCAGCTTGGTATTCATAAGGATCCTCATTTTGAGTTGGGGCTAAATACATTTTAGAAAAACTGGCTTCCCATGCCTCGCTGGTTATGTTACAACTAATGGGAGTCAGTGAGTGTCCAATAGACCTCATATCTTTAACTGTGGCCCAAAAGCCATTCCCGTTCTTTAATGTGGAGGCACATGAGAGGTTATCCCATCGCTCTTTCATAATTTCATCCTTGCGTAGCCCAGTAACTACCTTATATTGTTGCCTCAGAGATTTAATGAGAGCCCGGTCTCTGGGGTTCTTTAGGAGAGCCTTACGAAGCTCTCTATTTGCTGTAGAGCAGTCGATATTAAACCATCTTGGCCCAGAGGGTGTATTCACTGTGGGTCTCGATAGAATGAGTTTAATACCCTCACAAAGGCACCAATTGCCTCAGGATTATGATCTCTTAGTGACAGGTAGGTGTCGATAAGTGCCGAGTGTTCTCTTATCATATTGAGGAACAAATCATTATTATCTATACCTCGCCAAACTAATCTTAAGTTATCAGTGGAGGGTGATAAGTTCCTTGCACCACACTCTTTGGGATAAATTGACTTGGGGCAACTCTCAGTATTTTTTTTAATGGGTTTATGGTCACCTTGAACAGTTGGTATAACCTCAACTTTTAGCAAGGAGTCTTCTAAGGTAGCGGAAATAAGAAAGATATAATCGATGGTAGAAGCACAGCCCTTGCCTCTATATGTTGGCTCAACGTGCTTGTCCTTATAGGGTACTGCAGCAATTTCCATAACATAAAGTAAATTGTGATTACATAGGTGATCTAATAGTTCTTTGCCCCTATTACATGGAGGCACGTTATTGAAAGAATCCATCGCTAATTCATTGTCCCTGGAAATCCTAACGTTGAAGTCGCCCCCTAGACAAATACCAGCTAGATTGTTGAAGCCCTTGTGATTTTGTAGGGTTAGAATTAATTTGAACAAATTAATGAAATGCATATTAGGTATGGTGTGGAAGTCATTGTTATAAAAATTAATTAGGCAAATAGAGACCCTCCTTGAGTAAATCAAAGCCTGAACTTATCATCTATAGTATCAAGAGCCTTTGTTTTGCCTCCTGTGGAGATGTTGACCCAGATAAAAAGTCCGCCAGACGGGCGGCCTGCCTTAGGAGTAGAGACAACAGTATTGAAACATTCAAACCCTTCTAAGTGTAAATCTCACGTATCCCAGGTTTCCCTGTAGCATAAGGATATCCTGTTTTTGGACTATTTCTACCCAGTCTGGTAACTTTATTTTAGATGCCAGACCAGCGACATTCCAACGTAATATATTTTGGTTTGAGTCAGTAGCAGACAAAGTTGGAGTACAATGCCCACAGGGTGGGTGCTCATTTAATACGGGTGTGATCTCATTTTCTACCAGAGAGGATAACAGTCACGCCTGGTTATCCAAGCTAGACAATGGAAAAAACCTATTCTGCATGGTTAAAGAGAAAACATTGTTGGTTATTAACCCCGGTGTTGGTTTGTAGAAGTAACCGAGTGGAAATGAACAAATGTGGGTTAAGTTGATGTTGTTTACCTCCTGCACCATCAGTAATGACCTTACCATTGAGGGGTTTCGAAAGTTAATAACTATACTGTCCCCCTTGATGTTCTTCGAAGACGGCCCTACCCAGCCTACTCTACGCACCATGATAATGTTGTTTAAGTTTGACACACTAAACCCTTTCTGTTTGACAGCCAATCAGCACTTTAGTTACGCAGTTGGTCCCATGACTCAACTTGATTTTTCCTGAGGGGGGGTACCCCTGCCAGAACCAGAACAAAAGGGCATGATGCTAGTGGTAAGCTCAGTACCTCCCTGCTAACTTGCGTGGTTTCTGTTCTCTCGGGGTCTAAAACCCCTGCTCGTGGCTTAGCACCCCCTGGGTTTGTCCTATCTAGGGTACCCCTAGGTGCGCTACAAGGGTCTGAGGGCATGTGTGGGGATGTAACGGGCAGACTACTGACACCTCCAGCATTGGAGGAGTTTTCCTGCATAGTGATGGACTCTGATGTGTTCGGAATAAAGGGGGCCAGTAGCCATGGAAGGATATAAATGACGACATGTCCGTTATGAGGAGGGACTAACAAGCCTAAAAGCAATCGGAAGGCAGCATTTAGCACCTAAGCCAATGAAAAAGGTGGGCAGAGCTTCCACTGAGCTTCCACGCCATACTGAATACTGCATGCCTCACAAAGCGAGCACTGCATGCACGCTGCCGCTATAGGCTCGACATAAAAATAGGAGAACCGATCTGCAAAGCAGCTTATCTGTAAATGAAAAGCACAGCAGTGGCAGGTGGCAGGCAATCAAACAGTAAGTCTGTGTGTAAAGTGCATAGGTTTAAAAAGTGTTAAAGTGCCAAAATTCAGCCCCCCAGCACAATAAGTGCAGCAATGTAGGATGGATCAAGGATAAATGTGATTGCCGGCCTGCCCCTGTTACGTGTTGATATGTGAAAGCAATGGGATAAGAGAAAAAAAGGTCAAAGTGCCCAGATTAGGAGGTCTCTTGGACCAATAAGCCCCTGTTCACTGTTTTGGGATCATATTCAGGGCACCATGCTAACTCGTTTTGCCATTTTCTCCACCACCAGTGCAAGGTACTTTACCAACCAACAGTTCAGCTCCAGATCCCCAGACGCGAAGCTGGCTAGCCCAGCTTGCCTCCGCATACGGATCCCTCTTTGATTAAATTGGACTTTGAGCAGCTGACACCTTTCCCCCAGTAGCTCTTTACAAGTGCATAATAAGTGTGGCGGGTCTTCTGTTCCTTTACCGCATATGTGGCAAGCAGTGGATGCCAACTCTCTCTGCCAAGGGGGAGATGCAGAACAGACAGGAGTAGCCCCATGCGATATTTCAAGAATTTCTCTTTGATGGGTCTGGAATAGCCCAGATTCAATATTTTCAGGGAGGAAATGTGCTGCAGCTGTTTAGTGTCATCCAGGTATGTGTGCTGCTTGAAAAGGCAGTCTTATATTCCACTTGCGAGAGAAGTTTTATTGATTTCCAACCCATTTTTAGGTCGACCCTAGACAGCGCATGAGCTGTCTGCAAGACCTGCTGTAATCAACAAAATTACTTCATTCCTGGCTCCTAATTAGTTTGTGCAGCCAATACTTCACTTCCAATTAATGCTGAGGAGCAGAAACCAAGTACAGTTTCCTCACGCTTTCCTCCGTTATCTGTTTTGTGGGAGAACTCTTTTGTTTTACTTGTTGCTTTCCACCCGTCTTGCTTACATAGACCGCCTTGCTTTCCATGTGCTTTCTCTGCTTGTTTTTTAGCCCACCCCGTTTTTCATTTGCTTTACCTGCTTGTTTTTTTAGCCCACCCCGCTTTTCATTTGCTTTCCCTCCTTGTTTTTTTAGCCCTCCTTGCTTTTCATTTGCTTTCTCTGCTTCTTTTTTAGCCCGCTTTGCTTTTCATTTGCTTTCCCTGCTTGTTTTTTTAGCCCACCTTGCTTTTCATTTGCTTTCCCTGCTTGATTTATTTAGCCCGCCTTGCTTTTTATTTGCTTTCCCTGCTTCTTTTTTTAGCCCACCCCGCTTTTCATTTGCTTTTCCTGCTTGTTTTTTATCCCGCCTTGCTTTTCATTTGCTTTCCCTGCTTGCTTTTTTCGCCCATCCCGCTTTTCATTTGCTTTATGTTTATTGGCTGCCAATGGGAAAGGGCGGGGGCACTAGGTCATGGCAGAGGGCGGTTTCCCTGTGCGAGAGTGGATTTTTTTTATACAGTCTTAACTTCAGGGCGGTGTTAGTGATTCGGAGTGAGATTCTTACACCTAACATGGCTCTGGTGTTGGTAGGCATAAGTTCTAGCGAGAGAATATATTTTGTGATGGGCGCACGCGCAGTCCTTTTAAGCAGCGGGAAGGGCAGGAGCGCAGGCGGTGTCAGAAAGACTCTGCTGCCTTGAACTCTTTGTTAGCTGGCGCAGGGGCTTTGGGTTTTCTGTTTCAAAGGGAGAAACGCAACGCATTTGCAGCAAAACTTCTAACCAATAGGATTCAAAGCGCACACGCGCTCCGTCACCAATATAAAACTCCACAGATGTCAGCTTTGCCAATATGTAGTTGTCAGAATCTGCTAGCAGTCTTTTTTCGTCATAAGTGCGTGTGTAAGCTTTGGAAAGTGCTTTCGGTTTCTGTTGCAAAGGGAGAAAGGCAACTCATTTGCAGCAAGCCTGGGAACAAATTGGACTTCAAAAGAGCACAAACGCTTCGTTACCAATATAAAACACCACATATCTGCTGCTTTATTGTGTTGGGTTTATTTGCAGTAGGGGTTGTCCCACAACCATTGATTTTATTTTTCGCATATCATCCTTGGGGTGCATTCTATCTTTTCTTAAAATGTTACATAGTCCCTACAGTGATTATATCCCTCTGACTCTGGGGCTGGTGGCACAGGGTTCTCAGTTAGTACAAGGTAACAGGAATGTGGGGACAAGACTGCCAACTGATCAGGGGAGGCGACTGCGGTGGTCGCAGGTGGATTCCAATGCTCTCAACTATTCCCTTTTTAAACTGAGGCAACAGGACATCTTGAAGTGCCTAGAAACAATACCCTCAGAAGACGACATAATAAGTTCATTTATTATTATCGCTCAGTTGCTAGCTTGCTAACTGTTCCAGTGGTCATCCCCTGCTCAGATTGTCTAAGATGCTTCAACAATGGGCGCTCTAAGGCGCTTTGGAACCTTAAAATGGCCCTGAAAGAGACTCCCCGTAATAGATCACGGGTAGCTAGCTGCCGCTATAACTATAAAAGTGCTCTCAAGGAACGGAGGGTCCTCACTACAAAAAGAAGCCTGGGATGAACTGATACAAGAAAGTGAATTAAAACATAGTACCCTCTTCTGGACGGTCATTAACAGTCCTTGTTTTTCTGAACCGGATAAACCGAATTTAGGTCATCATATCACTCCTGACCAATTAAAGGATTATTTTGAGGCGCTTTATAATCATGGGGAAGGAGAGCACCTCCAATGTGAGGTGCCAATTAACTTTCTCCTCGAAGAGGTTTTAACTAGCATTGAGGGACTGACCCAGAAAAAGGCTCCCTGTCCGGATGGGATTTCCCCAGACGTGTTAAGAAATAATATAGATGTGTGGGCCCTGGTCCTGACAAGGTTACTGAACGCAGCAGTGTTATCATCTATGACCCCCGTCTTGGTCTATCGCCATTATTGCCCCGATCTTTAAGAAGGGCGACAGGGATAACCCTCACTGTTACCGCCCCATATCCCTGATCAACTCTACTGTAAAGGTTATGGGCCGGGTCCTATTAAATAGGCTATCTGAGTGGGCAGATAAAAATCAAATTGTCTCGGAGGTTCAATATAGCTTCCACATAGGTGAATCAACAGTAGATCAATGTCTGAACCTTTACCTTTTAACATCTAAATATACGATCGCCAAAGCGGGTTCTATCTATCTAGGTTTTATGGACCTCACTGCAGCATTTGTTAGAGTGAACCACAATAAATTGTGGTTGTTATTAGACGAGATCGCAATAATAAATATCTTCATAACTCGCTATGCCCATAATACAGCAACAGTCAGATTTATCCAAGAGGGGGGACTTACTGACAATTTTAAATTCTCAAGAGGAGTGCGTCAAGGGTGTATTCTTGCCCCTTTTTTATTCACCTTATACATTAATGGGTTTGAATCGCCCTGCTATCCCTACGGGCCGATACCCCGAGAATAGACACTAGATCGGTGCCAGTTCTGTTGTATGCGGATGACGCTGTGCTTATAGCACGTACTCCCAGAGCATTGCCAGTCCTAATTGATGGGTTTGTTTCCTTCATGAATGGGCTGTATTTGTCCCCTAATTTCACCAAGTCATTTGTGACGGAGCTAGGTTGCCGAGGGACTAGTTTGATAAATTATAAAGGCAGGCACTTTAAGTTTAGCCAAAGTCCTGGCTTTCACATATCTTGGTGTTTTATTTAACGCCAAACTAAACTGGAATAACCTGAAGGCACAGAAGCAGAGGGACATGAAAAAATCCCTGGGAGCTATTGCAAATTATGCACACAGATTAGGTACATGGGCCCTGGGGGTGATGTTAAAATTATATCAGTCCCTTTGTATCTCCAAGGTCCTGTACGGGAGTGTGATTTGGGGGTACACAGCAGTTGATAAATTACAGACATCGCAAAATGATTTTTTAAGATGGATTTTAAAAGTCCCCCAGGGAACCCCCGCTTACTCGGTACATGAGGAACTTGGACCTAAGTATATTACGGATTTAGCTGCAGTTAAGCCTCTGCTGAATTGGGTGAATGTTTGGTCTAATGAGGAGTTGTGAACAACATGGGCAACCCTAGAACTTGAAGCAGGGGTTAAATAATACTGAAATGCAAACAACGTTTCAAGTACAGCATTAAAAGTAAGAAAGATTCAAAAAACAAAAAGAAAAAGAAGGAGGAAAACCTCAAACCATTTTGAATGAAAAAAAAAAAGGGAAGAATCAAAAACTAGTGCTGGCCATATAATGGAACACCCGAGAACCCATGTACATAGAATCACTTTGAGTTTATATTTATTTCAAAAACGTTTTTTCTGTATATATAAAACAGTCATGGCGCTCACAAAGTTACACAAACAGTATTACAATTAAAGACAATAACATGTGTAACATGTGTAAACAAACAAAGCGTGGCTAAGGGAAATACAACAATATGGTGCATTTTGATCCACAGTTAATTAAAGGGTCATCATCAAGACAGAACATATATTAGAACGTCCATTGGGTATCAATAAAACATCTGTATTGGTAAAGTAAGTTACTCCAATACGAAGATGCCTCAAACATGCGACCTTCAGATCGGCGGTCACGAAACACAAAACTCTAAATACATTTTCAGTGTCTCACAAGAAGTAGTCGATACTGGTCCATGGCCTGGCAAGTCTGGCAAGACCTACAATGAGTGTCAGAGTTCTCACGCATTTGGGGCCAGTAAAAGTGGGTGGCAAGCCTTTCACAGGTCTAGTCTTGCCTCAAATGCCCTGCAAAAGGCACATCATGAGCCAGACCCAGTAGGAAGGCTCTGAAGCGCTGGGACACCCTGCAGCACATGGGCAGACCCAGGATCTGCAACCTTGTGCTCGCTACACAGGAGACAATTCTACCAGTATGTCCAATGTGATCCAGACTGATCACCTGCTGCTGCAAACCAACAAGAGAAGGGCATTTCTGCTGCTCCTGGCAGAAATCCTCCCTGGAGGGCCCCCTTACTTCTGCCAATGGGTCAGCTCAGGCTGGTCCCCCAGTTTGGCCACTTGCTCCCCTGTAGGCTCCAGGGCATCCCTTCAAGGTTTGCTTCCTCCTAGACCTTGGGAAGTTCCGGGGATGCTCTCCTGTGCCCCCTGCCTCCTCTCTTTCTGGCAGGCACCTGGGCTATTCTTTGCGGCTCCAGGGGCTCTTGATTGCCCTAACTGGCTGCCATCGACTAAATGGTCACACATGCCCACTCAGGAAGACCCACATCTCCAAGTGAGGTCTCCGCTCCACCTTCGCCCAAGTGGAGCGCTCCAAATCATTGCCTAGCAGACAGTCATCAGGCATGGCTGGCCTCACAGCTACTTTCAAGGTACCCAAGACCCCCCCTACTCAAAGGGAACCTGTGCCACTTTGCAGAGGCACTCCGAGTTGTCAGCTGCAACTATGTGGCAGAATGTGTAGGGTGCCACCTGCTCCTCAGACACTAGCCGAAAACTGACGGCTGTCACACTACCTCCGGTGTCTCTCAGAGCTTCCACACTATGGCCATTGATGGTCACTCACTGCCTGTATTTTTTTGTGTTATAAGGCAGATGAGCTCTTGGGACCATCTCACTGTCTCCTAAAGAGACCAGGGTCATTTCTGCGTGACTCACCCCTCTTGGGCACTCAACTCCTCCCCCAAGACTACACTAGCCAACTCATGGGGTAGAGCACCTGTGAGTGCAGTAGTGGCTTTCCTGGGACACCTAGCTTCACCTAAGAAGTGGCCCACCTGAACACAAGCATAACATGCCCTGGGGCCCTTCTGGACAGGCTTACTTCCCGGGGCCTATGGCTTCTTGTCACTGGGGGGCTGGGAACCCTTACCATGGTTCCCTTGGGAATTACTTTGGGGCCCTTTCTGGAACTCCTTCAGTTTTCCCTTGTCCCCCCACTCTTCTGCTGGGGACTCGGCCCACCTTAGGTGAAGTCTCCCACACAGCCTTTTTGGATCCTGGTACTGACCCAGTGGTCCGCCTCCAAAGCATGCTCCCTGGGGTTAGTCAGCCTACTGTCAATCAAGTGCTGGCTTAACTCTGGTAAACAATTATCTGACAAGTGCTCCGATGCCTCCATATCATAGACCCCCCTGAAAATCATTTACCTTGCTAACCTTTACCCATCCATCCAGTGCTCTGCAGAAATAGGACACATACTCCACCCAAGTACTTGACTTCAGCTTCATACAGGCCCTGAACTTCTGACTGTACAACTTTGGGGTCAAACCATACCTCCTGATTAAGGCTTCCTTCATGGGAGCAAAAGACATCTGGTCCTCAGTGGGTAATGCTAGCAATGTGTTCCTCCTTCAGTAAAAAAGAGGCTCCGCAACCCCGCACCCCAGTCTCTCTCAGGGACTCTGTAGGACCTCAAAGGTGTTAAACCACTGACCAATGTCTTCCTGCTTCACAAAATCCTTAATGACCCCCTTGGGGATGTACATCCTACCTTCTCCAGGCACTGGCAACAAGCTGCCACCATTGGAACTGGGTGCCACACTCTTGGCCTTTATGTCCAGTTCCTTTAAACTTCTCACATGCTCTAAAAGTATCCTCTTTTTCTCCATGGCCAGTTTCTGCTTCTCTAACTCTAATTTCTTACTCTCCATGTCACACTCCTTTTGCAGCTTGAGCTTCGCTAGCTCCAACTCATGCACTCAGCTTCTCCCTATGTACTCCAACTCCTCTGGAGACCGACCCTTTGAAGACACACTGCTGTCCCTCTGGGCAGTAACTTCCCTCCATGTAGACCCAATAGCCCATTCTACTGCCCATCTAAATTCTGACCCTCCACCATAGGCCCCTCGGTATGCTCACTGGCATTCCTTGATTCCAGCCAGGACCTCAGCGCCTCTTGGTATTCCTCCTTTCAGGTGAGGCCTCTTACTGAGTATGTGAGTATGAGTGAAGGATTGAGGTATGCGTATGAAAGTAACACGGAATGACTGAGTTTGTTGATGGGAAAAATGGTTTTTGTCCTCCTTTTTATTTCTTAAAAGAAATTCTTATTTTCTCTTTTTCGAATAGTGCTTTGTAGATATTTCCTTTTCAAAAAAAAGGACTCACTTTGTAAATAGGCTGTTTGTCCAATTTTGCTCTATTGTCCCAAAAAATTCCTTTTAAAAAATGTTGATATAAAAAATAAAATAATTCAATTGAAAGATTTATACAGACTGAACCAGTGGTCTTTACAGAACAATTGTTTTATTCATTGTTTTGTGTGATTTATGAAACCATTGCGCAGTACTGGCATATTGTTTTGCAGGCCCACTAGCAACATTTGATTTACAGGGCCTGGGGACACACAGTGCACTGTACTAAGTTCTGACTAGTAAATCAACTAAACCAATCAAGGAATCACCAATCCATAACAACACTTTACAGGGAGCACTTTGGCACTAAACAGCAGTGGCAAAGTGCCCAAAGCATCTAGACCAACAAAAAAAGAAGTCCAACAAACAGCA
The DNA here is from genome assembly GCF_964263255.1 of Lissotriton vulgaris. Classification (NCBI taxonomy): domain Eukaryota; kingdom Metazoa; phylum Chordata; class Amphibia; order Caudata; family Salamandridae; genus Lissotriton; species Lissotriton vulgaris. The sequence goes on from NW_028255151.1 coordinate 322,311, forward strand.
ACATAACAGGAGGTAAAGGCAAAATTACAGGGGAAACCTACGCCAATGATGCCAGGTCTAAAACATACTATTTCATCTCACTCTAGAAAGTTCTATATTATTTAAAGCTACTTTCTTAAATATTATTAAATGTATACCACTGTCATACATTGTGTACAAGTGTAAAGACATTTAATTAATAAAACATGGGTTTGCACTTTAAAAAATATGTACTCATACGGGAAACAACCTTTACAACGCAACTTTTACAACGCACTACCATTACAACGAAACTTTTACAACGCAACATCCATTACATAGCATGCAATTACAACGCAACCATTACAACGCATGACACTACAAGGCATACCATTACAACGCATGTCATTACAACGCAGTCATTCCAACGCATACCATTACCATCCAACACTTACCCTACTGTTGCACCCCCTGGAGTAAGAATAGTAATTTTTACCCCTACACTATCCAATACTTACCCTACTTTTGCACCCCCTGGAGTTAGAATAGTAATTGTTGCCGTTTGTATAACTTTATTCGATATACAATATCATAAAAGTATAAAAGCAATTTATAAACAAATTAAAAAGGGGATGGAGGAGAGAGACAGCCCTTAGTTATTACATTCACGCAGTACGTACAGAGGATGTATAGCGTATCAATCCTCAATATTTGATATATACAGATGATCATGATAAAAAGTACAAAACATAAATTTAAAAAGTAGTTCATCATATAAAACAGAGTACAGCCCAGTGGGGGATGAAGGTCTACAGGACCACAGCCTGGCCCTGGGTCACCCTAGAAAGCTTCATTCTTGTCAACCAGGCACAGCCAAGGTACTTAGCTGTCCCACAGATCACACTAGGGATCGAGGTCTCAGATGTTAGGATACGCAGTGCCTCCCTATGGTTTTTACATCCCAGGTGTGAACAAACGGGTTTCAGCCACTTTCTTCTCGCCTGGCCATACACTGGGCAGGCGAAGAGAAAGTGGGCAACAGATTCCGTAGGGGAGGCACAGCCCGGGCACCCTGTATCCCTCTCCCTCAACCTCCTCCAGCCTGCTCTAAAATTGTTCAGTGGGAGGGTACCAAACCTAAACTTTAAATAAAGTGCCCTATATTTCGGGGACTCAATAAGATCCAGGAAGGGGTCTAGTTTAGGTGCAGGCTTCACTTCCCAAAAAATTTCCGTCAAGGTGCCATGATTCTGATTTCTTGATGCAGCTGCAGAAACCCAGTCCCAATTGGCCTTCTTTACAACCTGCTTGGATGGTGGGTTCTGGCTCGCCCAGGCGTCTCCCAATCCAATGTCCCCCACTAGCTGTTTCAGCTTGGATAGCCAAGCTATCTTATGTCCTACATCTATTTGGATCAGCTCGGTCAGTGCAGAGGCATGACTTAATTCCGGGATCTTTCTGAGGCGTGTCCAAAACAGTAGAGGGCGCAGCCTTACCACTTCATTTTTTGGGTGTCTCCCGAGATCATAACGAAGCGGGACTAATGGGGTCGATGGAGGAAGCGAGACCAGATCTCTGAGAAACTTGTTCTCTGACCTTAATAAATCTGTAACATTCTCGAAACCCCACAGTTCCGCCCTGTATAGTGATGATGGCAGGGATTTTCCCTCGTAGACCTTAATGGCAGAAGCCACAGGACGACTATGGGAAAGGAGCTGGTGTTTAGCAATGGCCCCCGACACGCGTTTGTGATTAAGCAGCATTTTTGCCAGATGGGAGGACCACTTCATCCGGCAGTTAATCCGCACTCCCAGGTAGTCAAAGGCTTCAACAAGTTCCAGAGGGGAATCGTTCAGCTTAATATTGTTTCTAAAACTTTTCGATGGTGCCAGTGCCATTAACTTTGTTTTAGATGTGTTTATAGTCAGGCCTCTGGCATCACAGAACTGGGTGAAGCGGACGAGAAGTTTTTGTAGCCCCATGGGGCTTTTTAAAACCAAGAGGGTGTCGTCCGCAAAGAGCAACGTGGGTTTTTTTCCCCCGCCAGGGTTGGGGCATCGGCCGTGTCCTCAGGGGGCGGTGGGTGACATTTGAAAGTGGTGGGGCGCAAAGTGATTTGCATATAGCAACGTAGCGAGCGAGAGAGCCCGAACCCCAAAAGGGGGGTTTGGGGGGGTGACCCCCCCCCAAGAAAATTTTGAAAAAAAGAAGAAAAATCGTGCATGCTCAAGCAAATTTGAGAAAGCAGGAAGGTTAATAAAGCAATTGTGAAAGTGCAGTTATTACATTAATATATAACATAACATAGGTAGCTGCTTATTCAGTATAACCACAGAGCTTCATACATTCCGTCCTATTACAGACTCCGATATTGGCATTAAAAGTACCCTCCAGCTTATCAGCTTCAGCAAGGTTTCCAACAGCATAGCACCCCTTTGCTACACACAGATTACAGGTTCAGCCACATGATGAAAATAGCAACTCATTCAGTGTGATAATTAAGGGAGCAGAGCGCATGGAAAACCTATCTAGTGATGGGCCGAGCAAAACACAACAAACAAACTTCTTTCATCTCCTTTATTTCAAACCATTTACAGGGCTCAGGTGTTTTAAAACTTGTTAAAACAACAAGCTAATTTGGTGAAAGCATTCTTAGAAATCTGTATTTATGTATTGTAATTGTAGACTGGACCAAAAAACGAGTGAAGGGGCTCCACCAAAGCACCTCTCCCTTAATTATTTACATATAAATTTCATGCGGTCTGACAAGTCTGTCAAAGCTGCAGCAGACGACCTGGGGCGTTTACTCCTGGCCTGGGTGCTGGGGTGTTTACTCCTGGCCTGAGTAATGCTGCAGAGCTGCAAACTAAGGCGCTACCAGGTAACCAAGACTCAAGTGCCACCACAGCATCAATCTGTGCAACCATTCAACAACAACTGGTTCAAATATGTTCTCTCAATGTTTCAAGCTATATTACAAATGTCACCAAAAGATGTTAATATTTCACTTCTGTTCTTGGATTTGTGTCACAATAAAATACACTGAACATAACCTTCACAAAAGTTATTTACAAAAGTTTAAGCTATTGCCATTATAAATTACAATAACTTTTATTAACGTATTAATTATAAAAAAAATTAAAAGCCATTGCTATTTGTAATATCAATATATCTAAGTCACGTAAATACAACACATATTGCATTACAAATGATATAGGTGTCACATTTGCGAAAGTTAAAACTATTGGCATTGTAAATGACAAAGCTATTAATTTCGCTATTTTCAAAACCAACACATAAATAAAAAATTTGTCATTTACAATACCAATAGCTCAAACTTTCCTAATGCGAGACCTATTGCATTGCAAATGCTTGTTTATCTATATACTCCGTCAGGCGTCTGTCCTCTAATGGGGAGGCCTCTGGGAGAGTCGTATCACGTGGAATGACCGCCACCAGTGCGTGTTTAATCTGTATATAGTGAAACAGTTCAGTGGGCGCCATTTTGTAATGTTCTTGTAAATGGGCAAAAGTGACGATTTTACCCCCTCTCCCGAGGTCACCTAGTCGCGAGATGCAGCTTTAATTGAGATTGATACAGTGGGCCTCAGAGTAGTGATCAGTTGGTAGAATATAGCGTAGGTTGCCTAGGTCAGGCACCGAGCAAGTTGCACCAAAGTGCTAAGGACAGGGAGGCGTTGCCACACCTAAACCTCCAAATTCCTTCTGTAGGCAGTAAGTGGCCAATGTGAAGTGAGTCATCCGTCAGGGTTACCAACCCCTGGGGCATGTCTTTGGACAGTGTAGGAGCCTAGAGTTGTGGAAGGATTTTCCTTTACCACAGGAGCAATGACAGTGTTACTATCATCTTTGTAAGGTTAAATGCAAAGAGTAGGCCCGTTGGGCTGGTGGTCTGTGGATTACATGAGGATCTTCGGAGCAGCTGTTCACCCACTGACCTGTATGTAAATAAAAGTGCCAGATTACTTCAGTAAAATATGCAAACATACATCGACCACTCACTTAATGCCTTCAAAAAGAAATGTTATCTTTGTACTCGCGTCTTTACCTGGGAGGGGAGGCAGCTGCTCCAGCCGGCGCACCTGCGCTGCCGCCTTGCACTGCCTCAGAGGCAGAATGTGCAGGGCCGTGGCCCCTTTCATGAGGCAGATCAAAGGCCCACGGCTTGTCCAAACAGGGCGCTAAGAGGCCACATGAGAGGCCGCTCCCGCCAACAAACGACGCGAGCCCGGCTGGAATCTCCCATCTGTCATTCCCGTCTGTCAAGAGGGGCCTTTTAACATTTTCATAATTTTCACAGGAATACAAAGAGGATTTTTAATCGGTTCTACATGTTCAATAGCAGGTAATGCAATGTCCCTTCTTGAAAGTGAGATGGTGCTTCTAAAGAAACTCGGGCTGCTTTTAGGGTGCGGTTCTCACAGATCGGCATTCCTCATTTTGGCTCTTTGACTGGAAGTGCACCAGATTTGACCGTTTTAGTAACACAAGATGCCCAAAGACCCTTCTGAGAAGCATAAGGTCTATCTTTAAGGGTCGCGCTAACTTGCCTATCCGCATATATACGTAAAACAAAAGCCGTTCTACATCCAGCGAGTCGCCAGGTAGCACCCCCATGTTCTGTACTTGGTGCAACTCACACACGGTGTGAGCTGCTCATCCTGCCTTGACATATATGCACAAAAGGATCGCATCCGTGAAGTGCCTGGGGCAACATGAGGCAGGTGGGGCTGAGGGGGTCGCCAGAGCGAGCCGCTGGCGAAGGGGGCTTGCCCTACCCCACTTTACATCAGCCCTGGCAGACTGGCAAAGATAAACTTCTAAACCTCAAAACTGAAATGGTTCCACTGCTTCCCCTTGGATGCTGTAGTGAAAGTCACAGTGGTAAGTGCGCACGAGGCGGCTCACCGTCAGGGTGGCACAGGCACTTACCTGTCTGAGCTGTTCACCCTCTCGGGAGGGCAGAGGCCTTAGTAGCAGACGTTCCTGCATCTCGAACCCCAAGTTCAGAATCTCACAAGCTTAGACAGTCACAGTACAGACCAAGCCATCAGTGCGACGGCTAAAACCGTCCAGAACTCCCCAGCACCGGATTGAAAGATCCCCCTCCCTCCCCCAGGAACCCCGGAACCCACCTCTGCGAGTTGTGTCTAGGGCTAAGCGGCACCAGTCCTTCTCCTGCTGGCATGACCCCCCGACCATGCATGCCTGGCACATGTATGTTGTAAGCACCATGCCTCGATGCCAGGCAGTGCAGTGACACACATCAGTACTGTAAAGATTTCTTTTAAAGCGCCTCCGGTTGTCCTTGGCGCTATGTTTTATGTGAATCGCACTGACGCGACCTCTTCAGATTTAAAAAAAAAACCTTTGAATAAACAAGTTGTTTGTAATTAGACCGAACTAGACCCCAATACCACAAAATTGGGGACAGTCGTGCACACATCAAGAGCAGGTAACAACTAGCATATCACTCCAAAGAGGAAAACAGTTAAAACCAAAGATGCAGACCTGGCCATAAACCCGTTTCGAATTTGCTTGTGGTACTACACAATATCGAGGGCCGGCCGCAGCCATCCTGAATATTGGATGTATCTATATTGAACATATGATGATGACTCGTGGCTTGCGATGTGACACCCTTTTACAGCGGTGTTATAGAGGTGTTAACAGACCTGGCGTGGCCTTATTTCATGACTCCCTGGTTTGACTTCTAGTTTGGGGCCAACCCCTTCCAGCCCAAATCGGATTGTCTGGTAGTGGAATAAATGGCGCCACCGAAGCGTGGGGAGACGATCCGACGCTTAGACTTGTAAATCAAGAGGAGGGGAACGGGAGCCTATAAACTCCAGCTTACTCCTAGCGGTGACTATGCTCAGTGAAGGAACGGGCAAGGGAAGCCGAATGTGCGTCGAAAGACCCTGCCACGCTTTTAGTTTTTTTCTCCTCAAGGATGCGGCTATCAGTCGTCCAGCGGGTACCGTGGCACCAGGGCCCACAGAACATTGATGACGTTGTATTCATTATCCAAACAGAAGAAAAGGGAAGACATTTCCATTGTTTCCACACGGGCCATGGCTCCCTTGCTACGTCATTGCCCTGCCTCCCCGCTGCCCCAGGGCTCTTGTCGTTATATAGTGTCTACCAGAAGCAGGGGTTTTCAGAGCTCCCGCGGTTTTTATTATTACAATGTAAGCCTTCTTTACCTTGTCTGCAGAGGCACATGGAGGCCGGTTACTGGTTATCAAAGTACTGCCGCAGCACCAAACTTTCCCTATCTCGCTTGTATTGACGCGCAGGAGTGAGTCACCACGCTACACTCACAGCAGCCAGCGCACGCATCCCGGCGATAATGGCCAATCACTGCATGGCTTCACATGAAGTCACACAGTGATTGGCCATAACAGTGCGGCTGAGGCAGTCTGTGTCACCCCCACGCGCGGCATCCAATGATCGATGCTGCGCAGTGGACCAGCCAATCATGGCGCTGCATGCAGCGCCAGGATTGGCTAGGGCGGCATATATGCTGCTCGCCCAGTCGCCCCATGTAAACCCCGGGGGCTGCGGCCGGGTAAACCAGCACCCTCTGGTCACGCTCTGTAAGGGAATGTACAACTGTGCGCATGCGCGGGCAAGTTTTACACCAACTTGCACTTGCGCACTACGGTCTAGACTGGTCTGCTGCAGCCTGAGGGTGTGACTGAGTGACTCAAGCTGCAGCAGGCTGAGGCCACCCCCCCCTGCGCACTCCGAAATCGCCGGGTTTGTCCCAGCGGTCAGGCGGATGGATTGCAATTTAAATTACTAGGGGAATGGGATTGCTGCTAAATTGCTAATGTGCGATGCACGCCGACGGTGGGTACATGTGGCTGGAGGGGCTACGCCCCTACGCCCCAATGGACGCACTGTGGCTGCGTGTCCTCCCCCAAATGGTCCACCACCCCATTGACAAATAGGGAGAACAGGGTCGGGCCATCACCCAACCGTGGCGGACCCCCCTCTCGACCGCTATCCTCTCGGTCAATTGGCCCTGGCTACCCCACCTCACTCTGGCATAGTTCCCCTCATGGAGACGTTTAATGAGGTCCAAGATCAAGGGGGGGGGGTACCTAGATCAAACAATACCTGCCATAGCTTGGCACGAGGGACCAGGTCCCTAAATCTATGAACGCCAAATAAAGGCTGCCTTTTTCGATGGTAACAGACTTCCAGAATATTGCAAAAAATCCGAAGACCTGGTCCATCGTGCCAACCCCCTGTCTGAACCCAGCCTGGAAGTGTAACAGAATGCCAACCTCATCAATCCACATCCTCAGTCTCATCAGGAGGACCCTGCCAACCACTTTCTGAGCTACGTCGATCATACTGATCAGTCTGTAGTTGGTAGGATCCTCCCTGTCCCACTTCTTGTAGATGGTCACCACCTCTGCACCCTTCCAGGAGTCTGGCACTGGATGGCCGCTCACAATGAGGTTGAGAATCCGTAGAATAAAGAGCGCCCATAGGTTTTTATCATAAAACATTAGATCACCAGGGAGTCCATTGGGACCGGCAGCCTTCCCCGGCGCGATTGTTGCAATTGCGATAAGACTTCTCCTAAGCCAAACTGATCCCCCTGCTTATGAGATTCGGTAAAAGCCAACCCAATTTCTTGCTCTGTAGGCACATTCCCTGCCCCACTGGAATACAAGCCATAGAAATGCTCATACCATTGGCGCCCTACAATGTGATTTGGTACAAGGTCTACTCCTTTCCTTGTGCTAATCCTGATTAGCTCCCAGAATCTAGTTGAGTCTTTCATCTGGGCCGCGGATTTTAATTCTTGCCAATGCGTTTCTTCCCACAGACGCTTGGCTTTGTCAATGGTCCTGTAGTAGGTCTTTCTCGCTACAGTTATACCAGGCTGATCTTTTGCTCTTAGGGCCATTGACAACTCCTGTCTCCTTACCCTACATATCTCTGAATACCACAGGTTTTCGGCCTTTGGGCGGGGGGCCTTACGGCCACCTTTTTCTTTAATCAAGAAGAACTCCCCTACCTTCCCCAGAGTCTCCTGGTATACCTCTGTGAGTTTCGAGTCCTGTATGGCCACTAAGATGGGACTCGATATAGCATCAAGTTTTGCGATGCTCTGTTCCATAACCTCCCTGATGGTTACCAGTATTGCTTCCTGCTTTGCGACCTTAGGCCATCTCAATCGACGGCTGCAATTGGAGGGCATTATCTCCCTTGTTAACAGCCTCGTGGAACCAGCCAGCTCAATAGAGGCAGTAGCCCGTGCTCTCATCAACTGCATACAAGGAGGGTTGTGGTCGCTGCCGCACCTGGGAATCACCTCCATGCCAATAAGGTCAGCCCACAGCCCCACATCAAGTAGTATGTAATTGATGCGCGACGGGGAACTAGGTGTATGCTCCCATGGGGTCAGATCGGGTTCTGCCGTTTGCTGCTCGTAAATTGTGCTCCATCGTCAGAGCATTGATTTGTACGCCTCTTTGGGACCATCTTTTTATTGGGGCTAAGCTAAGTTGAGGAATAGCCCACTTGGAGTCCTCGTCACCAGTGCCCAGGATATCTTCACTGCACAGGGGCTCAAAGGTGCAATTGAAAACGCCAGCAACAATGATCCCTGTATCAGTGGTGATGGCTGACAGTTCCGTTTCAAGAGTTGATATAGTAGAGCTAACTTGGGCTCCTGGTGACCCTCTGGCATAGATGTTAAACATTTCCAATTGCGCATTGTTTTCATCCCCTCCAATAGATAGATGGAGGATGTCCTGGGAAAGGGTGTCATGGTTAGATACTAGCCAGTTCAGCTCGATGTTCACCCAGATCGTGAGTCCCCCGATGGGCGTCCCCTACCCGAGGTGGTCGCGGGGATATGGTATGTGGTAAACTCCGATTTATAAAGAGGAATCAGACTCCATGTCTCCTGGAACAGAATGATATCATAGTTACCTATGAATTCATGCCATTCAGGATCGGCTAGGTTTTTTTTGGAGGTCCGCTATATTCCAGGATATTAACTGGATTGCCCCCGGTGTTTTACTGCTAGAATTGGCCTCGTATAACAACCCTTCAACCACTGTACCAGAATTATCAGGCGCGGTCTCTGCATTGGTCGTGAAGACATCAGCAGCTTGGTCAGAGGGAGCTAGGCTCGTGGCCGCCCCACCTAGTGAGTGTAGATCGAGACCCAAGGGAAGAATGGGTGCACTATCTAGTCAGTCATTTTGGCTCAACCCGGAGTCCTCTGGCACATGGGCCTGCTGCCAAAGAGGAAACGGGCGGATCTGGATGGAAGAGTGTTCAGGAGGAGATGTTCTGAAGTCCAGAATTAATATATTTTCTGCTATAGTGGGGTCTAGGAATTCAATCTCCACGCAATCGGTCGTGGAGTCAGCCCTAGAGATCCGTCTTACTCTAGCCATATCTTCTCTTATAATAGATCTGCACCCCCTTGTGTGCCTCAGCCAGTGGATTGCTTTATTGTGGACCGACTCTTTACTTTCAAAGCCCCCAGCCATGACCAATTTAAGAACGTGAGTCATGTAAACAGTGAGCCTAGCAGATAGACATTGTGGTGGAATGCCTTGTGCGCCCAAATTTAGTGGAAACTTGTTCACAGCTGGAATAGGGCGAACCACTGGTTGCTTAGGCCTCGTGGGTGGGGCTTGACCCAGGGGAGGCCCTGTTGGCATAGGGCGTCTCACAGAGGCTGCATATGGAGTAGGGATGTGAGGTGGTCTACATACCCTCCCACCGTCCCTTTGGGTCGTTAGCCATTGGTGAGGGGACATTTGAAGAAACCTCTCTAGATTGAGCAGAACCTGCCTTATTAACAGTTTTGAGTTGTCCCTGTGGGGTGGATGGAACAGAGTCTAAACACCTGGCCCGCTCCCTTGAGCTAGACCCACCACCTTCGAAATTAAGGATGTTACTAGATTTTCCAGGGTCTAGATCCTATCTAGGAGCTCCAACTTAGTGGTCATGCATAGGTTACAGCTAGCATCTCTCCCCCCAGTGACACTATCAGAATTACCCCTCACTGCCAATTCAGAAGTGACTATTATGTCTGTGGGATCTGAATTCAGGGGAGCAAACCTATTTGAACATGGGAGCAAAGGCATAACGTAATCCTGATGTGGCCCCTCACGGGGTTCTGGCTCTGGTGCCTTATGGACAATAATGACCTGGTCTGATCCTACCTTTGGCGAAGCACTAGGGCTCTGCTTACGGGCTTTCTGTTTGGCAAACATTGGGGGAATTAGTTTTCTTTGCAACTTAGGTGAAGTCCTAGCAGACTTTCTTGCAGGAGCATCTGGCACATCAGTGCTATTCCCAGCTAAAACCTCTTCACAATCATTAACTAGGTCTTCAATTCTAGATAACACGCAGTTCATTGCTGCATGGGGCGTTTCTTTTTGCCTTTTTCCCCTATTTAATGGAGGGTACACCCCCACCCTCCATGACTTTCCGGCTTCCCATGGCAAGGAGGTAGGGTTAAAAGGAGACAGACAAAAATTGATTCCAGCGGGACAGAGGCAATGTCGATAAAACAGACATTTGGTCCGTAAAGAGCAGCAAGGAGTGTCCAGTATTGACAAACAGAAACTCCAGCACCCCCTCTGAAGGCAAGATTGTAGGGACAGTCCCTTAGGGGGTCCGCAGCATCGATCAGCAGATGAAATGGGGTAGGCCCAGCCTGGCCGACTCTGGCCCCGGATGGCCACAGACGGTCCCGCCCTTGTCCTAGGCTTCTCACGGCTCAGTGTTGTTTTATGCCCCTCCGGGCGTGGTGCGTTCATCTGCAGCTTCCGCCGCAAGGAGTGCTGGGGATTGTAGTCCCTGTGCCTCGCTCAACTCACTTTGATGGGATAGACAGAGGCGGCGGGAAGAAACCAACACAGGCAGCACCAGGGCAGGGAAACGAGGAGACAGCCGCTCCCAGCAGGTGAGGACCCTCGTAGGCGACAAAGTGGCCAGACCCCCGCGCCACCGGGGCTCAGCGTTGTTTTATGTGCCTCCGGGCAAGGTGCGTTCGTCTGTGTAATTTTTACCCCTACACTATCCAACAAGTACCCTACTGTTGCACCCCCTGGATTTAGAATAGTAATTTTTACCCCTACACTATCCAATACTTACCATACATGCAATGTAAGGATATGCATTGTAATGGTATGCGTTGTAAAGGTAGTATGCGTTGTAATTGAATGCGTTGTAAAGGTATTTTTAAAAAATTTGTTGTAATGGCATGCGTTGTAATGGAATGCGTTGTAATGGATGTTGCGTTGTAAAAAATGTGTTGTAAAGGTGTGCGTTGTAAAAGTATGCATTGTAACGTCATACAACCTACTCATACATACATACTCGTTCAGCTGTCTGATTGTGGTTTTACAGAGAGCATAAAGGGGCTTGCAGCCAGCCCACTGCTAACCATTGGTTGGCTATAGAGTCACTCTAATTTTCATGCTTCTTATTTGATGGTGTGCCTAGTCTATTTTGTGTCTGTTCCTCCCCTGGAGCATTCCTAATTTACTTGTCATTCCATTGCTTACTTTTAGAGAACTGCTTTTTTCTTGTCTTAAGCACTCATTGAGAGTGAATATATTTTCTCACTACTACATCAATACACCCAACATAAAACCAATTTATATCACATAGCAACAATCCACATAAATACACTCCACACCATGCCACATAAATCCAATCAACATAATTTCACTCAACGCCACACAATTCCATGCCTCACAAATTAACTTGACACATTTCCATTACACACCACATAATTCAACAAGAAACCACATAATACAAAACAACACCATTACATAACACACCACATACATACAATTCACACCAGACAATTTCAAATCACATCACATAATTCCACATCACACCACAAAATTCAACAGCACACCACACAATTAAACTCCACTACATAACAATCCACAGCACAAAATACAATACCATATCATTAGTCCCCATAACACACAATTACTACCCATATAATTCCACTGCACACCATTCCACTGCACACTAAATACATCCACTCCACTCCAAAACACATATGTAAAAAAGATTTACGTTTACAACGCCAATAGCTCTAACTCTCGCAAATGAGTTGCATTGCAAATGCTTGTTTTAAAAGCTGTGTGGCTAATGGATGCTTGCCACAGCTGGGTCTGCCCAGTGGCTGTGGGGGATTCTTGGAGATAGGCTCTGGGGGGCGAGGTATCTCTATGCTGCAGCTCCTGCCATACATGATGATTTAAGGTGTTAGGCGATTCTTTCTTGATTCTGTTCTAGCAGTCTATAAGAGATCCTTGCCTGGCCAGAGACTGCTGTTAAAGCCAAACTCCATTCGGATCTGTGCTGACGAGGAATAGTTTGGGAGGTTATAGATGATTCTGTATGCTTTGACTAGAGTACTGTCCAGTATTGTAACGTCACTACCTCTCAGAGGTTCAGTGCCAAATGTTATGGTTGGTAATAACTTGGCTTGTATTATCCAGCAGGGGAGGAGGGCGCAGCATGGGCCCTGCCAGTTTGGAGTTAAGATTCTTTAGCGTTACTGCCAGTGCCATCCCTTTCTTTTAGGTTGCCTCTTTCTAACAAGCAAATAGGCACTCTTTGTGCACAATTACACCTATGTATTTATATTCTGCTGCAGTCTGGATTCGTGTGCTGCCCCAATACCAGACCTGTATCTTTTTTAGGTCTCGCCTGACCCAGCGCATGCGCTGCTCTGGCGGGACTTTTAGAAAGGGCTTCAAAAAATGCTACCACGGCCGGCCTACAGCTTGCGTGTATGTGCGCGGGCGCACGCTTACGAGCAGAGGCGCCATATGGCTTTCCTCGTCATGCTCATTAAGCGCATCCCTCGCCGCGCTTGATCGCAATCACTTTCACTTTCACAGCGACGCGGCCGCATTGCTGTTCTCAGTGAGCCACTATTTTCACGGCCGCGTAGCCGCATTACTAATGCTTGTTGTTTACAGTTAAGAGCCGTCAAGGCTCTTTAAGTGCTTTCGCGTGCAGCGCGCACACAACTCCCTGCGCCTCTCTCTCCCGCTGCAGCCCCTATCTATGCATTCCGCGCGGCCAATGCTTGTCTTTTGTATCTCATCAGGTGCTGTTTAAAGGCAGAAATAATAGAAATAACACCTAGTTTCCGTATTTGACCCCTCAAAACTGTAAAATTTAATTCTGCCTTGAGCGTAATAATTAGCTGCATGATAGGAGTTGGATGCTTCGATGGTGGCTGAAACATTTCTTTACAAAGCAAAGAACACATAATGCATTATTTATATATGTATTTATTTTGTTAAATGCAAGAGGAGTGGTTTAATTAAAAGAGCTCGGGGTACCTGCTGAAGTTGTTTTCTTTGCTAGTCCAGTCTCTCATCAATCTATCCACGAGGTAGCCTCTTCTGGCAGTGTGTGGAGAGGGGAACCACAGCAGCAGTTTTTCTAAAATCTCTTATCTCAGAGGTGGAGATATTTTGCACCCGGTGAGAGCGAGAAATAAAATTTGCAGAAGCGGTAAACATCCCTTGATGTTGAGCAGCCTTAACCGTTCGCCATTTCACACACATTTGTTTAGAGCAGCTAAGGTGGCTTGTGTGCGACGCTCCCCGTGCCGGCAGCACTTTCATAACACTTGGCTGGTTTGCTTATCTTTCTTGTGGCCGTGCTGCCAAAAGCCTTGATGGCAGAGAGCTTTGTTGGTTCCCCAGTCTGCTTTGCTGGTAATGTACTGGCTGCATCGTGAACATGTCAGATCTGTTAGCTGCGTTTCTGTCCGTGTCTTATTCTCCCTAAATTCGTTCTTGCAGTTGCCAGTTCCTTTTCCTCTTGCTCCGCCCACTTTGCATTCTTGTATCACATCCTTACTCCATGCGCGGTCTCCCCCCCGTTCTCGCGCTATACTTTAATTTCCCTTTATCTCGCCATTTGTGTCATTTCCCTATCATCACTTACCCTTGACTTTAGGTTGCCTCAATTAGAAAAAAAAATGGAATTAAAGTTAAAAAACTGACCCTCGGGTCTGGTCTTGAAAAACGATAACTCCTGTTGTGTGGAGCATGCAGAAGGTGGCATTGGCGGCCTTTCCCCCATCACACCTTAAACGTCAATTCCGCACAGTAATGGTACAGAGTACTAGATATCACTGTGTAGCTTTTTTTGTGTTTTAAAGGTAGGGAGGTCCAACCTTGAATATTTGTTTTAAGTGATATCAAGACTCTGCAGCCGGTCGGCCTCCTTTTTTCTGTTCTTTCAAAACTCATGTGAAAGATAGCCACATGTTCAATGTTGAACACATACTGTGGAATGTATTCTTTCTATTAACTGTAGCTTGAAGTTTAGGTCTTCTAGATTGTTTTTAGGTCTGGCGTTAGCTCAAACCTTAGTGATTTTACTAAAATATATTAATAAAATACTGATATGGGCTTTCAGACAGCCCTCTTCATCCATGGATCTTTTATAGTCATTCACAGTTTTTTTGCGCGCACTACAGCTTGGGGCAGTGTCAGCTCGATTCAGCCACTGACTAACTGCACTGTAAGTGACCGCATTGTGCCCTTTGACATGGAGCGCATACCCACAGGAAGTTGTTCCCTTCAGTACCAGTAACTACTATTTCAATGTGTGCTTTTTGAAATAAAAACATATTTTTCCTTTTAGACAATTTTTTAGATTGGTAAGGACCTGAATTTTTTTTTACATCCAGCTGAAACTTCTGTAATAGGGACTCCTAAGTAGTGAGGATGGGTGCAATGGAGAAAGTCAATTACAGGCGCCTCAGTTTCCATCCATATAGCACTGAGCCTGTGCTCCTCATAAACGGGTGAGAAGCTGCAGTGAGTTGCAGCAATGGACCAGCATCAAGTTTCTCTTTGCCATTCTGCATAGCATGATTTCCTGGTATGCTCTATTTCCACCGCAGGCCAGATATTGACCGACGAGCAGAGGTAAGCGTGCCGCGAAGAGGCGAGCATCAATTGCATTTCGATAGTGGGAGGAGGCCTACGGAGTTGCAGCAGTGAGTGGCTGTATGCACCTTCCAGCTCCATGGCTGCTCTTTTTATTTTCGGATGTTCTCTTCAGCCACTGGTGAGCAGAGATCTGGAGTGACCTAACAGAACCTGTTGAAGCCACTGGAGACCCACCAGTTGACTTCCCAGAAGAGGCCTCTCTAGGATATTCCAGAGAAAATTGAGTAATTGAAACTGGTGATGAAAGTTGGCATTCCGGTAAGGTGAGTTAGATTAGGTGGCATAGCTCATGATTGTTAGGACAAATGATAATACAGGGCTCCTATTTCTCAAACTAATATTCAGCGACTTATAGTGATTGGTGGCTTTCTTTGGACCAAGTGCGAAGTATGGTATTCTGGTGACTTGCATCTAAAAGGCAAAGAGAACTAGTGGGAATCCGCCCTAATCTAATTTCCCAGCATAGTAACATTCACTTAAAGCCCGAGCCCTGAGAAATGGGAGGAGCCTGTGAAAATGTTATTGAGCTTGGGAAAGATGGAAAATCCTCGTGGGTTCTTACTCTGAATTTCTGTTTTTCGTAAGATGCAATAATTTCCGCCCATTTTGATCTTACTAATCTGCAATTTGTAGTTCTGCCAAAACATCTAGGGCCATATGTAGGTGGCCCAATACCGGTCGGTAACAGTGAAATTCGTTAAATTTCACCGTTACCGACCGGTATTTAGGCATTTGAGATGCAGGGAGGTTTCGGTACTAAGGAATCGGTAAATACCAATTCCTTAATACCGAATCCTTATGGCCTTGCATTTAAGGAATCGGTAATACCGATTCCTTAAATGCAATGTAGGTAGCACTTAAAACAGTGCACCTCAGCCTTAAGGAATCACTATTCACCACCAACTCCAAGTTTCCTTTCAAAAAGCACTTTTTTGCTTTTTGAAGTGTGCCATGTGGCACACATGCAGGCCCTTAGGGCAGGCATGTGTGTCACATGTGCACACATGCACATTTCAGGGGTGCCAGAGGGTGTCCTTTGGACACCCTGGCACCCTTGGAATACCTCCCGCGATTACCGAATCGGTAATACCGATTCGGTAATACCGAATTTCTTTACATTCATTCCTATGGGCCTCCAAGCCCATAGGAATGAATGGGTAGGTGATTCCTTATTACCGATTCGGTAATAAGGAATATTAACAATTCGGTATTTTTTACCGAATTATTAGCTACATATGAAATACCGATTTCTAAATACTGAAACGATAAAAGGGCATATGCATCAAAATTCGGTATTCCATGTCCTTATTAGCGAAAAATAAGGAATCGCTAACAAGGACATGCAAACCGCGATGCATCAAGAGATTCGGTATTAATAACCGAATCGGTAAAAATCGGTATTCCACAGCGAAAGTACGATAGCGAGACACCATTAAATAATAATAATAATAATAATAATAATAATAATAATAGGGAGATTTATTAATAATAATAATAATAATAATAAGGAGATTTATAAAGCGCCTGGTTACGCGCACCGGCGTGTCCCCGCGCTATGACAAGTGGAAGTGACAGAATCAAGCAGCCAACATCAGTACCAGTCTACCGGGTAAAGAGGTGAGTTTTAAGTTTACCCCTGAATCTGGACTTAGATGGCTCAAGGCATAGTTCCAACGGCAGTCCATTCCAGCTTCTAGCTGCCAAATATCTAAAGGATATTTGCACAAAAGGTTCATTTTCTATACCCCTCGCCGAGCACTTCGATCAGCTAATCTCCTTCTGATGGACATGCCTAAATTCAGATATGTGAGATTGGGTGG
Source organism: Lissotriton vulgaris (assembly GCF_964263255.1). Classification (NCBI taxonomy): domain Eukaryota; kingdom Metazoa; phylum Chordata; class Amphibia; order Caudata; family Salamandridae; genus Lissotriton; species Lissotriton vulgaris. The sequence continues at coordinate 339,106 of NW_028255151.1, forward strand.
TCAGTCTATTTCTGTCCAAACAGCCCGAGTCTGGAACACCCTGCCGCTCTCTCTGCGAGCGTCAGCGACACTGATAGAATTTAAGAAAGGATTGAAAACCCACCTTTTTAAACTCAGCATCTAGCTGTTTTTCCTCTCTCTTTGGTTTGGCTCTGTTTTAGCTCACATATCGCGCCAGGATACTCTGTAGTAGCAGAGCGCGTAATAAAATATTTTATACATACATATACATACATACAGGACCTGCCCCCCATATGAGCCTTTTTTATTTTAGGAATTTTCAGCAGCCCAGCACCTGTGGAACGCAGGGGACGAGGTGGCTCATAACAAGTGATCAGGTCCTGTAATGGTATAGGCGCCTTACCGCCCATAATGCGGTGGCACGTAGTGCCTTATACTCGATCCTGCTTCTCACTGGCAACCAGTGGAGTGCCTGGAGCGCTGTCTTCGAAGCCGACCTTCTGGGTAGTCTCAGGACCAAGCGGGCCGCGGCATTCTGTAACACCTGAAGGCGGCTGATGCTCTTTCCTGTGGCCCCCAGATAAAGAAGATTGCCGTAGTCTAATCGCGCTGTTACCAGGGCATGCACCAGCATCCTTCGGGCCACCGTAGGAAGCAAGTCGAGGATCTTCTGTATGCTTTTCAGGACACCGAAGCACACCCCCACCACTAGCTGATCTGGGGTCCAAATGTAAGGTCAGCTTCAAACCATACTCCAAGATTCTTGACTTCCTGACATGGTGTTGGTACCAACCCCAAACAGGGTGGCCACCATGCCGACGACCACACCGACGCCCCCCCCCCCCCACCACGAGCACCTCTGTCTTGCTGGCATTCAGCCTCAGGCAGTTGGCAGACATCCAGGAAGCCAGCTCCTGCATGCAAGCTCTGAATCTCTCTGCAGCAAGACCGGGCGCGCGTGATAGGGAGATGACCTGCTGCGTGTCGTCGGCATAGGACACCATGCGGAGCCCATGGCCTTCAACTATGGTCACCACCGGGGAGACGTACAGGTTAAACAGGGTTGGGCTCAGGGACGACCCCTGGGGCACGCCGTGACCCAAGTTAACCACTCTCGAGTAGTAGTCCCCCTGCCTAACCTGAAAGCCTCTATCTATCAAGAAGGACTGGATCCACTTCAATGCAGCGCCGGAGATCCCACCTTCATTCAGACACTGTAGCAAGGTGGCATGAGCTACAGTGTCGAATGCTGCGCTTAGGTCCAGATGGATCAAGGCTATGGTTTGGCCCTCATCCACCCCCTGTCTCATGGTTTCAACTGCAATAAGTAGGGCCGACTCAGTGGAGTGTCGGGGCCGGAATCCAAACTGAGTATCGTGAAGGAGGCTTGCTTCCTCCACAAATTCCATCGGCTGGATGTTCACGGCCTTCTACGCCACTTTGGCCATATAGGGCAAAAGAGAAATTGGGCGGAGGTTCTCCAGTTTCTCGAAGCTGATGTTCGGCTTCTTTTGAAGGGGGAGCACTACCGCCTGTTTCCAGTCTCTAGGTACAGTGTGGGTCCCAAAGGAGACATCTAATAGATGTCTAATGTAGGGCTCCAAGATCACAAGGCTGTCGGCTAACCGTTTAGGCGATGTGGGGTCCCTAGGGGAGCCCGACTTTACCGATCTGCATATCTGTATAAGCACGTCTGGGGAAGGGGTAATAAAATTTGCCAGCACATGCTGTCCCCCAACTTTATCGAAGCTTCGACAAACTCGAATCCTGTTATTATTTGGCCTGGGAAGGAAGAATACATTTTTGCAACTTTTTCTGCAAAGAAATCCGCAATACGATTGCAAGAGTCCACCGAGCAATCTCCTGGTACAGCGGAGGACTTCCCTCCCGAGAGAGTTTTGTAGATTTGGAACAATTCTTTCGCGGAGTTCTCCGCCTCCCTGATCCTGTCAGCATAGTAGGCTGCTTTAGCCTTCCTAATCATCCCATGGTAAATCCGTCTCTTCACTAAATGCTCCTGTTTAGCCTGCTTCTAAAAGCCACCCGCCACTGCCTCTCAGAGCGTTTGCACTCCGCCTTTGCCGTCCGTAGCTCATCAATATACCACGGGCCATTCTCTGTGTACGGCAACCCGCCTTCATCCGGCATAGAGGGGCGGTGCAATCTAGTGCCTCTGTAATGCGCTTAGTCAGATTGCTACTGGCTGTTTCTACATCCCCCCCCCCCCCGGCCTCCCTCCTATTGTGAGTGCCTCATTGAATTCTTTTCGAGAAAATTTGGCCCACTTCCGGCTAAGGTAGTTAAGAGGGGCCTGTTCCGGTGCTCTAATACCCGGAATCTGCACCGCAAAAGGCACAAGAAAGTGGTCCGACCAGGGGACCGGGATGGCGGTTTTAACCTCCACTTCCCCCCAGTTAGCAAATATTGGGTCCAATAAGTGGCCCATCTGATGGGTGGGGGTCTTTACTCTTTGGTCCAACTGAAGGGCCTGTAATGCCTGACAAAAATCCACATCCCCTCTATCCATGGGATCCTCTAGATGCATATTTAGATCCCCTAGCACGAGGAACTTATCTCTTTATCTCTGCGTAGAGCGGCCACAGTGACGCCCTCTACCAGACTATCCGCGAACCCTGCATGGGAACCTGGAGGTCTGTAGATCAGGAAGCCCTTCACTGTGCTGCCACCGTTCACTTTAATGGTGAAAGCACCTGCCTCACTGTCCGTAATCGCCGTTTGCTCCAATTGGCAACATAGCGGCTGCTTAAATACGATGGCTATGCCTCCACCTCTACCCATAGGTCTGTCTTGCCTGACCATCAGGTAACCTACTGGTAATGCCTCTAATGGAGCAGATTTCATCTGCAGTCAGGCATTGTTTTATTTTTGTGCTTCAGACAGACTGCATTTAAATTGCCACGCACATTTTGGTGCAAGTTAAAACCAAAGGCACATGAAAAATATAAAAGTGACACCTAGTCTTTTTGAAATGCTTGTGCTGAATTAACATGTGTTTTTGCAATGTAGAGAAAAGTGGCCTTTTTAGCTTTGAAGATTAATAGAATATGTTTCTCTCTTCCCAGCTCATCCCATGCAATATACATTCACTATTTCTGTCTTAAAAGACTTTGACTTGTTGCATATTTTGATAAATATTTTCAGTTAATAACACCTCTTTTACTTTGTTGCACATTGCATATTTATTTTGCATATTGTACATAAATAATAGAAAAGCTGGTTTTCACTAGTAGCTTGGCTAGGAAAACATTTATAATGAGTATTAGTATGGAGTTTGGAAACATAATGTGCTGATTTACCTGAAATTAACATTATCTTTTTGTTTATTTTATTTTTGGGGCCTACCATTAAATGGCTGCCTGTGAAACCATCAAAAGCTATGGCTTGCTTTGAATGAGAAGGGAGCATGCGCAGACTGTTGCAGCTTTCCTCATGCCAAGAAGTCAAGAACACCTTGAACTGTACATCCTTGTGATTCTGCCAAATGTACCAGTGTTAGTTAAAAGTGTCCATCTGACTGCGCTTTGGCAGGAAGGAAGGAAGACTATTGAAAATTTTCCCTAGCAATTGTTGCAAACTTATAAAATGTATTTGTTATGTATGCTTCATTTGTTAAAAACTGGCATGGTCAGGTTTTTTAGAATGCGTCAGGGTGATGAGAACTCATGCCACCATGACTAACCAATCAACATACAGGTTTTCCTGAAATGCAACATTTTGTGTAGTCTGCCAAAATTTTGTGTATAAAAACTGACAGGGGCGGGCTTTCTCAGCTCAGCTGGCTTCTAGGCTCATTAGGGGGTGTGTGAGCTCTTGAAGAGAAGGAACAGATTAGGCCAGACAGCCTATGGGTTAGGTACGAGAACGTCCCGGGAGATTGCTGAATGGGAGGTGCGTCCGAGGAGAGTCAGGGGGAGGTTTCTTGCTTCCACGTCATATCTTGGCACTGCAGGCGCATTCCTTTGAGGTCTTGTGAAGGAGGGGCTATCTCACTCCCTGCTTGCTCTTTAGACACAGACAGACAGACAGAGAGTGCAGCTGATTAAATAGAATTAGATGCTAAACTTCAGTTATGCTTTACTAATTAATTAGGTCTGAAATGATTTATTTGTCATATGCATTTATTTCTCTTTATGGGAGATTTTTGCAAACTATTTGATTTTTGATTAGCCTTGCAAGACTATTTTTCTTAGAAACTCCTTAAGAATTTTGAATGACATTTTGCGCCACATTTTCTATCCTATATGTAATGGTTATATGCAGACTGTAAATTGTTCTGTATTATTGCTATTTTTTCTGTTTTCCAAATTCTGTAACCTGATTGATATTTTACTAATGAATAAAGGGTCAGAGAAAAATTAACTTTTGACTAGAAAATAAAACCCTTTAAATACTCAACAGCTCTCTTTATTGGCTTAAAATAATAATTGCATTTTTGACTGTTCATGATTATTAAAGTCTCCTGAAGGTAATACATGGTGTGAAGGGCCCAACACCTTTTGAGCGGTAAATTAGAGGTAGCATGAGGGTTTTTGCATTGAGAAATTACCAGAAGAAATCACCGCTCCATCAGTTTTTGGTAATCAGAGGATGGTCATTATTGATTAGTTTGGTGATTAATGATTATTGATTTCACCATCAACTACTCAACTAATGGATCATTGACCTTAAGAAGGGAAATAAAATAATTGCCCAAGTTAGATAAATGTCCAAGTCCTGATTCCTGACTCCGATGCTCAGAACCTGAAGATTGGCAAAGCAGTACTGGAAGGTGATGCAAGAAGTGGTGTGAGTATGAATAGGGTTGTGAAATGTTGTTAATATGCTAGGATGTATTTTTGAAGTGTTGAAAATAGTAAGGATTTTTACTGTTGGTGACATTTTGCTCATTTTGAATTGATGGTGTTATTGATTATATTGGTAATTTCATAGGATATAATTTTTTGGTTATTGATTACATGTTTTAACTCTTTATGTTAAGGTAGTGTCTTGTTCTATGTTGTCTGGAAAACGCAGGTATGTACACCTGTGGAATCCCGGGAAGGAATAGCGGGTGGTAAATGGAAGCCACACTGCACTGAGGTTACTTGTCTGTTGGAATAGCACTGAGAAGCTAGGTAGGGCTGGCAGTGTTAAATTAGGGACTATTTTCTGTGTGAGTGATTTATAGCAAAGAGTTCGCTGGTGAAACTTTGGTCTGATATCACCTAGAAAGGGTCACACTAAAGGAGTAGCAGGTTCTTCTGAGCTTGATTGACAGCAAAAGGGTTCGCTGGTGAAACTTTGGCCTAAGATATATCCTGAAGGATAAGGCCAAAGTAGTAGCAGGTTCTTCTGAGCTTGTGTGAAAGGTAAGCGGAAGGGATTTACCTGTAGTGTTTGAAGAGTAAACGGAAAGTCTTACTTTGTGAAGGGTAAGCGGAATGTGTTACTCGCAGTGAATATAAATCTATCCTTTATTTAGCACAATAGACAGAGTAGCGAATGTATTTATGTTGTTACTAACAGAGTTATTGATTAAGAACATATTGCAGTAAGGTTTTGTGGAGGGTCAGTGGTAGGAGTAAAACTGACTGATATTGAGACTGACAGCTTTGGAAAAAAGAAATTGCATTGAACTATTGCAAAAATGAAATTGTTTGAAGGCTTAAAGAAGCTGTTAGGAGGTAAAGTGAAAAATTCGGTTTTTATTGATGATGCTCCTGAAGGAACACCTGTGCATTTTATGTCTACCAATTTGGGACAAAATACATGTATGTGGGTTCACCAATGGTGCAAGATTACTGAAAAAGAGGGTGTTTTGAGGTTTCCAAAACATGGTACTTTTGAATTGCAAATTATTGACAAATTAAGGGAAGTCTTATGTGAAATAAAGACACCATCTAAAGCTGCACAATTTGAGGCCTTAAGCATGTGGGAAAAGACAGCAAGAGAGAAAGCAAGTGAGGATAAAAAGGTAAAGCACCAAATGCAGGAGAAGAGAATTAATGATGATAAAGAGCTTCAAATAAATAATGATTCAGGTGATGAAATAATGGATGCATTGTTAACTGAGTGTCCACCACTTTATGTGGTTCCCATTAAAAATACTGAAAATAGTGTACTAGTAAGCACTACAGTGGCTACTGCTTCTGTTGAACAGAGAAAAACACAGATTGAGAAAACTGTGCAAACATTTTATATTGACCCATTACCTGTTGATTCAGCACTGACAGTGATACCTCCAGGTGTTACTGCTTCAAATGTGCCTGATTCAGTCCAAGAATTGCTAACTGCAGGTGCACAGATAATGCATAGAAATATTATGTCTGTCCAAATTAATATGGTCCCTACTGAAAGGGTTCAAAGAGCTGCAGAAGGAGTGATTATGGCAGAGTTTATTTCGGAAACTCAGAATTCACAGATTATTGAACAGAAATTACCCCAAGCACTGAAAGGTGAGGGAAAAATGGTATTTACAACATCTGCAGCTCAGAATGAAATAAATGTAATTGAAAATGTGATTTTTCAAACCTGCTTAGAGGAAGCAGCAGTGATTAAAAAGATAGAAAACATGGGAGAACATATTAACACATGCCCTGAAAAAGAGAAACGGCTTAGTCTTGTAAATTCAGCACTTGAACATGTAGAAAATAACAGTCCATGCTGTTTAAATAAGGAAAATGTGAACCAGTGTCAGGAAAAAGAATTAATTTCCCTGAGTAAGGAAACAGTTGCATGTGCATTAACTACACATAATGGCCTGACAGATTTGGCTCAAAAATATGAAACTGACGTTTTAGGAAGTTTTCCATCTCAGAAAAGCTTTAGGGTACATATGGATGATGAAGCAAATGAGAAAATGTGTTCTTCAGGAATGCAATTGCACATTGCAGAATTAAAATATATTTTTAAATGCAATGGGGTTGAGAAATTTGGAGACAAATGGGCAAGAAAACATGAGAAGAAAAAGAAACCACCAGACCTAGCTAGGAAACTGGATAAGGAAAAGAAGCCACCAGATTTAGTTGAGAAAAATAATAAGCAGAATGAGGGAGAAGCTTTTGCTTACTCATTGAGAGAAAAGGTGGGAGAAGTGCATGTTCCTATGCCACAGAATAAAAGTGAACTTGCAGCATTTCTGAACACAATGCCACAATTGAGAGACAGAATTATGCTGTGGTACCCAAATGTTGATGGATTTGTTGAGATTTTAAAAGAGCTGTGCATTAATTTGGAAATGTTCTTTTACATTGTCATGCAGACTGAATTGCGGTTTGAATCTAATGTTGTTCAAGGGCCAGGTGAAGAGACAATGAAAAGGGTTTGCATGAATGCACCATCATTTTCTGTTATGGAGGAAAATATAGCAGTGATTATTTTCCTGAAGGGTGGAGTGCCAGCAAAGGATGTTGATTGGGTACAGATTAAAAGAACACAGGATGGAAGTAAAGATGGTTTGGTATGTGAAAATGCAGGTATGGATGTTGTACTGCTGAAAAATGTGTCCTTTTGCCATCTTTATAGCAGATTTGAGCATTGGAAGAAGAAATATACATTTAAACATGATGCACAAAAACATGGAGAAATGCAGATGCAAAATATACCAGCTAAGCAAATGCAAATGTCAGTTCAGAAACAGGTACCTATGGCAGGAATTTTCCAAGCAAAGATGGTCCCACAAAATATGGAAAAGGCCAACATTAATTTAAATAAGTTGTCCAGAGCAAATGTGAATTATTTCCAGAGACAAAATCAGAACCCAGTCCAACAGGTTGCTGTGTTTGAAAATGAGAGTTTTAACCCTCACAATTCTGAATTTACCAAGTCCATTGTGGAGGCAGTGGAAAGTCCAGATTTAATTTCAAGAGTTTTAAAGAAAGAGATTATAAACCCAGTTTTAGAAAAATTTGCACCAAAATTAGGCCCATTTGAGGAAAACTGCAAAACTGTTGTCTGTGACTCTGGCCTAGCAGAAAAACAATTCTTTTGCAAATTAAACAGCACAGATTTCTGCACACCAGATAATGTTATTTTTCAGATTCCTGATGAGGATGTGCATTTTAAAATGGCCCAACAAGAAACAGCTGTAGCATTATCTTCAGAAAAGACAGTTGAAAAATTACCTTCTGCTTTGGAAAAAACAGAAATTAGAGAGTTCACAGAGAAGGATGCCAGATTAATAAAATGTGCAGAACATGTCTTATTAAAATTAGAACCAAATGACATGCATTCAGGAACACCATCAGTTGCAGGAATTTTACCAATAAAAGGATTTTTGATGGACTTGATTGGAATTTTGTGTAACTTTCTGATCACAGGTTCACAGAAAATAAATGAAAAGAACAGAATAGTGCAGGAGATTAAAAGCATGTTTTTTTCATGTTGTCCTGTGGTACCGAATCCTGCCAATATCTTTTTTTACATTCCAGGTGCTGAAGAATGGCTTACTTTTATTGATTTTTGCAAAGTCCATTGCATGAGAATAGTCAGGAGTACTGTCAAAAAGCAGATGAATATCTGGGACACAAAATTGGAAAGGGAGGTAGAAAGGTGTCACCAGAGAGGGTGGAAATGTTTTCCAAGAAAAATCCACTTCAAATTCAGAAAGAAGTCAGGACATTTTTGGGAATGGTTAGCTGCTGTAGAGAGTGGTGACTAAACCTTTCCCTAGTGGCTAAGCCTTTACTGAGGCTGACACATGAGGATGTGTCTGATCCGCTTCCATTGGACAACAATTGCACAAAAGCATTCCTAGAGTTGAAAGAGAAAGAATGTTGCGCCCCAGCACTAGGAATGAAAGTTTATTTAAAAGAAAATATACCAATTTGCAGTGAGAGGGAGGGCTGCACTCTCTCATTGCCTATTCAAAAAGATGACTGTGTTCAAAGCTCTGTGATGTATTGCCCAATGACCTTTGACCCTAACTTCACAGAAATGTCAGCAAATGATTTGCTTTGTGATGAAAATGAATATGAGTGTCTAAATATCATGAAAATATGCATAAAGCCAAATTCAGACTTTAAGGATGAACACCTGAGTCAGCCCAACAATGTCCACTTTGTAGATGGCCCATGTTTGAAAGGTGACACATTAAAAGCAGCACATGCTGTGCTCCTTATACATTATGTTGTCAAAGCTTAATGGCTTTCAGTAGTTGCCCCAGCACAAAATTCGAAATTGATTGCCCTTACCATAACATGCAGTATATCTGCTCAAATGAGAGTCACTGTTGTCATGGGAGAGAGAAATGCTAATTCAGTTGCACACATTTGTGTTCTGTTAGCATGCACATTCTATGGAATCTTCACAGGTGAATTAAAAGAGGCTCAAAAAAATGTTTTTGAAGCAGCACAACAGGGTTGTACCAGAACTGTTTTTGAGAAAAGTGACAACTGCATAGTGGCAAAAGTGTTATTGCAAAGACTGATGCCCAGGTATAGATTGCCAGTTTCTCTGAAATCAGATTATAATGAGGTCTCAAAGATAATGAGTGCAGAACAACAGATTGGACAAGGAATGGATTGCAGCTATCTGCCTGAAGTGTCAAGCATAATAAAGCATCACAATGGCAGCACGGAGTTACCTTTTGCAAAAGACGGTGTCTCACCAACACCAAAGTGGCTTGAAAATGCATATGCAAATGCATTTGTGGAAAACACTGAGGAGAACACTAGCCATGGCTGTGTAGGTCAGGTTGATGTACAGTGTGCAGTTTCTCACCAGATTGCAGCTGCTACACAAGATCTGCATAATGGATGGTGCAACGGCTTTGGTCTGAGAGATGAAGTGGTGAATCATCTGAATCTGATCAAAGTGAAAATAAGAGTGAAAGGCATTGGTTGAAAAAGTGCCAAGGATTGATGGTGCTCTGTCCGAGTTTCTCAGCACCTAAGTAGTCTAATTTGCATTGAAAAAGGTACAGAATGCCACACTGTATGAGCCATTCTGATGGCAAGCTGATGACAAAGAGAAAAGAAATGCTGAAACTGTCCTGTTGAATTCCTTTTTTATTATTTTAGTTACTTATTTTAAAGAAGACTAACTGTTCCAAGAAGCTACTTACAGAACTCTGCACTAAAACATTTGAGCTTAGCTATATATGATCTGATTACAGATAGACTTGTGTTTGCCTTAGAAATAGATTTAAAATTGTTATATGCTCAGCTTTTGCAATTTAAAAAAATGTCACTTGTGAAAATGAAATATGTGTGATGAATTATAAATCAATTTATTATGATTTGAATCATCAGAAGGGTGGATTAATGGAGCAGATTTCATCTGCAGTCAGGCATTGTTTTATTTTTGTGCTTCAGACAGACTGCATTTAAATTGCCACGCACATTTTGGTGCAAGTTAAAACCAAAGGCACATGAAAAATATAAAAGTGACACCTAGTCTTTTTGAAATGCTTGTGCTGAATTAACATGTGTTTTTGCAATGTAGAGAAAAGTGGCCTTTTTAGCTTTGAAGATTAATAGAATATGTTTCTCTCTTCCCAGCTCATCCCATGCAATATACATTCACTATTTCTGTCTTAAAAGACTTTGACTTGTTGCATATTTTGATAAATATTTTCAGTTAATAACACCTCTTTTACTTTGTTGCACATTGCATATTTATTTTGCATATTGTACATAAATAATAGAAAAGCTGGTTTTCACTAGTAGCTTGGCTAGGAAAACATTTATAATGAGTATTAGTATGGAGTTTGGAAACATAATGTGCTGATTTACCTGAAATTAACATTATCTTTTTGTTTATTTTATTTTTGGGGCCTACCATTAAATGGCTGCCTGTGAAACCATCAAAAGCTATGGCTTGCTTTGAATGAGAAGGGAGCACGCGCAGACTGTGGCAGCTTTCCTCATGCCAAGAAGTCAAGAACACCTTGAACTGTACATCCTTGTGATTCTGCCAAATGTACCAGTGTTAGTTAAAAGTGTCCATCTGACTGCGCTTTGGCAGGAAGGAAGGAAGACTATTGAAAATTTTCCCTAGCAATTGTTGCAAACTTATAAAATGTATTTATTATGTATGCTTCATTTGTTAAAAACTGGCATGGTCAGGTTTTTTAGAATGCGTCAGGGTGATGAGAACTCATGCCACCATGACTAACCAATCAACATACAGGTTTTCCTGAAATGCAACATTTTGTGTAGTCTGCCAAAATTTTGTGTATAAAAACTGACAGGGGCGGGCTTTCTCAGCTCAGCTGGCTTCTAGGCTCATTAGGGGGTGTGTGAGCTCTTGAAGAGAAGGAACAGATTAGGCCAGACAGCCTATGGGTTAGGTACGAGAACGTCCCGGGAGATTGCTGAATGGGAGGTGCGTCCGAGGAGAGTCAGGGGGAGGTTTCTTGCTTCCACGTCATATCTTGGCACTGCAGGCGCATTCCTTTGAGGTCTTGTGAAGGAGGGGCTATCTCACTCCCTGCTTGCTCTTTAGACACAGACAGACAGACAGAGAGTGCAGCTGATTAAATAGAATTAGATGCTAAACTTCAGTTATGCTTTACTAATTAATTCAGTCTGAAATGATTTATTTGCTTATGCATTTATTTCTCTTTATGGGAGATTTTTGCAAACTATTTGATTTTTGATTAGCCTTGCAAGACTATTTTTCTTAGAAACTCCTTAAGAATTTTGAATGACATTTTGCGCCACATTTTCTATCCTATATGTAATGGTTATATGCAGACTGTAAATTGTTCTGTATTAATGCTATTTTTTCTGTTTTCCAAATTCTGTAACCTGATTGATATTTTACTAATGAATAAAGGGTCAGAGAAAAATTAACTTTTGACTAGAAAATAAAACCCTTTAAATACTCAACAGCTCTCTTTATTGGCTTAAAATAATAATTGCATTTTTGACTGTTCATGATTATTAAAGTCTCCTGAAGGTAATACATGGTGTGAAGGGCCCATCACCTCGATTACGTCATCACCACCCCCCTTTTCTGAATCAATTACGTCTGGGGCAGAGTCCCCATCCAGCCACGTTTCCGTGAGGAACAGAAGATCAAAATGATTCTCTGTAAGCAAATCATGGACATCCAGTCTGTGTCTGCGTAAGGATCTCACATTGAGCAGCCCACAGATTAGATTGGAGTGCTCCCGTTTACCCTCACATCTCGTGTTGCAGGAAAACTGACAGTGCCTGCAGCCCGCATCCTCCTCTACTCTCGCGCTATGCAAGCAAACGCTTGGGATGTTAATGCGGAGGGTCAGGAGTTGGTCTCTGCTCCAGCGTACTTGGCCTCCCGTTTGACCAGGGGTTTGGGCCCTGGCCCGCGCCCGGCCGCGGACGGGCGCAGACGGGCTCGCCTTCGGTGCGCCACCGGCGCGTCCGCTGCGCTGCCGAGTAGGCATCCGCCTTTCAACCCCCCCCCAGCGTCTGAAAGACTAGAGCGCTGCCTGTCCTCCCCCACACACCGGAAGTGGCTGGCTCGGACCTTCCACGCCCTCTGCTCGAACAGTGCTAGTCACCGGCATCAGAACGGGGCGGAAAGGAAGAAAACAAGCCCAGCCCTCCTGCGCGAGGAAATACTGAATTAGCAAATACCGAATCGGTATTTGCGAGTTCGGTAATTGCGAAATCGGTAAAAAGACGCGATGCATCGGAAGCAGGCTGATGACATCACAACCAGGAAGTTGGACAGCCCATGCTCCATTCAGTGCCCGAGGAGCTCCGAGGAGGAGGCAGAGCACAGGAGCTGAGGAGCCACACAGAATCAGCAGCAACCAGGACCAGACAAGCAGTTGATGATGGAGAAGGAGGCACCCCAGCAGGGAAAGGACACACCCAGGAAGAGAAAGAGCAAGTTCTCTGACAAGGAACTTGAAATACTGATTGAGGGTGTCAGCAGCAAGAATGAGAAGCTGTTTGGGAAGCTGTCCCTGAAGGTGCCTGAGGCAGAAAAAATAAATATGTGGCTGCGCATCAAGGACAGGGTCAATGCTTGCGGAGTCACCCACCGCAGCATTGACGACTTAAAGAAACGCTGGTATGACCTGCGAAAAAGGGCCAAGGAGAGGATTGCTCAGAGGGTCAAGGATGCAGCAGGCACAGGTGTGGGGTCATCCAATGTGACACCGATCACAGCCCTGGAGGACCTAGTGGAGTCAACAATAGAACCTGAAGCTGTTGTGGGGGTCACCCAACTGGACACCTCTGGTGCTGCGGAAGGAGGACAAGGTAAGGTGCATGGCAGCGTAGAAATACAGCGTGTTGTCAATCCCTGCCCACTCCCCCATGCCAGACACAGTGCACATGTAGCTGTTACTAAAACACATACCCTCACCATAGTGTTGCACCATGGGAGTTGTAGTCAATACATGAATGAGTGCATGTCTGTCCCGAGAGGTGAATGATATTAAAACATTAGCAAAGGGCCAAATGTCAGTCCAAATATGTACTTTATATAGAGAAAAGAATGGAATATTCACATATTATAACACAATATTAACTATGCACTGTTTCACACACAGATGCATCCCCCATGGAATCAGATGACAGCGACCGCCTTGTCATCTCTGAGACACCAGTGGTGACCGATGCCGAGCACCCACAGGGACATGAAGCCATGTCCTCCCCTTCACCACCACCGCGAACAACACCTCCACCACCGCCATCTGTGCGGACAAGAACACCACCTCCACCACCACCAGTGCGGACAACTCCGCCGAGACGCAGGGCAGATGTCCCATCCCTGCACGAGATGGAGACGGAGCAGAGTCCACCAGACCCAAATGTCCCACGGCAGGCTGTCGTCACTCCAACCACCCGAACAGCAGCACATCAGCGTGTCAGACAGAGGGCCGGGCCCCTGGGTAGGGCTGCAGCGAGACCAGTGGATCCGGCAGATGTGTACGGAGTCGTAGAGACCCGGATGCTGCGTGTCCAGCGCCTGCAGGGGAGACACATGGGTGCAATTAATCTTACCATGAAACAAAAATGTCCAACAGATTTGTCAGCATGACTGACGCTGTGCGTGACCTCACCACAGCCGTGGCTGAGGGCAACAATGACATTAAGCTATGCCTGCAGGAACTGACACGTGCTGTTGTTGAAGGCCAAAAAAGTGAGCGCCGGAGGCACAGGCAGAACATGTTCCAGACAAAATCATTAAGGCCATCAGTAAGCTGTGCAACAGCACTGCTGTGCTCTCCCGCAGGTCCGTGTCCCTCCAGGTTGACTTAGGGCATTATTGTGGGGATGTGACAAGGGCCCTCAAGAGAGTGACCACTGCAGTGGAGCATCTGCAGTCTGGAACTGTCAGTGTCAGCAGTGTGGGAGTGGATGAGGGGAGTGAGGCTGTCTCAAGTGTCAGCAGCGTCTCCTTGCCAGAGACCAGCGTGAGGAGGCGCAGTGGGCGCAGCGCAACCGCCACAGACACTCATTGTGGAGATGTGGAGGAGTCACTGGACAGGAGACTGGGGGTACGTGGCAAACGCAAGTAGCCATGTGACAATGGCTCCCTATCCATGGTGACGTAACCATGGGCCAACTATAGTGCCACACGCAGCACCCGTGTTAACAACGGACAATTTGAGCTTTGCATTTATTTCAGCTGCATCATGTTTGAGCTACATTTCTCTGCACCAGTCAGGTGCTCATGTCCATTAAACCCTTGCAAACCAGTTCATGTTGTCAAGGCTCTTACTTACCTGTCTCAGAAATGATGCTGTGTGCTGTATGTCCGCCTCCGTTGCCCTTCTGCTGTGTTGGGCATATGTGCCAGGCGGTGTTGGGGGGTGGGGGTGGGGGGGTTGCTGTGCACGTAGTTCATCCTCTCCGTCCGCCTCTATGGGTATCTCCCTACGGGTGGCGATGTTGTGCAGGATGGCGCACACAGCTATGATCTGGCAGCAGGTCACTGGGTCGTACTGCAGGGCACCTCCTGTCTTGTGCAGTATTCGGAAGCGACTCTTTAGGATGCCGAATGTACGATCCACCACATTCCTTGTGCTGATGTGTGCTCTGTTGTAGCGCTGCTCTTGAGGTGTTGCTGGGTTGAGGTAGGGAGTGAGTAGATACTCACGCAAGGCGTAAGCGCTGTCACCTGCAGGATGGGGAGAGAATGGTCATCAGCATAAATGCAATGTAACATGTGGGGATGGAGTAAACGATGATGCATCAATATGTACCTAGTAGGTGACCCTCTCCAAATTCACAGTTGATCAGGCGTCTGTGGATGCCACTGTGACGGAAGATGTATGCGTCATGTGTGCTCCCTGGGAATTGGGCTACGAGGTCCGTTATGATGTGCTTTGCATTCCACACGACCTGCACATTGATGGAATGATAGGACTTCCGGTTGCGGAAGATGTATTCGATGGCTGAGGGAGGACAGATGGGGACATGCGTGCAGTCAACACACCCTATCACATGGAGGGGTTGTGGGGAAGGTGATGTGGCGATGTATGAATGTCAGCATGGCCTCCAGGAACCGGTGGAAGAAGCGTGATAGTGCGCTTTGCGACACGCCTCCGGCCTCTGCTATTACCCCCTGGAAGCTTCCAGACGCCAGCAGGTGCAGGCTGCATAGGACCTGGACATGGGCTGGTATGGCGTTGGTCCTATGGGTCTGGTGCTGCAGTATTGGTTCCAGATCTGCTATTAGGTGCATTATCATGGCACGGTTGAGTCTGTACTTATCATACACCTGTTCCTCTGTCTGCCCCAGCAAGGTGATGCGCACCCTGAAGACCCTGTCTGGATCATCCTTCTGCGCTGAGCCTGGGTGTTGATCCTCCTCCTCCTCGCAAGTACGTAGGGGCAGCCATTTTTGTAGGCTTACAGGGTTTCCAGGGGCATTTTTAATGGGTTACTGATAGTCAGCACCTGGAAAGGATTTTATTTTTTCTCATTCCTTCAAATAACTTTACCTCCAGTTTGAGATTCCCCTTATTTTGCTCATGCTAAATTGGGATTTTGGAAATTTTCGGTATTTGCGATTTTTCATGCATTCTATTGCGATTTTTTATTAGCGATTCGGTATTTCCGAGGTCAGCTTTGGTGTTCGTTATTTGCGATTGTCTGAATTGCGATTCGGTAATTTACCGAGGGGATTTTTTTAGCGATTCTTTAATTTTTACCGATTTGGGGTTGATGCATTGCATTTTCTGGTTTTGCGTTTGGTATCGGCCTGTTTTACTGAATCGCTATTTTACCGGGAGGTATTTTGCTTGATGCATCTGCCAGAAAATTCGGAATTTAGGAATCGGTATTTCCCTATTACCTACATCGGGCCTTTGTGTAAGCCTCTTCAAACCATTAGTTTGTTTGGGACAGCTCCTTTAGCTACTTGCGTGAGGGATTGTCTATCACATCTTGGATCAGCCACCGGAGCATTTAAGCATCAACTTTCTGCTATTGGCTATTTAGGTGTATCCTTCCCCCGCCTAGGAAGTGCTTCGCTTGCAATGAATAAGGGACTGTTTTACTTCTGGAAAAAACCTCAGTCATCACACATTCAGTTCTGTTTCATACATGCATCGTATATAAAAAGTAATATTAGTAAAAATATTTTTTTTAGTATAAGACACTGGTTCATGCTATGGCAAAACAAAGTCATTTGTTAGGGACCCAGAAAGATTGTTCTAGTTGCTTTAGTTAGAGGAATGTTCCATTCCGCTGCCAGGCAGTGATAACATTCAGAGAGCATAGCAACTCCCCTGCTGCGTAGATGCTGCTGCAATGCATAATCAGATCACTCGCCCACTTTGGCAAAATCAGTGGATCTGGCTTATAACTAAATATGTAAGTCAGGCCTATTGGTTTTGCAATTGCTTGTTTCTATTTGTTACACACAGTCCAACATAATTCCGTAGAGGCAAACCTTGCTTGCATTTGGAAGTATCGGCCTGAACAGCAAGATAGTCCTCAGAAAAATGTGTGGATTCTGCATTTAACACTTAACCAACACGAAATGCAGTCAAAGAAAGCACTTAGAAGCCATTCCAAGTTAATTATAACAAGCATTGGCATAGCCAATAGGTCTCGCCTTTGGGACCTTATAAGTGTTTAGCCATGCAGCAGTTGATGTAAGGAAATTGTGCTGCATAACTAAATACTTGTAAGGTCCCAAAAGCGAGACCTATCGGCTATGCCAATGCTTGTCTATTATTGTTGATCGTCATTGTACATGTTTTGTCAAAATTGATGTTGAGATTATTCTCGGCGGAATATTCCTCCATTGTGTTGAGATGTTGCAGACCCACCTGAGTGTGACTGACCAAGACCACATCATCGGCGTACAGAGAGCTGAGCAACGCCAGTCCCCCTAACCCAGGAGATTGAATACAGAGTACAGTGGGGGGCAAGAACACCCCCGCTTCAGCCCTTTGCTTGTTGGTATTCATCTGGAGAGGTGCTCCCACATCCAGCTTCACCATGAACCTACGTGTACGTATGGAGCAGGATAAGAAAGTCCAGTAGAGGCTGGGGGATGTTCCAACGGGCCCGCTTGCCCTAGAGCATACCCCGTTCTACAAGGTCGAAGGCTGCTCTGAAGTCGATGAAGCAGAGATGAAGGGGCAGCTTGGCGACATTTGCCATGCCAAAAAGCAATCGTATGGCCAAGATGTTAGTTGTAGTGCCTGATGTTTTAGAGAACCCTGTCTGATGAGTGGGATTATGGTGTTCTCAGATGCCCAAGACATAAGCTCCGCTAGCAATGTCCCTGCAAAGTACTTTGCCTCATTGTCGATGAGGGCAAACAAACAATTGTTTTTTGCCAAGGACTTATCTAGACTTTTGTGCATTGGGGAAACTATCGAACCTTTCCATGAAGCTGAGAGAATGCCCAGGAATCTAAATATGGAGAAAAGTGGATCTAAAATCCCACCAGAATCCCGCATTTGGTTTGAAGGGTGCGTTGAGGCCCGATGCCCCTTCTCCTTTTCTTTTTGTGTTTTGTTGTCTGATTGAATTAATTCTGGATAACCTGGAGATATGCGGTAAACCATCAGCTGGTTGGGGAGGGGGAGGTGAGAGACTGTCTCCCTTTGATTAGATCACTATACCTCTCTGAGCCCCTCTGTACCCCTCACTGTAGCTCTTGGAACCTCTCTGTACCTCGCTGTGCAGGTGTGAAGCTCTTTGGAAATTTGAGCCACTCTGTGCCTCTCTGTAGCGCTCTGTGCCTCTGTGAGCCACTCTGTGCCTCTCTGTAGCGCTCTGTGCCTCTGTGAGCCACTCTGTGCCTCTCTATGCACCTCACTGTAGCCCTTGGAACCTCTCTATGGCGTTCTGTGTCTCTCAGTACTTGTCTGTGTCTCTCAGTACCGGTCGGTGCCTCCAAATCTATCTGTGTCTCTCTGTCCCTCCCTTTACCTCTATGTGCTTTTGTTGCCTCTTTGTGGCTTTCTGGGCCTTCCGTGTTTCTCTGCGTCTCTCTCTCTACATCTCTGTGCCTCCCAGTACCTCTCTGTGGCGCTCTATACCTCTGTGTGCCTCTCTGTAGTTCTCTGTGTCTCTCTGTCCCTCCCTGTACCTCTATGTGCTTTTGTTGCCTCTTTGTGGTTTTCTGGGCCTCCTGTGCTTCTCTATGTCTTGCTCTACCTCTCTGGGCCTTCCAGTACCACTATGTGGCGCTCTATACCTCTGTGTGTCTCACTGTAGCTCTCTGTGCCTCACTGAACATCTCAAAGCCTTTCTGTACTTTTTTGTGCCTCCATTCCTCTCTGTGGCTCTCCGTGCTTCTCTGTACCTCACTGTAGCTCTGTATGCCCTTGGTGCCCGTCAGTACCTCTCTGACCATCTGTGGCTCTTTTACCTCACTGTGGCGCTCTGTACCTCCTTGGACTTCTTCGGGCCTCTCTGTGGCTCTCTGTGCTTCTCTGTACCTCACTGTAGCTCTGTGCATCTCTGTACCGCTCTGTCTCTCTGTACCTCTGTGCATCTCTATACCGCTCTGTCTCTCTGTACCTCTGTGCATCTCTATACCGCTCTGTCTCTCTGTACCTCTGTGCATCTCTATACCGCTCTGTCTCTCTCTACCTCTGTGTCTCTCTGTACCTCTGTGCCTCTCTGTACCGCTCTGTCTCTCTGTACCTCTGTGCCTCCCTGTCCCGCTCTGTCTCTCTGTACCTCTCTGTACCTCTGTGCATCTCTGTACCGCTCTGTCTCTCTGTACCTCTGTGCATCTCTATACCGCTCTGTCTCTCTGTACCTCTGTGCATCTCTGTACCGCTCTGTCTCTCTCTGTACCGCTCGGTCTCTCTGTACCTCTGTGCATCTCTGTACCGCTCTGTCTCTCTGTACCTCTGTACCGCTCCGTCTCTCTGTAGCTCTGTGTCTCTCTGTACCACTCTGTCTCTCTGTACCGCACTGTGTCTCTGTACCTCTGTGCATCTCTGTACCGCTCGGTCTCTCTGTGCATCTCTGTACCGCTCTGTCTCTCTCTGTACCGCTCGGTCTCTCTGTACCTCTGTGCATCTCTGTACCTCTCTGTCTCTCTGTACCTCTGTACCGCTCCGTCGCTCTGTGTCTCTCTGTACCACTCTGTCTCTCTGTACCACTCTGTCTCTCTGTACCGCACTGTGTCTCTGTACCTCTGTGCATCTCTGTACCGCTCGGTCTCTCTGTGCATCTCTGTACCGCTCTGTCTCTCTGTACCTCTGTGCATCTCTGTACCGCTCGGTCTCTCTGTACCTCTGTGCATCTCTGTACCGCTCGGTCTCTCTGTGCATCTCTGTACCGCTCTGTCTCTCTGTACCTCTGTGCATCTCTGTACCGCTCGGTCTCTCTGTACCTCTGTGCATCTCTGTACCGCTCTGTCTCTCTGTACCTCTGTGCATCTCTGTGGGAAACAACCTTTACAATGCAACTTTTACAACACACTATCATTACAACGCAGTCATTACAACGCAACATCCCTTACAACGCATGCTATTACAATGCAACCATTACCACGCATGACACTACAACACATACAATTACAACTCACGTCATTACAACGCAGTCATTACAACGCATACCATTACAACGCATAGTACCCTTACACTATCCAACACTTACCCTACTGTTGCACCCCCTGGAGTTAGAATAGTAATTTTTACCCCTACACTATCCAACACTTACCCTACTGTTGCATTCCCTGGAGTTAGAATAGTAATGTTTACCCCTACACTATCCAATACTTACCATACATGCAATGTAATGGTATGCGTTGTAATGGTATGCGTTGTAAAGGTAGTGTGCGTTGTAATGGAATGCGTTGCAAAGGTCGTTTTTAAAAATTTGTTGTAATGGCATGCGTTGTAATGGAAAGCGTTGTAAAGGATGTTGCGTTGTAAAAAATGCGTTGTAAATGTATGTGTTGTAAAAGTATGTGTTGTAACATCATACAGCCATCTCTGTACCGCTCTGTCTCTCTGTGCCTCTCTGTGCCTCTCTGTACCGCTCTATCCCGCTAAAATTCAGTGCATCTCTGTACGGCTCTGTGTCTCTGTACCTCTGTGCATCTCTGTACCGCTCTGTTTCTCTGTGCATCTCTGTACCTCTGTGCATCTCTGTACCGCTCTGTCTCTCTGTACCTGTGTGCAGCTCTGTACCGCTCTGTTTCTCTGTACCGCTCTGTCTCTCTGTACCTCTCTGTACCGCTCTGCCTCTCTGTACTTTTCTGCATCTCTGCACCTCTGTGCCTCTCTGTACCGCTCTGTCTCTCTGTACCTCTCTGTACCGCTCTGTCTCTCTGTACCACTCTGTCTCTCTGTCCCTCTCTGTACCGCATAGTGAATGTTCAGTTTCATAAATATTCAACTCTTCCTCTTTTGTCGCCTCTGTACAGGAATTAATGCATGAGGGGTTCTCCTGGCAGCACGAAGCGCCACCACCTCACCCTGGGAATCTTATTCTAGAACCACCAAAAACTAGAAGCTACTTTGAGCATCGAGGAAGTTTTTGGGCCCCAGAGAGGAGCCTGTGGTCCCCTCCTGCGCTTTGGTGATATTTATTTGGGCTGCCATGATCCTCAGGCCGGGGCACCAAGGCGCTAGATTACACACCTGTTCATCCATAGGGTCTAGCTGGGCAGGTCAGAAGCATGGTGTCCTCCTAATGCAGATCCCAAGGGCCCGGGTCACCTCAGTCCATGACAGGCGGTGGGAGCCGGACAACCCTCAGACGAGCCGCGCCTTCATCTGAGCAGACACTCGTCCTATAGACTCACTGCGGGCAGTCTCCTCTCCCTCCACCCACCCTCTATCTCTCTCTCACTCACTCACTCTCCCACCACTCCCCCCTCACTCCACCCCTCGCTCTCTCCCCCTCACCTGGACTGACATGCGTCTGGGCACCAACGGAGGTAAGTGCTCACGGTAGAGCCGAGGCAGAGTCAGCCTGGCGGTCCCCAGGAGCTGTGAGTGAGGCACGTGCACTATTGGAGGGGCGCCCCCTGACGAGTCCAGTGAGAACACCCTCTAGTGACTAGAATTAAGGTACAGTACGAACTGAGACCCTGTAAGAAGGGACCACCACAGACACTGGCACCATTACAGCTCCATCACTGGCACAGCCCATTCCAGAAGGAAAGGGGGGTTAACTACAGACCCCGAGAGAGCGGTGAGAGCCGGAGGACCAAGTCCTAGTCAGCCTCCTGTCCTATTGTACAACTGTCCTCGTTCACAACTGTCCTGCTGCACATTCACTGCGACAGGACAATACCCCTGATTTAGAAAGGTCAGGGAGAGCCTCAGTCCTCATTAATGATTCCCCCCAGGACCAACACCCCCTCCCCCCGCCCGCCCCCCCACCACGGAGTATAATAGTGCATCTTTGTTCCCCCTCTATTTTTAGTACAGTCCTGAGCTGTGTGATTAAAGTACTTTTTATTTTTAAAGTAAAAGCGCTGGCTGGACAAACATTTAACTGTGTTATGCTTTACTGAGTTCTCTGTTTCTAACCCCGCACCTTCTCCTTGAGTAAGCCTCGGACAGCTCGACTTCACTACTCGGAGAGTCAAGGGGTGAGGGGTTCACTTGGTGTTCAGTCTTGGACCCCACAGTAAGGTGAAGCCCCCGGACACCAGTGGTAACAGGTTCTATTTGTAATAGTTTGAGTCCAGTTACCCCAGATTGACACAGAGCTCCTAAAAAAAGTTTAACAAGTGCAAGTATCGGAAATTGATCTGCTTAGTATATTTTTGCAAAATGTTTCGCTAGTAAGATTAATTTATCACCAGCGAAACTCTTTTTAATCTGATAATGTTAATATTTGTTCTGAAGTAAACCAAAACTGCAATCCCAGAATTCATAAGGATCTTAAATGAATGTCCAGGGCTCGGAGGTCCATTTCTCAGTGACGTCAGCTGCAGCCATTGGTAACAGCAGGAAGGTTTATATAAATGATACAATACAGTACAATCATTAGAATGTAGGAGAAGGTGTGTTACTCTTACATCGCATCTTTTACAACGTAATGCTGTTACAACGCAGCCATTACAACGGAATTACAATTACAATGCATGCCATTACAACGCATGGCATTACATAGCAGATGCTATTACAACGCATACCATTACATCGTAAGTATTGGTAAGTATTTAATTTTTTTTTATTTTATTTAATATTTTATAATTGATTTAATTATTATTAATTTAAAAAAAAAAAATTTATTTCGTTTTTAAATATTATTAATTAAATATAATAATTTAAGTAATTTTTAAAATAAGTATGAGTATAGGAGTATATGTTTTGGGGTACTGATGTATATGTTTTGGGGTGTTTGGGTATTTTTAGGTTTTAGGGCAGGGTTTGGGTTTTGGGGTACAGGGGTGTTTTTAGGTTTTAGGGCAGGGTTTGGGTGTTGGGGTACAGGGGTGTTTTTAGGTTTTAGGGCAAGGTTTGGGTTTTGGGGTACAGGGGTGTTTTTAGGTTTTAGGGCAAGGTTTGGGTTTTGGGGTACAGGGGTGTTTTTAGGTTTTAGGGCAGGGTTTGGGTTTTGGGGTACAGGGGTGTTAGGTTTTAGGGCAAGGTTTGGGTTTTGGGGTACAGGGGTGTTTTTAGGTTTTAGGGCAGGGTTTGGGTTTTGGGGTACAGGGGTGTTTTTAGGTTTTAGGGCTGGGTTTGGGTTTTGGGGTACAGGGGTGTTTTTAGGTTTTAGGGCAGGGTTTGGGTTTTGGGGTACAGGGGTGTTTTTAGGTTTTAGGGCAGGGTTTGGGTTTGGGGGTACAGGGGTGTTTTTAGGTTTTAGGGCAGGGTTTGGGTTTTGGGGTACAGGGGTGTTTTTAGGTTTTAGAGCAGGGTTTGGGTTTTGGGGTACAGGGGTGTTTTTAGGTTTTAGGG
The DNA here is from genome assembly GCF_964263255.1 of Lissotriton vulgaris. NCBI lineage: Eukaryota > Metazoa > Chordata > Amphibia > Caudata > Salamandridae > Lissotriton > Lissotriton vulgaris. The sequence continues at coordinate 362,357 of NW_028255151.1, forward strand.
CAAGGTTTGGGTTTTGGGGTACAGGGGTGTTTTTAGGTTTTAGGGCAAGGTTTGGGTTTTGGGGTACAGGGGTGTTTTTAGGTTTTAGGGCAGGGTTTGGGTTTTGGGGTACAGGGGTGTTTTTAGGTTTTAGGGCAGGGTTTGGGTTTGGGGGTACAGGGGTGTTTTTAGGTTTTAGGGCAGGGTTTGGGTTTTGGGGTACAGGGGTGTTTTTAGGTTTTAGGGCAGGGTTTGGGTTTTGGGGTACAGGGGTGTTTTTAGGTTTTAGGGCAAGGTTTGGGTTTTGGGGTACAGGGGTGTTTTTAGGTTTTAGGGCAAGGTTTGGGTTTTGGGGTACAGGGGTGTTTTTTGGTTTTAGGGCAGGGTTTGGGTTTTGGGGTACAGGGGTGTTTTTAGGTTTTAGGGCAAGGTTTGGGTTTAGGGAAAATTAAATTATATTTACCATTTTTAAATTAATTAAAATATATTTATTAAATTAAATTAATTATTTTACATTAATTACATTTTTTAATTAAATAAATTAAATTAAATAAATTAATATTATTAATTTAATTTAATTTCATTATTAAAAATATATACATTAAACTAATTACTTTTTTTATTAAATTAAATTAATTACAATTTTTAATAAAATTACATTTATTTAATAGATATTATTTTATTAAATTAATGTCAATTTTTAAATGTCTTTTAATTAAATTATTTCAAAATAATTAATTACAATAAACTAAATAACATTTTTAAAAAAAGGTATACTTACCTATACTTACGATGTAATGCCATGCGTTGTAATAGCATGTGCGATGTAATGCCATGCATTGTAATGACATCCGTTGTAATGCATCCCGCGTTGTAAAATCTGCGTTGTACCGGAATGCGTTGTAACACAACGCGTTGTACTGACACCAATCCGTAGGAGAAGCCCCTGCCAGGATTTTAACCTGTGACTTCTAGATTATGGGTCCGCAGATGTGCCTCAACCTACTGAGCTACACTAAAGCTGAACGAGAACATACTCCGCCCACGTTTTACTCAAGAGACAAGAATTACATCCAATCTCCATGAAGCAAAGACGAGGATATTAAGAAGCAGAAACCCCGAAAGGGATGAAGAGGTGACGAGTGTTACACATCATTCCTGCTCTGCCAGGAGCAGCATTTAAAACTCGTAGCAAAATCATTCTTACTTGACCTGGTGTCAAAACCTCGCTCCAAGTGACCCCCCTCACCCATGACGTTTTGTATCAATATCACTTTGCATTTTGGGACATATGGTTTGTTGCTTCCTATTAAGTACCTTCTCATCTCAGTCCCAGCAGGCACTGGGGTTAGCTTGAAAGGCAGATTTGCTTCCGAGGGTCACACATGTAGCTGCTCTTCTGAAAGTTCCCTGACAAAAATAGATTCTGCTTTTAATACAGGACGGTCTGTATATACACGATAACATCTGGAAAAAACATGTAGACACAAGATAATTCTACCTAATATGTCTGTGCAACCTGGAAATGTTTGTGGAGTCACAAATGCACTGCAGGAGGCTGATATTGTGTTGTATTCTTATGCTCACGTTACAACAACACTGTCCACAGAGAGAAGTTTTAAAGCCTGACAAAGAAAAATCAGCTTAACTCAGTGGTGATGGATCACAAAAGCATTAACATTTTCAGTAAAAAGGAGACACATAGAAACCTATTTAGTGGCTGATTCATACAAAGAGAAACCAGAAAACTTGGATAAATCACGGCTACGCCACTTAATCGCATTTTGTGGCCCTAGGCACATATTTGCCTTCACTGATCCTCAATTATCTCCACCATTGCACATGAAAGCAACTTCAAATCCGTAAGTTTAGAATACCAGCGCTACAAAAACCTATTGCATTTGATTTAATGGAGTATAAAGTTTCTTAATCTATAAGAATCTGGGAGGTCCAGCTTTAGAGTGAGAAGGCCCTGACTGCCTTCTCCAAAGGTTCCCTCACTCCCACCTTCCAACAGTGCCACTCATCTCTTCACAGCTCCTCTCTCACATGCATTTCTTTAGTTTTATAGCGCTACTCATGCCAACTCTAGGGTGTCAAAGCACTTTACACCAAGCACGCATTATCAGAGTCAATGAGTGTGTAAATCAGTCTATAGGAAATGTTACACAAACCAATGAGGATTTCCGTTCTGTGATCTGCATGAACACATTCTTTGCAGCAGGTATATTAACCCTCTGTGCTACTTTATGATGAGTCAAAACTGGCACCAGACAAAACCTCCATCTCTCTCCAGCAGAAACATTTATGAGCAGCGTTATCGTGGCATTTTTATTGTTACCTGAAAACTGCTGACTACGCAAGGAAGCAGCAGGTGCTTTTAAAACCCAAAGTTATTTCTACACACAGCGCCACTCCCAAGTCAGAGTAGGCGCAGCTGCACCGGTCGCACTGTCCTACAGCCGCCCTGAACCTGGGTTACATACAGGGCTCACGTGACAACTGTCTTGCGTCTGAGGTCACTAATATTAGCGCTGTTGCCGGGGCGGGGGCAGGAATGGTTTCTAAGGTCATGTTTAAAAACAATCACTTTCAATAAGTACTTCCCAATGCAGCGCTAAAATGTGATATATTAATATCAAAGCTCTGCAAGCCAAAGAAATACACATTTTGAATTCTACAGATACTTTATTATATCTTACATGACATTTGGGGTATGATTCACATGGCAGAACCTTTCTGGGCTGGTTATAAATTGTATAAAGAAAAGAGATATGTAGCAGTCAGATTCACATGAGACTGCTGGTTGTCATTTTACAACAGTGAATGCAACAGACCACTTATCACAACAGTAATATTATTTCTCAAAAAAACATAGGACAATCCATTGGGCTCTTGATGATTTCCTTCTTCTTTTTAATTATTCTTTCAAACTCAAAACCCTTAAGTCATGCCAACGCGTTTCGCCGAGGTTCAAGATAACCAATCGGCTTCATCGGGGCTGGAAATGATACAAGAAGCGCTTTTACAACTACATTCTTTTCTCAAGCGCTACATGCATTAATACAAAGCCCCTTCGTGGTCAACAACACTCTGTGAGACGTGCACGAAATGTGTCCATTAATTACACCTTGTGATTCATTCATTAAGCAAAAACTTTTCTCCATTGTACATTTAAAACTTAGAATAATCACATATTTTTATAAAATTCATTGCATCCAACAATAGGTTGAGCCGAAGTTACATAATGTGTAGGTGACCTAAAAAGAATAAGATGCCAGCTGAGACCGTTGTGTCATTTAAGGTTACAAAACCCAAGTGCAAAAGCAAATAAACACAAACTACATTCAACACGTAGTTACCTCAATCTTTATCTTAATTCCTTGGTACCTGATGCGAAAATAAAGTTCATTTGAGAAAATAATTCACTCCTTACAGATAAGGCAAGGCTGGATTCATTGCGCATTTGTTCAGTAATTAAAATATTTACAGGATGATTCCCCACCTCCTTGGTGGAATCAATTAATCCTTCCAGTTAACAATTTTCTTAACCCTTTCGATGCTGATGACGAGCTCAGCTCGTCATCACCCACGGGTGTCGTGTGCTGATGACGAGCTGAGCTCGTCATGACACCAGCAAAATGGCAATTTGCCGCACAGCCCAAAAATCACCGCAGCAGCGATGCGGTTAAAAGTTTTCTTCAACCGATAAAATGCACCCGTGTTCGTTCTAGAACATAAATAAACATACGTAATCGTCTATGCCCCTTTTGAACCTACAGGCTTCTTTTAGATATCCAAATTCAACAAATATTGCCACCCCGTGGTTGTCATGGTAACATGTGGGAGGGTCCTTGTGAGGAAGACTATTTCGAATGTCGGTGTTTAAACTGGGGACTGACAGTTGAGCCAAAGGGAGCGTTTTATTATTTAAAAGGGTCTCTGCTTGTGCTCCTGGTCAGACTGTGATCACTGCAGAAGGAGGGGGGGGGGGGATCACACCAGCCTCAGCTCCGCTCCGTCCCAGAGACCGAAGAGCGGGAAGAGCCTCTGTGTGAAGGGGGCCTGCGGGTAGGAGTAGAGAAGCTCCATGGAGTCAGCATTGTACAGGGACAGCCGCCCCCCCTCGTAGTCCAGATACACCCCCAGCTTCAGGGGCTTCTCACGAGGGGACAGAGGGGTCTGAGGGGAGCTGAGAGCCCAGTACTGACCCGTCGACCCCAGCACAGCCCAGACTCCCCCCTCAGGTGACCGCGTGAAGCCTCCCTTCCTGTTCACAGACTCTGCTGCGACCCCCACATGCCACGCTCCCCCCTCCTGCAGCAGCTGCACCTCCCAGTAATGTCTGCCGGAGGTGAATCCCTCGCTCCCCAGCACACCAGGGTAGAAGGTGAATCTCTTGGGGGTGTCCAGCAGGGACTGTGCTGTGCCCGTCTCTCTCACACATCTCCCCCCCTCGGACAGGAGGAGCTGAGGTTGAGCCGTGTCAGGATCCAGAGTCACCATCACTGCAGAGAAGAGATTCACAATTAGAGATTTAATGACACAAAGAAAGGTTGGAATTACTGCTTTTGTTTTACATATGATTAATGTACACCACACCTGGAAGGAGCACGCGGCGCTACAGAGCGCGCAGTACTACACCGCTCACTACACTAAAGCGTGCATTCATCTAGAGCACACACTACACCAAACAGCACACTCCGCTACAGAGGACAGGACATTCTACTACACACTACACTGCACCACACAGTACACTACACACACACACACTGCGCACACTATACTACACAAAACACTGCAGCAGATAGGGCACTGTACTAGTCAGTACATTGTATTGTATGGCACAGAGTAACAGAGCTATTTCAAGATATACTGTACTACACAGTACCGTGCATTGCATGGTACAGAGTAAGAGAGCTACCTGAAGGTGTGCTGTACTAGTCAGTACACTGCGTTAGATATCACAGAGTGGCAGAGCTACTCCTAGGCATTCTCTACTAATCTGTATTAAAAGATAGTACAGACTATGACAGCTACTAGCAGCTATTCTGTATTGGTCAGTACACTCATTTGATGGCACAGAGTGACAGAGCTTCTCCAAGGCATACTGTACAAGTCAGTAATCTATACGAGATAGTACAGAGTAACAGAGCTACTGGAAGGTGTCCAGTACTACTCAGTACATTGCATTAGATGGTACAAAGAGACAGAGCTACAACAAGGTAAACAGTACTAGTGAGTACACTGTATTAAATTGTACAGAGTGGGAGAGCTTCTATAAGCTATACAGTACAAGTCAGTACACCTCATTCGATGGTACAGACTGTCAATGGCTACTCCAAGGTATACTGTACTAATCAGTACCCTGTATTATATTGTACAGATTGCAAGAACTACTAGAAGGAATACAATACTAATCTGTACACTCTATTAGATGGCACAAGTTCAAGTTCAAGTTCGGGCATTTGTAAAGCGCACTACTCACCCAGAGGGTCTCAAGGCGCTAGGGCAAGGGGTTAGGGGTTCATTATTTGTCGAATAGCCAGGTTTTAAGTTCTTTTCTGAAGGAGATGTAGTTCTGAGTAAGGCGGAGGTGGGTGGGGAGTGAGTTCCAGGTCTTGGCAGCCAGGAAGGAGAAGGATCTGCCACCCATGGTGGATTTCCGGATGCGCGGGACTGCGGCGAGGGCTTGATTGGACGATCTTAGTTGGCGGGTGGGTTTGTAGAAGGACAGTCGATTGTTGAGGCATTCGGGTCCTAGATTGTAGAGGGCCTTGTGAGCGTGGGTGAGAAGGCGGAAAGTAATTCTTTTGTTGACGGGAAGCCAGTGGAGGTCTTTTAGATGTCCGGTGATGTGATCTTGGCGCGGGATGTCTAATATGAGTCTCGCTGATGCGTTTTGGATGCGCTGGAGTTTTTTCTGTAATTTTGCTGTGATGCCGGCGTAAAGTGAGTTACCATAATCCAGTCGACTCGTTACCAGTGCGTGGGTGACAGTCTTTCTTGTCTCGAGGGGGATCCAACGGAAGATCTTTTTGAGGATGCGAAGTACGTTGAAGCAGGAGGACGAGATGGCGTTGACTTGTCTGGACATCGAGAGAGAGGAGTCTAGGATGAAGCCAAGGTTACGTGCATGGTCTGTGGGTGTGGATGCTGTGCCCAGAGCGGAAGGCCACCAAGAGTCGTCCCAAGCTGAGGGGGAAGATCCTAGGATGAGCACCTCCGTTTTGTCTGAGTTGAGTTTAAGGCGGCTATGTTTCATCCATTCGGCTACTTCTTTCATGCCTTCGTGAAGATTGGTTTTGGCGGTGTTGGGGTCTTTGGTGAGGGAAAGGATTAATTGGGTGTCGTCGGCATAAGAGATGATGTTGAGGTTGTGTTGACGCGCGATGGAGGCGAGAGGACTCATGTAGACGTTGAAGAGGGTGGGACTGAGTGAGGATCCTTGGGGTACGCCGCAGATGACTTCGGTGGCTTCTGAGTAGAATGGGGGAAGTCGGACTCTTTGAGTTCTCCCGGCGAGGAAGGAGATGATCCAGTCCAAGGCTTTTCCTTGTATGCCGATGTTGCTAAGGCGATGTATGAGGGTGCTGTGGCAGACTGTGTCGAAAGCGGCGGATAGGTCGAGTAGGATGAGGGCCACTGTTTCTCCGTTGTCCAGGAGTGCTCGGATGTCGTCAGTCGCTGCAATGAGGGCGGTTTCGGTGCTGTGTTTGGCTCGAAACCCGGATTGAGATGGATCAAGGGAGTTGTTGGATTCAAGGAAGGCGGCGAGCTGGCAGTTGACGGCTTTCTCGATGACTTTGGCCGGGAATGGGAGGAGGGATATGGGTCGGTAGTTTTTAAGTTCAGGGGGTCTGCTGTGGGTTTCTTCAGAAGGGCGCTGAGTTCGGCGTGTTTCCAGCTTTCTGGAAAGGTGGCAGAGTTGAACGACCAGTTGATGACATCACGGAGATGGGGTGTGATGATGGAGTCAGCTTTGTTGAAGATGTGGTGGGGGCAGGGGTCAGAAGGCGAGCCAGAGTGGATTGAGTTCATGAGGCGAATGGTGTCTTCAGTGGTGATTGGGTTCCAGGCGCTGAGGTTGTTAGTTGGCGGGGTAGGATCTGAGGGGGGTGGGGAGGGTTGATCGCTGGGAGAATTGGCGAAGCTGTTGTGGATGTCGGAAATGTTGTTGTAGAAGAAGGAGGATAAAGCGTGGCAGAGGTCTTGGGAGGGAGTGATGTCGTTAGATGCTGCGGTGGGGTTGGTGAATTCTTTGACCATGTTGAAGAGTTCCTTGCTGTTATGAGTGTTGTTGTCGAGACGATCCTTGAGTGCTGATTTCTTGGCGGATCGAATCAGTTGGTGGTGTTTGCGGGTGGCTGTCTTGAGGGAGGCCATGTTGTCTGAGGTTGGGTTTTTTCTCCATATCTTCTCCAGGGTGCGGCATAGCTTCTTGGATTTTTTAAGTTCATCATTGAACCAGGGAGCCTTTTTGCTGGCTAATTTCATCTGGTGCTTTTTCAGGGGTGCTAATTCGTCAGCACTGTGGGTGATCCATTGCCTGAGGTTGGTGGCCGCTTGGTCTGGGTCCATTGAGAGGGTGGGAGGGTTTTGGTTGAGTGATGCGAGGAGTTGGTCGGTGGTGGTTTTGTTCCAGTTTCTCCGAGGAATAGGTTGTGGACGGTTGTGAGTCAGGGTGGTTTTGTAGCTGAAGTGAACACAGCTGTGATCTGTCCAGTGGAGAGCTGTATTGCGATCGAAGGAGATGTGCTTGCTGGAGGTGAAGATAGGGTCGAGCGTGTGTCCGGCTGTGTGGGTGGGGGTGTCAACAAGTTGTTTGAGTCCGAGATTGGCCAGGTTGTCCAGAAGGGTGGTGGTGTTGCTGTAGTGTTTGTTTTCAAGGTGGTAGTTGAGGTCTCCTAGAAGGATGTAGTTCTCGGAGGCGAGGGCGTGTGGGCTGACGAAGTCCGTGATGTCATCGCTGAATTGAGTGTGGGTACCTGGAGGCCTGAGATGAGGGTGCCTCTAAGTGTGGTCCTGGGGTCGGTGTGGATCTGAAAGTGGAGATGTTCGGCGGTTGCAAGATTGTCGTCGGAGCTGGTTGTGATTTTGATGGTGTTTCTGTGGATGATGGCGATGCCTCCTTCCTGTTTGATTGGTGCGGTCTTTTCGGATAATCTTGTAAGTGTCCGGTATGGCTATGGCGATGTCAGGAGCTGATGATGTGTTCATCCATGTTTCAGTAAGGAAGGCGATGTCAGGTGACACAGTGTCGATTAGGTCCCAGAGTTCTGTTGCATGTCTGTGGACCGAGCGGGTGTTGAGCAGGATGCACTTTAGGGGGTTAGAGTCGGAGTTGTGTTTGGGGGGCGTAGATTTGGTGAGGGTCCTGAAGCAGTTGAACTTGCAGGAGAGGCAGGCGAAAGGGCCGTGGGTACGTCCTGGAGTGGCTTCGCAGCATAGTGGTGTACGTCCGGGGTTGAGGGCGAGGAGAGTAGCGGCATCATATGTGATTCTAGAGGGTTGGGAGCGGCGGGGACCAGGGGGACAGGCGCTGGGCGCGGTCCAGGCGCGGACGGGCGTAGACAGGCTTACCTTTGGCGCACCTTCGGCGCGAATGGGGCGTGACCGCTGCACGTGAACGCTGCGCGTAGGTCCTTCTGACATAAATGGAGGAGTGGAGGGGGGCGGAGCGTGGGAGGGGGAGCTGGGAGGCGGGAGCGTAGGGGGAGGGACGGGCTGCAGGCACAACAAAATGGAAGATACAATAACAGGACAGCAGGACGCTGTGATGTGAGCTGGCGGTGGAACACACGGGCGCAATTTACAATAAATTAAATATGAAAGCAATCACAATTGAAATAAGGTCAACAGCAGGCAAAGCAATGCGGAGCGTGCACAGTATAAGTATTATAGGGCCACAAAGCAATGCGGAGCGCTACGCAACAGAGCGGGTGCCAATGTAATTGAAATAAATAAATTTAAACAGAGCGGGTGCCAATGTAATTGAAATAAATTAATTTAAAGTGGCAGTGGTGGGGGAGCAGCGCTACAATACCAGTCACAGCGCTATGGGGTTCAGGAGGAAGGGTGGAGCGACCGCTTCACACGGAGTACTAGAATTGAACTGTACTAGTCTGTACACAGCATTAGATGGTACGGAGTGACAAAGCTACTAGAAGGCATACGGTACTTGTCAGTATACCGCATTACATGTCACACATTGACTGCGGTAATAGAAGTGTACTGTACTAGTCAGTACACTCTGTTAGACGGTGTAGAGTGAGACCTACTTCAAGGTATATTGTACTAGACAGTACACTGCATTACATGGTACAGAGTCACAGAGATACCGCAAAGTAAAATGTACTAATCAGTTAAACTACGTTATATGGCACAGAGTAACAGAGCTACCCTTAAGAATACAGTACTAGGCACTACACCGCATTGGCTGGTGTAGAGTAGGAGAGCTACTAGAAGGTATACAGTACCAGTCAATACACTGCATTAGATGGTACAAAGTGGCAGAGCTACCAGTAGGTGTAATATCCTGTACACTGTACTGAATATTACAGTTTAACAGAGCCACTCGAAGGCATACTGTACTAGTCAGTACAATGGGTCAGGTGGTACCAGGTAACAGTACTACTCCAAGGTATACAGAACTACTCAGTAAATTGCATTAGAGGATACAGAGTGACAGAGCACCTCCAAGGGATACAGTGCTAGTCAGTACACTGCATTAGATGGTACTGACAAACAGAGTTGGTCAAGATGGTATAAAGTAGCAGAGCTACTAGAAGGTGTACTCTGCTAGTCAGTACACTGCATTAGATGGCTCGGATTGAGAGAGCTACCAGCGGGTGTACTTTACTAGTCAGTACACTGCATTAGATTCAACAGAGTCATAGAGTTACTAGATGGCGTACTGTAGTAGTTAGTGCACTGTATTAGATGTTACAAATTAACAGAGACCCTCGAAGCCACACTATACTAGTCAGTACACTCCATTAGAAGGTACACAGTGAGAGAGCTACCCCAATGGTATACAGTACTAGCCAGTACAATGTATTAGATGTTACAGGGTGACAGAGTTACACCAAGGTATGCAGCACTTGTCAGTACACTGCATTAGATGGTACAGACTGACAGAGCTACTAGAAGGTGTACTGCACTACTCAGCACACTGCATTAGATGGTACAGAGTTGTTCAGGATATACTGCAGTAATCCGTCCAGTGCATCAGATGACACAAAGTGAAAGAGATACCCCAAAATAGACAGTACTGGTCAGTAAACTACCTTAGATGACGCAGAGTGAAAGATCTACTCGAAGGTATACTGCACTAGTCAGTATACTGTATTAGATGGCACAGAGTGACAATGCCACTCCAAGGTGTACAGTTCTACTCAGTACACTGCATTAGATGGCACAGAAAGACTGAGCTACTCCAAGGTCTAGTACACTAGTCAGTACACTGTATTAGATGATACAGAGTGACAGGGCTACTTGAAGGCATAGAGTACAAGTCAGTACACTGCATTAGATGACACCGAGTGACAGAGATAGTTCATTGTATACAGTACTACCCAGTTCACTACATCAGATGATACAGAGAGACAAAGCCACTCCAAAGTTTACAGTACTAGTCAGTACACTGCATTAGATGGTACAGAGTATCAGCGCCACTAGAGGGTAAATTGTACTAGTCAGTACACTACATTATAAGGTAAAGAGCAACAGAGCTACTCCAAGGTAGCCAGTACACTGCATTGGATGGTAGAGAGTAAAAGAGCTAATAGACGGTATACTGACCTAGTCAACATACTCCCTTAGATGGCAAAGGGTGACATACCTATATCAAGGTATACAGAACTGATCTTAGGGGGGATTTTAATTGTTTGATGACTCCTAAAATCGACTACTCTGCTCTGTCCAAAAAACAGCTGAAACCTAGAACTCTAAGAGTTATACAAAATTATGGTCCGACTCTGGACATATTGGATCCTTGGAGGGCGGCATTCCCAACCATGATCGCCTATACCCGTTTGTCAGGCAGATTTCATACCTCATCACGCATCGATTTCTTACTTACTTCTAGGAGACTGAGTTTCAGCCAGCAGAGAATCCTTTAGAATGGATTCTCAGACCATGCAATGTTGATTCTTGAGTTACAGTTAGGGGACTATATTAGGACTCCTAAAAGATGTATACTAAATAAGCAATATTTATCAGAAAAAAATTAGCCACTCTTTATTGAAACCGAGATTGAAGAATTTCTCACGTGTAACCATGGCACTGCACCTTTATATGTGACTAGCAGCCCGTCCCGACGTTGTCCGGGAGCAATCATGGCTTAGGGCCCCCGCCCGTCCTGACGTTGTGCAGTATTATGGCTCTATGTTAACTTTGTACGCTTTTGTAACCTGCCCACGTCACTTTTTCCTCCTGTAATGGCCCGTTTGGTACCTGCCCACGTCTCTGCCCACGTCACTTTTTCCTCCTGTAATGCCCCGTCTATGTTTACTTTGTACGCTTTTGTAACCTGCCCACGTCCCTTTTTCCTCCAGTAATGGCCCGTTTGGTACCTGCCCACGTCACTTTGCTACCCGCTCCACTTTGTACGCTTTTGTAACCGGAGAGAGTTTGGGATGCAAAAAAAGGAAATTATATGCCAATGAGTGATGAAGAGCTTAAACATATGATCTGTGTCAATGCCGGCTAGTGCAGGTAAGCAGGTAAAGCCAAGGGTAACAGAAAAGGCGATTTGAAATATGCCCCCCCTAACCCTAAATGATTGCATGCATTAAAGAGACTATGGTCGCTGCCTGGCTTGATGGATGTCTTTGCCAGGACGTCTTCACATTGAAAGTGTTTTCTGAATGCCACATCACAAAGGTTGTCCCTTACTATACAGTCACTTATACAGTCATGTGGATGGGTGTCCTCTGAAGAGACATCCGTTTCTGAGCTCAGGTCACGCCAGCTAGGTGTGAAATTGACGCTATGGTGTGCTTATTCAAGTTGGTGCGATCTATCACTTTACCATCAAGTGAACAAAATGTTGCTCTTCACACTTAAATATTTACTGCAAAGTGATACATTTTATGCAGTATCTTTTTTCAGCCTCTTAAAGCATGTTTTATATTTGCATAGATTGAAAAAAATTTTGTTTTTTAAACAAATTGCACATCTGTTGAATCCGATTAAGGTGCAACATTGCTTGTGCGTGATTTTCTGAAAAAATGTGTCATGCCAATAAATAAATGCAATTCTGTAATGTAAACAACAACTGCTCCCAACACGTTTTGTAACTAAAAAGCATATAAACCATAAGTCAGCGCCACTGTCACTTCTCCACTCGAAAAACTCAGGTGTAATGTTTATTTTATATTTTAAAAGAAGGAATGGCAAAGAAACTTAACAATGGCTCACGTTTGCCTCTGCGTGCCCAGCACAGCGCTGGCTCCGAATCCAAAGGGGGAGAACGCACGGCTTCCTGCATGTTATTATACGCTTGGTGAAGGGCACACAGTATGGCTTTCGGGAGGTGGGCCGGGTGTTGTGACAGCGCGGGCAGCTGCTGAGAATTTTAAAGATATTCGCATGAAATAACGTCTGTCCCCGTCTTCATGAAGTGGGCTGCACCAGGTCTCGTGCAAAGCATGGACGCGCCATGTGAATGAAACCATTAAACAAATAAACTAATGGTTCACAAAGTCCCGCAGCTGGCCTAGTAATTACGACTTCGAGAAAACATAAGTTAACTTGCTTTTTGTTATACCTTTCCTTCTCCTGCGAGACTGCTTCACGCGCTGCCTGAGCTCCAGCTTGCTCCGGAGTCCTACTGCGTTGTAGGCAGCCTCGCTCCTCCTGCATTCTCCAGCGCCGCTCTTCCTGTTGCTTCCACGCCGCTCCTCCCCGCGCTCCCGATGTCATGATGCAGACGTCGCGGCCGGCGCTAGTTGCAAGGGACTACTTTTATTTATTTAAACATTTTTAAAACAATGTATATTTTTTATTTTTAAATAGCCTATGTCCTTCTGCTTGCCCTGCGGTTTTTAATGATGTCTTTGTTGTTCGGATTGGTGGTGTACTTTTCGAGTTTACCTTGCCAAAAGGTGCAAGTTCTCTCTTTATAATAGTAGTATAGAAGTATAGATTTGGGATTTACTCAAGGGTTTCATTCGAGGGCTAGCCAATGGGAACAAAGCTGATAACCTTAGGAAAGCTAAGGTAGAAAACGATCCCTAGAGCAGACAGTACTAAGGTCTCTCAACGCATTTCTTAGCAGCCCCACAGTTATTAACCAGCGGCAGCTTGATCAGGCTAAACAGGATCTTAGCGAAAGATACTATCTTGACAGTGAATCCTTTTACCAGCACCATAGTTAGGTTCCTTGCGTGGCAGGCAAGGGAACAGGTTGTTACTAACCAGATAACTGAATTAAAATGTCCTTCAACTGCTTCCCGTACTAACGACCCGGTAAAAATAGGCGATATAATGTTACAACATTATAGGTCTATATACGGCCAACAACAGATTATTGATATCACATCCCTGAGAGGGTTCCTCTAGAGAAATGAATTGCCGGTACTCTTGGATATGGAGAAAATGAGTATGGCAAGGCCGTTTACAAAAGTTGAGCTGGAGGGGGTTATAAAAAATCTTCCGAGCGGCAAAGCCTTTGGGCCGGATGGACTCCCGGCATAATTTTTTAAGTCTTTCGTAGTGCCACTTCGGATTATTTTTCACTGTTAGCTAATTCGATTTTAGAAGGTTGGGCGATACCATTTTCATTCATAAATGGGCATATAGTCAGCTTTTTGAAAAAGGGAAAGGATAGTGATGATCCTAATTCTTACCGCCCCATCACGTTATTAAATTCTGACTATAAAATAGTCACCAAGCTAATCGTTTTAATCAAAATGCCTCACATTTGATTCACCCTGACCAAAATGGTTTTATTGCTGGCAGGAAGCTAGGTATAAATACGCACTATTTAACGGAAGCATTGGATTATTTTGAGACTAAGAGGATACCTGCTCTAGTCCTCTTTTTAGACGCCGAAAGGCATTTGACCTAGTTGTCTGTGAGACCCTATTTTTTATTCTGCAAAATATTGGCATACCTCCCAAAATAACGGGGTTGGTTCAGAATTTATATCTAAATGCTGAAGCCAACGTAATCAATAACACCTCAGAGGCTGGCCAGGTAAAGGTTAAACAGGGGACTAGACAAGGGTGCCCTCCGTCTCCGGTACTATTCGCCTTTTTTATCGAGCCATTAGCGATTGCAATTATGAATAGTATTGATACTGCCCTCCACTTCCAACTGTGGCGAAATTGAAACTATATGCCGATGACATCATGCTTATTATAAAGCCTGAGAAGGAGGCTCAAGCAAAAACCTTTGAGAGCATCGAGGAATTTGAGGCATTAGGTGCATATACAATACATTTTAAAAAGACAGAAACCATACAGTGTGGCAGAGCATGTATGGATCTACACCCCGATATTCTTTCTTGTTTAAACACAAAACCTAAGAGGTACCTTGGTGTTTATTTTTCAGCACAAGTAGTTGATTTATTGGATTTGAATTTCGCCCCACTTTTACGAAAAGTTCAGAACTTATTCTTTCGATAGAGCTCTCTCCCATTAACCATCTTGGGTAGGGTTGCTTTGATTAAAATGACTGTCCTTCCACTATTCAAGTTCCTTTTCTCGGCGATTCCCTGTATTTTAATCAGCTCCTTTTTACCAAAATAGAGTCTATGTTTACAGCCTTCCTTTGGGCAAAGAAGGCACCTCGAATTGCACTAAGCACTTTAAAGGAAGAGCTGGAAAACGGAGGATTAGCTCTCCCAAATCTGAGGGATTATTACTTTGCATATTTTGCACAATATATATCGAGACTACAATCAAATCTTTTTATTAACTATTTTATGAATTTAATTTGTAAGGAATATCAGATCCTCTGCCCATTAACAATTGTTAAATCGCCTAAATTAGTACGATACAAGTGTGTACAGTTGTTGTTCCAAAAACGGCAGGCTTTTTATAGAAGATACTCTATCCCTGCAATCAACTCCTCAACCCCATTATCTGGCCCTATCTTATTATCTGGGATTAAAGAATCTTCTGTAATAACACAAAAATGGGCCAATGCTGGATTCCGGAAAATCTCAAGAATTTTTGAGGAAAGATAGATGGTTTAGCATAGCTGAAATGTCTCATTTGATCGTTAATGACTTCCTTCTTCTTGGTTCATATAATATTTTTTGTAAATTCCGGAGTAAACTTGATTTGGTCCAAATCAGTGAACGGAAATCCTTAGTATTCAAATTATTAGAAGATACGGCATTTAAGAAACCTGGGAAATGGAAAAAGTGCTTAGCTTCCATCAAGGGTATTGATTTGGAGAAGAAAGCCATTTCAAAATGGGCTAAGCAGGAGGGGATGGAAATCTCAGCGAGTATGTGGTCAGCAGCCAACAATCTTAATTTCACTACGTTACGGGGAGCTAATTGGCACAGGACGTTATTTTTTAGTAAATAGCTACTTTATAGAATTTTGTCTGTCTAATATGTATACCAACCAACCAGAGCAGTGCTTCCGTTGCCGTAAACATCCTTCAGCCAACTGGGCACATATTATACTACAATGCCCCTTGATCCAGAGGTTCTGGAATGATATCTTTTTTTATCTGGAACGTATTTTAATAGGATCCAGTACTTGGCTAATAATATTTGGCTTCGACCCAGACCTTCTTTTCCCAGACAAGCTTGCCAAATTATTATATATTGCAATGGCTGTAGCCAGATCACTTCTGCTTCCAAGATGGCGATCCGATCTCATACCATCTGCCCATGAATGGGTCCGAAAAATGAAGCTAGTTAAAAATAGTGAACAAACCTATGCATTACGAATTGGGGGACTTAAGAAATTTGAGAGGATCTGGGCAGCTTATTTTGATTAGGGTCTCAAAATTCAGCGTATTGTTAGGAGGTAGTGCCACTATGTTTAATATCTATGTCCGGCAATATCAGGATCTTAACTTATTATGCAACATTTGATATTCTCTTGCAATTCAGTTACATCATTGAATTTAGGATGTTTTAGTATTTTCCACATACTCGCTGATTTTTAGGTATACGCTTGGGTACTCAAGGTTTATTCAATTGTTTTGTTTATATTGATAGCCGGCAGTGGATACTGTTTTTTGTTGCTTTTTGTACACTGGCTTAAATGTTTATACTGTTTATCCTTATGGATTTTGAGATTTACTCTCACTCGGTAAATCTGTTCTATTCAACAATTCTGTATTACGATAGTCATATTTAATGGATTTTTATGGATGTATTTATGGGTTAAAAAAAGCTTGTTATATGGATTTCTATAAAAAGAAACGTATACAGTACTACTCAGTACACTACATAAGATGGTACAGAGTGACAGAGCCAATCCAAGGTATAATGTATTGGTCAGTATACTGTATTCAATGGTACAGAGCTACTAGAAGGTATTCTGTACTAATCAGTATACTGCATTAGTTAGTACAGAGTGATAAAGCTACTAGGAGGTGTACTGTACTACATTGTTCACTATATTAGATCGTACAGAGTAACAGAGCTACTTGAAGGAGTACTGTACTAGTCAGTACACTGCATTGGATGGTATAGAGTAAGATTGATACTAGAAGGTGTACTGTCCTAGTCAATTCATTGTACTAGATGGTACAGAGTAACAGATCTACTAGAAGGTATTCTGTACTAGTTAGTACACTATATTAGATGGTACAGAGTGACATACATACTACAACTCATATAGTACTAGTCAGTAAACTACATTAGAGGATACAGAACAGAGCTGTCATGATATGCCAGACGCGCCTGACGAACTACAGGTCCCAGAAGGCTCAATACAAGGGAGGAGCCAAAAAAGACATATAGGGGCACGTAGCACAAACGTGCGCTGTACGTGATTCCTTGTCTGAATTCTGTCTCGTTGTTGCTTGGAAGTTCAGAACTGTAGAGAAATACCTTGTTACAGCGTTCTCGGCTGAGACGCTGTATTGCTGGATTAAGAAGTTCCTGACCTTTCGGTTGAGAACGTTCGGCGGCCGCCGAACGTATCCTGCTAAAGACTCCCTCCGTTTGTGGCTGCAGCGGAGTGGTTCTACCGTGTTCTCGGCGGAGACGCGTTACTTGATAAATCAAAGTGAAGAAGGTTACGCGTTCTCGGTAGAGACAAGTCTCTTTTTTCCCAGATTAACTCCCTCATTTATTTTGGAAAAATCTTGTTGTGCATTTCTTCCCTTGGGATTCGGTGGCAGAAACGGATGTCACATTATTGGAAGTTTGTGACATTAATCTGTGGGGTAAGCCTCAGTTGAGGTTCAGGTTTTTGTTCTCCTTTTATTCTTGGATTGCTACCGTCTAATGGCGGGTTGACTTTGTAAATATTGTTATCCTAGATTGGGGTTACCATTTCATTTTGCAAGACTATTGGAAGGGATACCAGAGTATCTGCTGATTCTTTATTATTACCAATGAACATTTTCTTTTCACCGGTTATTGGATAGGGGTTCTTATTTCCTTAATTTCATGTTGGAGGACTGGAAATGTATGTTTGGAAAAAAGTGTGCTTTTATTTAATAACAGTCTGGGAAAAGCATGAATTGTCTTTAACGGTGGCTTTGTCTTGTAGAGCGCGACTGATCAGTGTAGAGAGACGCATCTGCTACCAGAATCAAAGAGGAAGGGTTCACCCCCAGAAAGCTGATTTTGGTATGTGTTCTAGTAGCGAGACTCTATGAGAGTAGTTAGAGATGTATGTTCTAAACCTTGTGTTTTTTTGTTTCAGTTGTCCCTTCCCGTTCCAGTGCCTTCCCTTTCCTTTCTCTCACTTGATTACCTTTATGCTCTGTGTATTGTTTATCAGTCAGAGAATGGGGAAATCAGGAGGTGGACCCCTTTGAGCTTCGCCCTGATCCTGAGGAGGTGACGATCGTGACAGGAGCTACTCCAAGGTATACAGTACTAATCAGTATACTGCATTGGATTGTACAGAGTAAGACAACTACTAGATGGAATACTGTACTAATCAGTACACTGGATTAGATGACAAAGCGTGATATACCTGCTCCAAGGTGTACAGTACTAATGAGTACGCTGCTTAAATGGTACAGCGTTTTAGAGCCACACCAAAGTATGGTCAGTACCAGTGGCGGCTCGTGACATTTGAAAGTGGTAGGGCGTAAAATAATTATGGTACCGCACTGCGGTGAGCGAGCCCGAACAACCTACGGAGGGTTCGGGGGTTCTCCCTGCCGAGAAAAGTTTTTAAAAAAAGAGTGTACAAATGGTGCATTTTGAAGTAAATTTGAGAAAGCAGGAAGGTTAATAAAGCAATTGTGAATCTGCTCTACCAAAGATAGTGACTGGCAAAAACTGTCAGTCTAATCGGATGCATATTAGACGACTAACTACCACATGTTCTGTCCATCTGTGCCACTGTGTGCTATTCTTTCACAAGTGGTGGTTTGTACTAAACTGAGCTGGTATGCCTTGAATTCCACGAATACAATTACTGCAGATAATGAAACACTCTGAGCCCATAATTCACTTCGGACGCAAATTACCAAGTAAAAGAGAGGATATGCCTGGTATATATTCCTGTTGCAGTCGGTTGCACGGCTCTTACCTTCTGCATGTGAATAGTACATCTTGGTGTATTTTGTACGAGCAGTATAAACCTGCCTTATCATAGAAATGGTACGAAGAGGACCCATTCGCTGCCAAAGATCGTCTCAAACCTTCAGAAACGCAGAAAGTATTCAACTACTACCTTGATCCTTCTCTTTGAAAGAGCAGGAGGCTGAAAGGCTACCTTTGGGGGGCGGATCTCAAGGAATACTTATTAAGAACCGCAAAACATATTGGTCATCTGCAGACAGAAAATAAATGCTCAGATTTCACCCTATTCACCTTAACAGATTGTGATGAAAATAAACATATGTGGTACAAAAGGGAAATGCTGGAGAAAAAAAACACTTCAGTTGTGCTGCACTATTTCGATATTTGTAATGATAAGTAATTTACAACAAATAGCAGAATAGCAACCTATTTCATTCCGCAGTCTGACTTTATATATGAATGTCAGCAGCCCTACATGCCAAGAACAGATGCATACTGGTAAGAAGCATATTCCGTTCGAGGCATGTGGGCTGCTGAATTCATATCTGTGCATAGACTGAATAGCAGTATCTCCTCTAGCGGTGGCCACCTGTGCCAGCTGCAGCAGTTTGGAAAAGAGTTTTGAGGACAGCCTGGCCTACAGCAGCTTGCTGTTTTGCTTGCACATCTACACAGTAGTGTTTAGTGAAAGTGTGTATGGTGGACCTTGTGGCTGCCTTACAGATGTCTTCAAGAGGAATATTCCCTAGGAAAGCCATGGATGCCCCCATTTTCCGTGTAGAGTGTGCTCTAGGGGGGACGGGTAAAGTGCGTTTAGCTTTTAGATAACATTTTTGAATGCATTTAACTATCCATCTGGCTATTCCAGACTTTGAAATAGGATTTCCTTTGTGTTGTGGTGCAAAAGCAACAAATAGTTGTTTTGTCTTTCTAATTGATTTAGTTCTGTCTACATAATAAAGTAGAGCTCTTCTTACATCTAGAGTGTGAAGGGCTCTCTCAGCTACTGACTGTGGATTTTGAAAGAAAACTGGCAGTTCAATTGCTTGATTGATATGGAAATTGGATACAACTGAATTTAGGGTTGGTTATAAGAACCACCCTGTTAGCATGTACCTGCATGAAAGGTTCTTGAATTGTTAGTGCTTGTAATTCGCTCACTCTTCTGAGTGAGGTAATGGCAACTATGAATGCAACCTTCCATGTCAAGAATTGTAATTCGCATGAGTGTAGAGGTTCGAAAGGAGGTCCCATGAGTCTGGTAAGCACTATGTTTAGATTCCAGACTGGGGAAGGGGGATGTCTTGGAGGGATCACCCTTTTTAAACCCTCCATGAAGGCTTTGATTGCTGGTACTCTAAACAGTGAAAGTTGTTGCCTGTTCTGAAGGTATACTGCTATAGTAGTGAGGTGTAGTCGTATAGAAGAGTATGCTAAGTTACATCTTTGTAAATGCAGCAGGTAACATATACTGTTTTGGATGGAAGCGTCTAATGGGTTGATTTGGTTATTGTTGCAGTAAATAATAAATCTTTTCCATTTAGCTGCATAGCATTCTCGTGTGGTTGGTCTTCTTGCCTCCTTAATGATGTTCATGCAATCTGGGGGCAAGTTAAGGTATCCGAACTCTAAGACCTCAGGAGCCAGATCGCTAGGTTCATCTGATTGGGATCTGGGTGTCTTATTTCTCCATGGTTCTGGGTTAGAAGATGGGGAGCAAGGCAGAGTCTTTGATGAGGGACTACTGGAAGTTCTAGGAACGTTGTGTACCATGGTTGTCTCGCCCATGTGGGAGCAACTAGGATTAGTGTGAGTGAGTGTTGCCGCAGTTTGCGTGCCACCAGCGGGATCAGCGGTGCTGGGGGAAAAGCGTACGCAAATTTGCCTGAACAGTTCATCCATATCGCATTGCCCAGTGACAACGGATGTGGGAACCTGGCGGCTAAGTACTGGCATTTGGAGTTTTCTTTTGTGGCAAACAGGTCTACCTCTGGGTGACCCCACTCCTTGAAGAATGGCTGGAGAACTTGGGGGTGAATCTCCCATTCGTGTATTTGTTGGTTGTGCCTGCTGAGCAGGTAGGCAATCCGATTGTCCTTCCCTGGAAGGTGTTCTGCTAGGAGAAAAATGTTTTTGGGGATCTCCCACTTCCATATGCTCTGTGCCAGATGGGACAGCTGTGGAGAGTGCGTTCCTCCCTGTTTCTGGATATAGTACATTGCGGTCATGTTGTCCGTCCGGATCAACACCGTCTTGTTGTACAAGTATTTTTTAAATGCTTTCAGGGCTAGGAATATCGCTAGCAACTCTAGTTGGTTGATATGCAGCTGTTTCTGTTTCTTTGTCCAGAGCCCTTGTACTGTGTACTGAAGGAGATGGGATCCCCAGCCTGTTAGTGATGCGTCCGCTGTTGTGGAACCGGCTCTTGGAACAGTCGCCCCTTGTAAAGGTTTCGTGGGTTCCACCACTGCAGAGAGTTGTGAGTGCGACTGTCCACCAACACTAGGTCTTTTAGTTGTCAACGAGCCTGGTTCCATTGCCGTGCTAGGCATTCTTGTAATGGGCGCATTTGGAGTCTGGCATGGGGGACAATGAATATGCAGGAGGCCATCATGCCTATGAGCTGCATGAAGACTTGAGCTGGCAGGGAGTGTTGTGGCAGGAATTTGCGAATGAGTATCTGCATGCTGGCTATCCTTGCTGTGTTTGGATATGCCTTCGCCAGGTGTCTATAGTGGCTCCCAGGTATTGCTGTACGTGGGAAGGTTGCAGGTGCGATTTGTGTAGTTGATTGAAAAGCCTAGGCTATGTAGCAACTGGATTGTTTGGGACGTGTGTGCTGCACACTCTTGGTACCATTTTGCTAGTATTAGCCAATCATCCAGGTAAGGGTACACATGGACGTGTTGCCTCCTGAGATGTGCTGCCACTGTCGCTAAGCATTTTGTAAACACTCTTGGAGCCGTGGTAACCCCGAAGGGCAAAACCTTGAATTGGTAGTGTTGACCTTCTATTGTGAACCGGAGGTATTTTCTGTGGGATGGATGGATGGGTATGTGAAAGTACGCATCTTTGAGGTCCAGTGTTGCTAGGAAGTCTCCTTGCTGTAGCAACGGAAGCACTTGTTGTAATGTGATCATATGGAAGTGCTCCGATAGTATATATTGATTATGGGGTCTGAGGTCCAATATTGGTCTGAGGGAACCGTCCTTCTTTGGAATAAGGAAGTGTAGGGAGTATACTCCTGTCCCTTGTTCGTCGAAAGGGACTTGCTCTATGACCCCCTTTTCCAGCATGCATTTCACATCATGTTGTAGCAGGGTGATGTGTTCTGTGGACATAGGACGATGTCTGGGTGGTATGTTTGGTGGTGTACAAGTCAGTTCTAGGCAATAACCAGACTGGATAATTTCTCTCACCCACCTGTCCATGGTAATTGCGTGCCAGACAGGTAGGAACTGCTGTAGTCTGCCTTCGACTGTTGTTAAGTGGTCTGGAGTCACTGTTTTGTGGCGGTGGAGGCCCTGGTGTTATTGCCTCCACACCCTCGTCCCTTATTACTGTTACCTCTGTAACCTCCCCTGCTTGTGTTCTTGTTGAAGGACCCTTGTGTGTTAGTTTTGTATGAGGCAGATGTTTGTGAAGCGTTCCCTCGTGTATTTGCTCTGTACGAGGAGCGTCGAAAGGAGCCCCTATGTTGCAGAAATTGCAATGCACCCATAAATTTTGCGGTTTCTGTGTTCTTTTTCATTTTGTCCAAAATGGTATTGACAGCGGGCCAAATAGAAAATCTTGATTGACAGGTTGGTTAAGAATGATGGACTGCTCCTCATTCTTAAAACCGGAAATACGCAGCCATGCATGTCTGCGTAGGAGGACACTAGTATTAATTGACCTAGCTGCAGTGTCTGCAGCGTCAAGCGCACATTTGAGGGAGACGTTTGATATAAACTTTCCCTCTTGGATGAGATCAATGGCCTGTGCTTTAAAAGGCTCGGGCAGGTGTTGCATAAGGCTTTCGAGCTGATCATAGTGCGCTCTGTCGTAACGAGCTAATAGGGCTTGTGTATTAGCAATCCTCCATGAGTTGGAGGCTTGTGCAGCTACCCTTTTGCCTGATGCCTCAAGAATTTTTGACTCTGTCAGGGGGAGGTGCTTCCCCTGTTGTCTGAGAGTTGGCTCTCTTTCGTGCGTTAGCAACCACCAGTGAGTCTAGTGGCAACTGGCCCTTGATGTAAGTGGGGTCTGTAGGAGCAGGTCTATACTTTTTTTCTATTCTGGGATTGATTACCAGTGCCCTGGCTGTATCCTTAAATGTATCAGGTGCATGTTTTAGAACTCCCTTTAACATGGGAAGCGTTTTGACATTTTTTTCTGCAGTAGTGAATGTGTCAAACTGGAAGTCCTCTTCCACAGGGTCACTATGCATGTCCGCATTGTGGAATTGTGCTGCCCTGTCTATGAGCTGGTTGAAGACTACTGTGTCATCAGTAGGTGACGGCTTAGGACAGTGGTTCCCAAACTTTTTTAACCTGTGGCTCCCTTGACCCAATAGACAGTTGGCCGTGACTCCCCACCATTTTTTCACCGGCGGGTGCGGGGGATGTAAGCAAGACCTCGGAAATACTTCCTGTTGGCTTCCTTAAATTAATTGGGATGCAATGAAGGTATTAGTGATAAAAATGATAGCAGCTGCTAGCTAGCTTTAAACTACCAGCAGACCATTATTCATTCTCCATGCCAAAGACTGACAAATATTGGCAGAGTCCACTGGTATAATCATTTTCAAACTTTCACACATGAAAGGCGAGTCTGGCTGCTAGTTGTAAAAAATAAATGCAATAGCCGAGGGGCATCGGTGGATGCTACAGATGTGGGGCTAGGACCTCGTTGTGCTTGCTCTCCTGCCCCTTGCTCTCCTGCCCCCTCGTTGTGCTTGCTCTCCTGCCCCCTCGCTGTGCTTGCTCTCCTGCACCCTCGCTGTGCTTGCTCTCTTGCCCCCTCGTTGTGCTTGCTCTCCTGCTCCTTGCTCTCCTGCCCCCTCGTTGTGCTTGCTCTCATTTCCCTTGCTCTCCTGCCCCCTTGCTGTGCTTGCTCTCCTGCCCCCTTGCTGTGCTTGCTCTCCTGCCCCCTCGTTGTGCTTGCTCTCCAGCTCTTTGCTCTCCTGCCCCCTCGTTATGCTTGCCCTCCTGCCCCTTGCTCTCCTGCGCCTTGCTCTCCTGCCCCCTCGCTGTGCTTGCTATCCTGCCCCCTCGCTGTGCTTGTCCTCCTGTCCCCTCGTTGTGCTTGCTCTCCTGCTCCTTGCCCTCCTGCCCCCTCGTTGTGCTTGCTCTCCTGCCCCCTCTCTGTGCTTGCTCTCCTGCCCCCTCGTTGTGCCTGCTCTCCTGCCCCCTCGCTGTGCCTGCTCTCCTGCCCCCTCTCTGTGCCTGCTCTCCTTCCCCCTCTCTGTGCCTGCTCTCCTGCCCCCTCGCTGTGCCTGCTCTCCTGCCCCCTCGCTGTGCCTGCTCTCCTGCCCCCTCGTTGTGCCTGCTCTCCTGCCCCCTCATTGTGCCTGCTCTCCTGCCCCCTTTCTGTGCCTGCTCTCCTGCCCCCTTGCTGTGCCTGCTCTCCTGCCCCCTCGCTGTGCTTGCTCTCCTGCCCCCTCGCTGTGCTTGCTCTCCTGCCCCCTCGCTGTGCTTGCTCTCCTGCCCCCTCTCTGTGCCTGCTCTCCTGCCCCCTCGCTGTGCTTGCTCTCCTGCCTCCTCGCTGTGCCTGCTCTCCTGCCCCCTCGCTGTGCCTGCTGTCCTGCCCCCTCGCTGTGCTTGCTCTCCTGCCCCCTCGCTGTGCCTGCTCTCCTGCCCCCTCGTTGTGCTTGCTCTCCAGCTCTTTGCTCTCCTGCCCCCTCGTTATGCTTGCCCTCCTGCCCCTTGCTCTCCTGCGCCTTGCTCTCCTGCCCCCTCGCTGTGCTTGCTATCCTGCCCCCTCGCTGTGCTTGTCCTCCTGTCCCCTCGTTGTGCTTGCTCTCCTGCTCCTTGCCCTCCTGCCCCCTCGTTGTGCTTGCTCTCCTGCCCCCTCTCTGTGCTTGCTCTCCTGCCCCCTCGTTGTGCCTGCTCTCCTGCCCCCTCGCTGTGCCTGCTCTCCTGCCCCCTCTCTGTGCCTGCTCTCCTTCCCCCTCTCTGTGCCTGCTCTCCTTCCCCCTCTCTGTGCCTGCTCTCCTGCCCCCTCGTTGTGCCTGCTCTCCTGCCCCCTCATTGTGCATGCTCTCCTGCCCCCTTTCTGTGCCTGCTCTCCTGCCCCCTTGCTGTGCCTGCTCTCCTGCCCCCTCGCTGTGCCTGCTCTCCTGCCCCCTCTCTGTGCTTGCTCTCCTGCCCCCTCGCTGTGCTTGCTCTCCTGCCCCCTCTCTGTGCCTGCTCTCCTGCCCCCTCGCTGTGCTTGCTCTCCTGCCTCCTCGCTGTGCCTGCTCTCCTGCCCCCTCGCTGTGCCTGCTGTCCTGCCCCCTCGCTGTGCTTGCTCTCCTGCCCCCTCGCTGTGCCTGCTCTCCTGCCCCCTCGCTGTGCTTGGTTCTTTTACTCATTAAGGATTGTAGATTTTCTTTTTTAGCCGAGGTCCATTCCTCTGCTTCTTCTTTATGGTAGATCCGTCAAACCTCAGGTGATAACTTGTCAGATATTGTCCGATTGCCTTGTGGCTTGAAATAATCTTTGCTGATCTCTTTCGGTGTGGTGGTAGCCTTAGGTCAACATTCGCGTTCACTAGGTTCAAAGTAAATGGTGCCAGTGTACTTGATATTCTTCTACTGAAATTCTGTATGGTTTGCCTCGTATTTCACCGACGTTTGTGGGCTAAGCATGAAGTAGTTGTGTCGACTTCAATAATCGCACTGAGGTGATTCATACATTTTTTGACACCCGATTGATTCCGGTGTCCCCATGTAGGAAAAGAAAGAAAATGGGGCTTGGCTTGTTAGAAATGAAGCCTGTGCGCAGCGTTTGTGTGTTTATTCATGCATAAGTGTGCGTGTGATCGTGTCTTTGTTTGTTTTAATCGCGCATAGTTACTCTGGTGTTGTGGCACTCTGCACTTCTGACATCGCTACACAGGGGGCCTAACGCGGCCAGATGTTATCTTTCCACATAGTGCGGCGGCGCCCCTGGCTACTGATAACGGCGCACCAGGGCGCCGCGGCGCACAGTTTGGGAACCACAGGCTTAGGAGGATAAGTGGATACATCCGGGATGGGATGGGTGTCATGAGGGTCTGTTGGTTCTTCCCAAGGTTCTTCTTGGTTAGGATCTTGTGGGAAGTCATATAGAGGCTGTGGCTCATACCTTGTGTCCCCCTCATCGTCCCCGTGGTGAGAAGGTGAGGAAGGTGCAACAGGTGTGGTAGGCATGATAGGTTGAAAAGGGCTGAAGGGTCTTGAGGGAGAAGTCCCAAAGTCCTTTTTCTTCAGTGGAATAGGTGAATCAGGTTGAAAGTCCAAAGGCCTCTGTTTCCTATGCAGGATGGTAACCTTACCAGTCTCTGGATTAATGTATATTTTAGCTTGGTCGTCTGATGGATCTGGGTGGAATAGTTCTTCCTCTACAGTCCTGGGTTTAGTGTTAGACTTTTTCGGGTCAGTAACACTTGGTTTTTTGACGACTTTTGGAGTTGTGTTGGACTTTTTCGGCTCGGGCTCTGTTTTTGGGTTGACTGGAACTTTCGGGTCGACTGGAACTTTCGGGTCGACACGTTTTTTGTGCTCTGTAGGCTTCTTTGGATGAGTGTCCTTCACCGAGTCGATGTTCTCTTTGGGATCGACTGGTGTCTTTGGAGCCGTTGTCTTTGGGTCGACAGGTTTTTCCGGCTTCGATACTGGTTTCGGTACGGAACCGGTGGCCGGGTCGACGGCCTTCGGACCACAGGCTTGTTCGGGTCGGCGACCTTCTTCGGTTCGGCGCCCTTTGGCTATGTGCCTTTGTTCGGGTCAACCAATTTCTTCGGGTCGACGGTTTTTGGCTGAACGGCCTTTGTGGGGTCGACAGTCTTCTTTGGCTCGTCGCTCTTTGGCTGTGCGGCCTTTTTTGGATCGACGCCCTTCGGGTCGGTGACCTTCTTTGGCTCTGGAACCTTCTTCGGGACGATGGTACTGGGCCCTGGGGTTTCAGAAGGTTTCGGTTTCGATTTCAGAGCCGAGCCGGAAGGCGGGGCTGGCGAAAGTTTTTTTATGATCTTGGCTAAGGCCTTTTGGCGATGCCTCGACCGGAGCCTTTGGTAACGGGTTAATTGGTGTCGGGGGTAGTGTACTCACGATTTGCCCCGACGGGATTTCGTCGTCGGAGTCAGAGTAGTCCTCAAAGGTGACGATTTCTAGGTCCGAGTCTGGGGCGTCCTGTAGATCCTGGTCATCATCGAAGATGTTGGCCGGTTCCGGTGCCTGTCGCTGCATTTCTTGCCTGGCGGCCCGTCGGTTTCGTATAGTTTTTTTTGGAGGCAAGGCAGGTTTCTTCCTTATGGTCTGGGGAAAGGCACTTGTTGCATACTGAGTGTTTATCAGTATGTGGGAACTTAGAATGGCATTGTGGGCACCTTTTAAACGGGCTTCTTTCCATCGACGGTCGGCTCACGTGGCGTTGAGAAGGCCCAACGGCCCGCGTCGGCGACCGATTCGAGATGGAAGTTTGGATTGAGTAAGAGGTACCGAACAAGAACAATACTGTCGAAGCCGAAGGCCTTTTGGCCTTTAGAAAAGTTTTGTTTTCGATTCCGAGTTGGAGTATAGGAGTTTGCATCCGAACCCAATGGCGGAAAAATACAATCTGAGGATGGAGAGGATGCCCGTGTGCATTGTAGTCTAGGGGAGGAGTCAGCTGTCTCTTGATACTTCGAAGACTCTTCCAAGACAACAAAGTGCAATCATCCGGACCCAACACTAGGCGGCGATCTACGCACAGATATGAATTCAACAGCCCACATGCTTCCGAACTGTTCATTTTAGCAGCAAGCAATTATTTGCTATTAAAACAGTTTTAAAAAAGAGGGCTTATGACTGGAAGGTTAGGGGAACACCATCAAAACTATATCAGCGTTCATAAGCATTATACCAGAATTCTCCCTTACATATTCTTTCTTCCTTTATCTTTTTTGCAACTATAATATTTTTGAAGCCCTTTCTTGTTGGTATTTTCTGTGCATCTCGAACTGCACACTGTAGATGCGCACCACAGGAAAAGGACAATGTTCGAGTACCAGTGACTAAAACCTGTAACAAATAAATCAATCAATCAATCAGTCAGAGTACTTGTAAAGCGTGCTACTTACCCGTGAGGGTCTCCAGGCGCTGAGGGGTAGGAGAAGGATCTGCTGCTGGAGGTTGTTCGTTGGATGCGGGGGACAGCGACGAGGGCGAGGCTGGCAGAGCGGAGTTGGCGGATGGGGGTGTATAAGCTGAGTCTGCTGTTCAGGTAGGCTGGTCCGGCGTTGTGGAGTGCTTTGTGTGCGTGGGTGAAGAGCTTGAAGGTGATCCTTTTGTCGACGGGGAGCCAGTGTAGGACTCTCAGGTGGAGGGGTGATGTGGCTGTGGCGGGGGACGTTGACGATTGAAGGCGTTTTGGATTTGTTGTAGTCGTCGTCGGTGTTTGGATGGGATTCCTGCGTAAAGTGCGTTGCCTTAGTCCAGTCTGCTGCTGACGAGGGCCTGTGTCACCGTTCTTCTTCCCTCGGTCGGGATCCACTTGTAGATCCTGCAGAGCATGTGGAGGGTGTTGTAGCAGGAGGAGGAGACGGCGTTGACCAGTTTAGACATGGAGATGGAGAAGTCAAGGATGAATCCTAGGTTGCGTGGATGGTCGGTGGTTGTTGGGGCTGTTCCCAGTGTGGTCGGCCACCAGAACTCGTCCCAGGCTGAGGGGGTGGGTCAGAGGAGGAGTACCTCCGTCTTGTCCGAGTTTAGCTTCAGACGGCTGTTGCTCATCTAGTCGGTGACTGCCTTCATTCCCTCGTGGAGGTTGATTTTGTCGGTGTGCGGGTCCTTGGTGAGGGAGAGGATGAGCTGGGTGTCGTCGGCGTAGGAGATGATGTTGAGGTCGTGTTGGCGGCCACTTGTACGAGGGGGGCCTTGTAGACGTTGAACAGCGTCGGGCTGAGGGATGTCGGTGGCTTCAGATCGGAAGGGCGGGAGGCGGACGCTCTGGGTTCTGCCGGAGAGGAAAGACGTGGTCCAGTCAAGGGCCTTCTCTTGGATTCCGGCTTCTAGGAGGCGTGTCTTTAGTGTGCGATGGCCGACCAACGTCGAAGGCAGCTGACAGGTCCAGGAAGATGAGGGCTGATGTTTCGCCGTTGTCTAGTTGGCGCCTGATTTCGGCAGTGGCGGCGATGAGGGCTGTCTTGGTGCTGTGGTTTCGTCTGAACCCAGACTGGAACGGGTCTAAGATGTTGTTGACTTCCAGGTGGCGGGCCAGTTGCATGTTGACGATTTTCTCAATGACCTTCGCCGGAAACGGGAGCAGGGAGATGGGCCGGAAGTTCTTTAGATCCTTGGGGTCCGCCTTGGGCTTCTTGAGGAGGGCGTTGATTTCAGCGTGTTTCCAGCTTTCCGGGAATGTCGCTGTTTCGAAGGAGATGTTGATGACCTTCCGTAGTTGGGGTGCGATGGCTGCGTCTGCTTTGTTGAATACGAGGTGTGAGCACGGCTCCGACAGAGATCCTGAGTGGATGGAGTTCATGACCTTGCGTGTCTCGTCGTCGTTGACGTTGGACCAGGAGGTCAGGCGGTTGGCGCTGGTGGTGTTCACAGGGGAGGTGGGATCTGGCATAGACGGGGCGGTCATGGTGTTGAAGCTGTCATGGATGTCAGCGATCTTGCGGTGGAAGAAGATGGCTAGTGAGTTGCACGGTTCTTGTGAGGGCGGTATGTCGTTGGCGTTGGAGTTGGAGAGTTGCTTTACGATGCTGAAGAGCTCTTTGCTTTCGTGTGCGTTATTATGCAGGCGGTCTTTGAAGGAGGATTTCTTGGCTAATCTGATGAGGTGGTGATGTCTGCAGGTGGCTTCCTTGTGGGCTGCGTGGTGGTCCAGAGTGCGTTCCTGGAGCCATATCTTCTCCAGTTTCCGGCATGTGCGTTTGGAGGTCTGCAGCTCGTCGGTGAACCAGGTGGCTCTCTTGCTGGCGTGGCTGTTGGAGGGTTTCTTGAGTGGGGCGAGGGTGTTGGCGCAGTCGTCGATCCACTGTCTGAGATTGCGGGCTGCGGTGTCTGGGTTGGTGGGGTTGGTTGGTGGGTTTTGGGCGAGGGTGGTGATCAGCTGGTCTTCGGTGACTTTGCTCCACTGTGATCTTGGTTCTTCGGGCATATCTAGTTTATGCATGTGTATGCTTAATGACCTGCTGGCGAGTCTTTGCGGCTCATCTGATTGGTTTTAATGCATGTGTTCCTGTTATGATGTGCTAATTATCGTAGTTTGAAAGGGAGGATTGTATTGATTTAATATAATGTTTAAAAAATAATTAAGGCGCCAATGACGTTACTTACTTTGAAATACATGCATGAGTGTACTTGCAGACCCTACCCAACGAGGGCCCAGGCACTTCATATTTTTACATGTCCATGGAACTATATTTAGTGTTGCAAATTACAGCGTTTTTGGTAATCTGTGTAGAAAGCACTTTGTAGTAATGCTTAATACATATTTTTATTTGATTGGTGTTTTAATGCATGGTTTTGATTAACTTCCCTGTATAAGATTAATTTCCACTTGTGAATATCTAATTATTTCACTTCTCCCTTTCCTCCCCGGTCCATAACCACCAGCGCTATTTATGAGGCCAGCTTCATTCACATTAGCTTCCCAGAGAGGAGAATGAGAAAAGTGGGTAGCATATGCCACTTAATATGTCCAAAGTAGAGCCCCTCAATACATGATTGCATGTGATAAACTGGTGGCCAAGGAGTTTTCGGAGTGAATCACTTCCGTGTGGAATAGCTCAATCTGAAAGTGGCATGACGTACCAGAAGCTGGCATATACTGCTACATGATAGTTGCAATGACCAGGCTGGTTTGAAAATTGAAGCCATGTTTCCAAATGTCATAAGCAGGTTTTTTTTTATTGCAGAACAGCTTTGCAGCTGTCCAGAGTTTAATGCAATCTGAGAATGAACGACTGAAATGCAAAATGATAGTTCATATTAATACCTAACTCTAATACCTTGCTGTGCGAGCGATCCTTCTTTTTATTCTGGCCCTAATGCCCCCTCACGTTTCAAGTAAACAATATGTTGACTAATTGTTTCTTTGCGCAGTTGTGAATCAATGTCACATTTCAAATACTTCACAGAGAACTTGTCAACTGGAGCCAGGCTTCGGGCCCTCATTACGCTGGATTTCCCCCATGCTCGCAGTTACCAATGAGGGGGGCTAGGGGAGGGGGTGGTATCAGTAACACCAGAAGTGAGGACAATTACAAGTGGGACGAATGTCCAAAGACTGCAATCCCGCGGACAAGTTTCTAGAGCTCATGGAGCCTGGCTGCATGAAGCGAAGGCGGAGCTCAGCGCAAGGGCTGTGGGGCAGCAAAGTGCCCTCCGAGTTCGCAGCAGGCCCTAGCGGACTGTGGTTAATTAATGCTCAGAGCCAGAGCTCAGCAGTTACCAGAAGAGTCGCCATACAGAAATGCTCGCTACAGTTAACAGCCCCTTAAGGTTGAACCGTGCTATCATGCACTTCGGGATTCCAGCAACAAACTAAAGCCTGACAGGAGGGCACAAACACTGTTAAACACTGCTAATCGATCTCATGGCTTGCTGAGAGCTGAAACTGGCACATGCATTTTGAAAATGTTATTCTGGAAATATGTACTTTTTAGGTTTCGCCTGGCGTCCGCTGCGCAGCAGCGTTCGCGCAGACGAAATCTTTTGAGAACAGTATGTGGCTTTGTCCCGCCTCTCTCTTCCATTGGCTAGCTCCATAAATGGAGGCTAGCCATTGGAAGAGAGAGGCGTCCGTCATTGTCCGAGGCGATTCGTGGGTGTTCCGTACATTTTTTCCCTCTCCGCCCCTCTCCCGCTGTCCACGTGCCTGTTCCCGCCCCCACTCCCGCTGTCTGTTCCCGCCCCCCCTCCCGCTGTCCGTGTGCCCGTAAGTGCTCGGTGGCTGGTGTAGGAATATATTCAATGAATTCTCTTAAGATTTAAGCTGGATTTATTGCAGCACGAAAAACAGGTACAGGCAGTGCAGAGTACACAGTTCAACTGAATAAAACAATACACTACATAACCTTACTAACTCCACTAGAATGTAGAACATCTTTAAGTGAAAACATTGTCTCATGCCATGGCTCACGCAGGAGCTCATGCAGGTGCATGCGACAGATATAAACCTTAAAGAGAAACACACATAAGATGAAAGAGAATGTAACAGCTGGGCACTCAGATAAGCACCATGGAGCAATGGGGAGAGTAGAGGTTACAAAGAGAGGCAGGGGAGAGGACAAAGAAGACGACAGACAGGGAGAGGGAGCCGAAGGAATGTAAAAACACACGAGAGAGTGCATGCAAGGAGACGGCGCAATGGAGAAGTGAAATTGTGGTAGAGAGTTTGAGACTCGTGGGTGGAGAGCGCAGAGTGAGTCATAAAAGAGAGAGGAAGAGGAGTAGCAACTAAGCGGTCGAGAAGCAAACAGAAAGAGATTAGTTTCAGTCATTCCTTCTGACCCGCTGCGGCGCTGCTCATCCGTAGCGCTGAGGTAATATGAATTTTATGGTCAGTTGTGTCCCCTATCGTAGACCCCACCGGCTCCATGTACGTGCTTTAAGTACATGTATGTTCCCTCCACTTCCAGCTATGAAGACGCAAATACATTTGCGTCCAACGTTAACATGTCCTCTTTCAGATCCACCATGAATCGGTCAGATATTCCGTTCCTAAGTGTACCTTGCCAACGTCTTTATGTGGTGCACTTTCATGATTTCTAGCTCTGGCGAGTTAGGCCCTGATTTCTGCCATCGAGCCTCTTTCTGCCTTCTGTCTCTGAAAGCCGCAGCCTGCTGCTTCCTGACCCTTGACTTACTCCCTGCGCGGCGAGCTGTGCCAGGCTCGGCCTGCCTTGCCTGCCAAGACTGTATTCAACCTTCAAGTTATCTGCTCCGCTCCTCGAAAATACATTCCTGTCTAGTAGTTTACGAAAACATCCTTCCCAGCTGCAGAGCAAAGGGCCCGGCCTCATTGTCTCCATGCAAGTAATTCATAGCTTCCGTTACCATGGTAGGCCCATGGCCCCTCACATTTCATGTAGACACGTAGTCGCATATGCACGCACTAGCAGTCAGTATAGAATAGCCTCTGCCCGAGAGACCTTTCCTTCTAGATAATACAGTTCCTCAAACACAAGATATTAGATATGATTTGGGATTAGGTTGTTCTGACACCCCAGACTTCTGTCTCCTCATGTAGGGCTAAATGTCAAGTCCCCTTCACCCTCCAGTTCCACGTCAATCACACGTCATGCTGCTGCGCGCGCATCTCTGCCACATATTTTCTGCTGCCACTACAGGATTCACTTATGGATCCACCCACTTGTAATACGTTTCATGTGACGTTGTCTAGCACACACCTCCGTGTACGCCTTCATGTACGCCTTCTGTTACGTACATATGTTTTTATCTCGTTTCTCTCAGCTGTTACGCCTCCTGCATATGTCTTTACTGTAATGCATTGACTATATATATGATAACCTGTCAATAAAGTATTGTCTATCCCTTCCCGAACCTTCGTGGTGACGGAATCCGATTGCCTGGTTCGAACCAATTCCTTTTCTATACTACTATTATAAAGAGAGAACTTGCACCTTTTGGCCAGGTAAACTCGGGAACCACAGCGCCAACCCACACACCCAATACATTGTTGGAATCCACAGGGTGTGTAGATGGACATAGGCGACATTAAATTTAAAAAAAACGGAAATTAAAAAATTTAATTTTGTAAACAAAGTAGTCCCCTAAAACAAGCGCCGGCCGCGACGTAGTGCTGACCGCGACCTACACGTAATGACGATATGAGGGAAGGAGCGGTGACGTGCGGCGAGGAGTGGCGGTGGAGTCCGTTGTGGGCGGCTCAGGTAAGGCAAAGGCAGGCTGGAGGCGGGCGGCGGCCGGGAGGATCGAGGCGCGAGGCGGGAGGCGGGCTGGGCAATGTCGGGGCGGGCGGATCAGACTGTTTGGCTCAGACTGTTTGGCTCAGACATTTTTTGTTAATTGACCTCCTTTGACCCTGCACGTTTGTTCAATAGTTTGGTATACTTAGCACTGCGGTTTTTATGGAGGCTGCATGACTTTCACCTTTAATTGGCTTGACTTTGCATTTACCGTTTATTCCACATGGCCAATAAATGAAGCCGTGTTGGGAACCCAGGAGACATGTCGGGCTTCTTTTAGTGAGTTTCTATTTAGTCTTGTGCATCCCGGGACTTAGGAAACATGAAGTTTAGCTTTTAATTACGGTGTCACGGACTTGGGATTTTGCCCTTGTTTTCATTACACGACACTGGCATTATGGGACTGGCAGTACCTTACTGTTGCAATCTTCACACTTGGAGGCTGACACTTTAGTTCAAAAGTACACAGTATGTGTTTTTTGCCTCCAGTGGTGTATCAGATGGTTGCCCCAATACCTTCAGTATGTGTGGTCAATTGATGTACATCGGATTGCTTCCCGTTTTACATTATAAACATGGGTTACGAACTTAGCCCGGACGATATGTTCTTGCCATGAACTCATTAGGCTGAGTGAATGATGACTCCTTTGATGTGATACTGTTTTAAACACAACATACTATGTTTTAGTTTTGTTTTATTTTAATGGGTGAGCATTTTCTGAAGGAGTTTGCGCAAATGCATCTGAGATTAAACAAACTAGACTCTCGCGTATCGCATGTCCTTGACGGAAGCAAGGTGATGTTTTCCCGATGTATCAGTGAGACTTGGATATATCACTAAGGGCAATGTGGGTCAATGATGTATTATACTTTTTAGATGTATTATTTCTTTGCACTAAGCATGTTTATGAGCTCATTGACAACACAATTTATCAACCACACTCAGTGCCTCAATGTATTTTGATATTTTCCAGCAATCAACAATACTCATTAGGAGTTGTTTTATTGGAAATACTGCTCTCCAGAATTAACCTCTCTTTTTATAATTCCATGTATGTTTTCTATGTCTACGACTGTGAGGGGGTATAAATGTTCCGATGATAATGGCGCTGGCTAGACTGAGAAAGGCTGCGCAGGCAGCCGAAATGTGTCTCTTCAGTTGAGGGGTCGAGGGAGGCCCCATGAAATAAAGAAGCCTTTACCTTGCAGCCCTCGTGTGTGTGCCTTCTTCCTGAGTGGAGTAGGGGTGTTGTGTATATATATCTATTCTACTATTATAAAGAGAGAAATTGCACCTTTTGGCCAGGTAAACTCGGGAACCACAGCGCCAATCCACACACCCAATACATTGTTGGAATCCTCAGGGTGTGCAGATGGACATAGGCGACATTAAATTAAAAAAAAACGGAAATTAAAAAATTAAATTTTGTAAACAAAGTAGTCCCCTAAAACAAGCGCCGGCCGCGACGTAGCGCTGACCGCGACCTAGACATAATGACGATATGCGGGGAGGAGCGGTGACGTGCGACGAGGAGTGGCGGTGGAGTCCGTTGCGGGCGGCTCATGCAAGGCAAAGGCAGGCTGGCGGCGGGAGGCGGGCGGGAGGATCGAGGCGCGAGGCGGGAGGCGGGCTGGGCAATGTCGAGGCGGGAGGCGGGCTGGGCAATGTCGGGGCGGGCGGCGCGGGGGCGGCGGCAAAGCGGGAGGGATGTGGTCTGGGCAATGTCGGTGCGGGCGGGAGTGCACAGAGCCTTAAAATGCTGCCCCCAGCCCCCTTCTCCCCCGGGCAACGCCGGGGCGGGCTGCTAGTTAAGGAATAAAACCCCTTTTAAAACCTCAAATACCACGGATTCTGTCTCTTATTTTTGACTGAGTTATTCTTATTGAACTTTACCGCATAAATTAAGTATAGGTAATTTAAATTTACCACATAATTTGCGCCCGAATAGGGACCCCTCCCCCACCCCACGCGCCGGAGGTGCGTTGCAGGCCCGGTGCCCTGCCACAGCCGGACGGACAACTACGCGTACCCGCAGGATTTCCTGTATCTCCCTCAGGCCAACGGAGGTGACTGAGGCTGCGATCGACACCCAGACGAGGCGGTGAGGAGTGCGGAGGATCCCGACCAGAGCCTAGCTGAGAGAACAAAGTCCGAGGTATTCAGAGGCCCACCAGGTTCCGAAGTTCCGAAGTATCTACGTCACGAGTCGAGTCGAGTCCAGTCCGGTCCAGTCCAGTGTCGAGTTTCCGAGGCCTTCTGTTCCGTGCTTCCCGGTGAGTACCGTTGCTGGGGACGCATCTAGACGAGCGCATTAATTTGTGCCGGTCAAGACGGGTTTGGGTACACAGACCCGGTCTGCACTGTTTTAGTGGTGTATCTGTACTGTTTAGCAGTATATCTAGTATGAAGGTAGTTAGTTTTATTCTAATTATTATTGTTCGTTTTCAAAATGTTTCAAATGTGTTTTAATGTTGTGGTATGAGTGATTGTTCGATCTGCATTATCGTGGTTATTGTATTCATTGTGTCCAAGTCCAAGTAAGTATCGAGTAGTAAGGTTCAAGATGCCTTTATTCTCTAAACTAAGACAGATAAAAACTAGAAAAGGGATACTAGAGGAAGCTGTTCCTATTCCACCCAGGGACACTCCAGGGTACTTTATGTACCACAAACATGGCCTAGATGCCGTATTATATCTCGATTTGTGGGTGGATTACACCAAAGATTTAGCAGAGAATCAGAGATGGCCCGCTACTGGGACATGGGATGCCGAGTGCATCATGAGAGTAGAAGAAGCATTATGGAAAAAGAAAGCCAGACAGTCACAGAAAGATGCCATTGAATTATGGCGTAAATAATCACACAGACGAACAGAGAAAGCACTCAGAAAAGTAGAGAAAAGTAGAGAGGATTCAGACAAAGCCCGAGAAAACGTATTAGTTGAGGAAGGTATACGAGTAAAAGCAGAACAAGTAGACAGACAACGAAACACTCTTATGAATGGTATGTATCCTCTCCTGGCCGAGGGTTTACCTAAGGCCACCCCGAAAGTACCAAAAGACCTGCCACCTCCATTACTCCCGACAAAATTACACCACAAGACCGCAAAGGACATTTTC
Organism: Lissotriton vulgaris; assembly: GCF_964263255.1. Taxonomy (NCBI): domain Eukaryota; kingdom Metazoa; phylum Chordata; class Amphibia; order Caudata; family Salamandridae; genus Lissotriton; species Lissotriton vulgaris. The sequence continues at coordinate 399,245 of NW_028255151.1, forward strand.
CTCTCTTCCTATTTAGACGATGTAGCCCCCGAATATGTTAATATTCCGCCGCCACGCACACCACCTGCTGACGGCACTCCACCCCGAGATAATCTACCGCCACCTCTGCAACGACATACTCCTCCTCCCATTCCACCTCTTCCGCCTGTCCCTCCGCTTCTTCCTGCGCCTATTCTCCCTGCCATTCACCCAACAAACCCTTTTGGACCTGGCACCTCAGGAGGTGCCACAGGAGGTTTTCAAACGCCACCACCAGCACATCGATTGACTTATCGGGACTTAGCACACCAACGTACGCCTCAAACAGCGAGTTACGACATACTTAATGAGCCTCTTACAGACTGTAGATATGATCCGGTACCCGGTAAAGATGACAGAATGATGCTATCATCAGTACGTCTACGACGAGTTGCAAACTATTTAATGATACTACCAGGAATGATTGATCATCTAGACAAAATATATCATTTTGTACAGACGGGGGAAGGTCCTGAAAGTATTGGCGAGGCCATGGCATACCAGAAAGTTGACACTCAAAAACTGTTATTACGTTTCTTCATAAACTGCTTGATAAGGAACCGAGATAGGCCTGGTGTAGACCAGGAAGAAATGAAAGCACTCAACAAATGGGGTCAGAATATAGCAGACGGAGAACATGATAAACAGAATAGTATAGAAAATATGTACCGAAGGATCCGAAAAGCAGTAGAACAAATACATGAAAGAGAACAGCCTGAAAGAGAAACAGATGCAGATAAGACTGAATCCTCGGAGGAGGAGGAACAACAAGAAACGACAACAGGACCATTACAGTTACCAGCTAGAGAAATGATAGCATATGTAGGTAAGGGAAGACCCTTTAATAATTCAACACGTCCAGTACGTCCAGAAAGTAAGAGACTTTTTCGAGCTGCCATGTCAAATCCGAAGACGCCTGAACACTTATTTCAGGCTACCGATAAAATACTTCAAGAACGAATGGGGTACCATGTACTCAATTCTATGGATGAACAAGAATTAGCCAGGTCAGCAGTACAATTGGCTGACAGTTCTGATAAATATGGTGATGACGCATTAGCACAAACGTTTCTGAATCTTTCTCCAGATGAACAGCGTTTAGCTGGTATCTACATGATACAACACCTCCTTATATTGTATAAAAGCCAACATTCTGATCCAGGTCCCCTACCTGATATATTAATAGAACTACTCATGAATAGATGGAGAGGTCTAGGTACCGACTTAATTAAAATAATTCTAGAACATCGGCACAGATATAGTGCCTTCCTGTGTCCACAGTTTGATCCAGCTCCACCCGTAGACAGAAAAATGTATTACATAGACAGACAGAATCCCTTGCGAGAAGTACATCCAGTCAGGAATGATGATAATACCCTTAGACGCGTGTTTGTGTACACGCCCATAACTAAAATAGAACTATTGGAAATGAAGAAATTAGTGCCCAGCCATGACAAAGATCCAGCAGGTTTTCACCGTGAAATAAAAGACATGTTACTCATGGGTGATTACACCTATCCCGATATTATGAAAATATTAAAAGTATTATTGCCTGCCGGTATTTACGAGAAACTCAAAGAAAAAGAATGGGAGGTGGGAGAGCAAAAGATTATTTGGGGTGAATTAGAGAACGAAGAAAATACTCGAACCGCAGGCCTAGGACTTGGGGAGAAAACGAAAGCATTACCAGGATTACTAGTACAAGTATTGCCACGATTGCTATCAACGAAAAAGGAAGACTGGGGTGCAATCTCAGCCTGCAAACAGAAACCCGATGAAGACACTAGTGATTTTTATTCCCGATTTGAGAAATGTTTTGGTATTAATAGTGGCCTAAAAGCAAGTAGCGAGTCATATCCACATCTTTTTGTAACCAAATTAGTCGAGAATTCCCTGCCCCAGGTTAAGAATCGTGTACTGAAAGTCGAGAGCACATGGCAAGCTAATACGCCTTCACAAATGTTAAAAATGTTACAGTACCACCAGAATAGAATTAGAGAGGAACAAGAACACGAACAAAGACGTATGAAAGACACGAAAATGAAAATGTTAGTTGCTCAGTCAGTTCCAGCTGACGGTCAGAAAAAGGGTCAGACACAGTCCCATAATTCAACAGCTCCTGTTAAAGGGATATGCAACTATTGTAAACAGCCAGGTCACTATATAAACGATTGCGCAGTTTTGAAACACAATATCTCTACAGGTAAAACTAAAGAGAGACCGCGTCCTCCTAGACAGGACCAGGTCCAACAACAAGTACCACAGAATATCCAGCCTATGCAAGCTTCACAACAGACAGTACAGACCGTGGCAGTCCCACAGCCACAACCCATTGCCGCAACACAAAACACGACACAGCAGATGTACCAGTATGCACAAAATGATTATCCCGATTATCAGCGATACACATGAAACAGCCTAGAGAGGGAAGTTGGCTTGCCTCTTATTGAGGTTCCTGTAGATCAAGAAGGTCCTTATGTACACAGTCAAGTATTAGGGAAAGACAGAAAGTTTTTAATTGATACAGGGGCAAGCAGGACAACTATCAGTCACAATGAGGTTCCAGGGGCACCCCTCTCAGGCTCACAGAATGTTACCCTTGGATTTTCAGGAAAGCCTATTATTAATGAAGTATCGCAACCACTTCCCCTTGCAGTTGGTAACACGGTCCCCTTATTCAAACTCTGTTAGATGCAATACATCTGCCTACAGCAATATCCATCATGAAGTGCAAGGCACATACAAAAGTCACTGATATCATTTCCCAGGGTAACGACCTGGCGGACCGAACAGCCAAGCATACAGCTCAGACTCACGCAACCGACTTAACAAAGACAATAGTCCAGACACCGACACATTGCATGACAGTTAGGGATCCCGCCCTAGATGTAATTGACATACAGACACATGCTACACCAGATGAAATCAAGAAATGGACTGAACTAGGAGGGATCCAGACAGATCAAGGATGGATGACGAAGGGAAAATCTACATGGTTTCTCCCTGACTCTATGGTCCAAGTAATCATTAACACAGTACATAGTCCAGCACATTTAGGAGAAAAAGCCATGTTAGACAGTATTCAAAACATCTGGTTCAATAAACATTTACGAGCAGCAGCCAAACAGAAAGTGCGTACTTGCATGATTTGTTGTCAGTTCAACCCAGGTAAAAGCATTCCCGTAGAGCAAGGTGGATTCCATCCTCCCGATCACCCTTTTGAAGTCCTCCAGATGGATTATATTCAGATGGAACGTTGTCGAGGATTCAAATATGTCCTCGTAGTTGTATGTGCACTCTCCCGTTGGACAGAAGCATATCCAGTCCCAGATTACACTGCTCCGACCACTGCCAAGCAGCTGGTTCGTGAATTTTTCCCCAGATATGGTTTGCCCCGCGTCGTATACTCCGATAACGGTCAGCCATTCTCGTCCGAGTTAATGAAGCAAGTATCTCTCCTGCTCGGCTACCAATGGAAGTTCCATTGTGTCCGACATCCCGAGGCAGCAGGCCTCGTGGAGCGTCATAATCAGACTCTGAAAATTCGCCTTGCCAAGATCTGTAGAGAGAAAGGAGTCGACTGGATAGTAGCTTTGCCAGTTGCGCTCTTTTACATAAGAATGGTCGCACACTCCAGAACAGGGCTATCCCCGTATGAGGTGGTCTTTGGTAGGCCACCGAATATGTGGGGGACGCCTTTGCCTAGAAAAATCACTGATGTTGACTGTATTATGCTGACCGATTACCTTGCCTCCTTGATGTCTGCACTACAATCTTGTCGTTCACAGGTAGCTGCAGCCTTTCCCGACAACACCGAGGTGAAGCCCCATGAAGTGGTTCCCGGCGATTACGTGTTCATCAGGAACTTCGACCGAAGAAGTCCGCTGGAGCCCCGTTGGCAGACGCCAAAATTAGTACTTCTAACCACAAGGACTGCAGTAAAAGTCGAGGGCCGCAAGGGCTGGCTTCACTCGAGTCATATTAAGAAATTTCATGGACTGCTTCCAGATCTGAACTCTCAGCCGCCCGGCCCTCCTCCACAGACTGACTCAAAACTCCCCGTGGTCGAGAAAACTTCTTCCCAGAATTACAGACTTAAATTGAGGTCTAGCAAGTCAGACAGTTTAATTGTTTAAGTCCTCCCCTAGGTGAATCGGTTGAACGAGTTTTCTGACATGTATCCCCTAGACCCCAATAGAGAGAGAGATAGACAGAAACAGCTCAAGAAACGTGAATATTGTAAATCTCTTCACAGCCATTGCATCGTGACACTATTGATTATGTTTTTTCTAAGTCTTCTGATTATTGCTGCGAGTATACTGTTACACATCTACTACCCTATTTTTAAGCGTGCACATTCTCCCTTCAATGTCACTGCCGAGCATTCTTTCAGTGAACTACCCCCGCATGAATTGTCTTACCGACTTGCGCTGCGCAACAACACATTCATTAGTATGTTACATCATTCCCATCAGACCAGCAATGCTACCAACTGTTGGATATGTGGCCGACTCCCTCCCTATCAGAAATACAAGGGAGTTCTGCCCCTCTTCCCGTACCCGTTTACACACAATGGTTCCTGTGGGGCATGGTTTAGTTTAATGAACTCTCTAGATTCCAATTCTGTAGTTTACCAGGGCAACTGGGTATGGGGAAATCTGAACACAGTTCTGCATAAAGTATGTTTTCCTGACAAGGAGGGTCTACCAAAAAGAACAGGAACTGATCTAGAAAATGAAGTATATGGTTTAGGTAATTTTACGCTTAACCTCATGATTCTGAATGTTGAATCCGAATCCGAACCAGTCTTGCCTGCTATGTCTGTACTACCAGTCAAAGGTGAATTATGTGTCAGAAAGAATGGTTCAGTACACCTGGGTCATAGTAAATGTACTACTGTGATCGAATTCAGTGATAAGGGCAAGTCTACGTTTAAAGCTTCACGTCATTCCTACTTCGTTTGTGGGCATACCGCATATATACGCTTACCTCTAGATTGGGATGGCACCTGTTACATTGCATTCCTTTCCCTACTTAGGTGCTGTCTTTAATAGTAAACTGATTCGAAAATTAACCAGAACCCTCGAAGCAGTAGTGAATGAAACTACTTCCGCCCTAGGTAACTTAACAGAGGAGCAGTCTGCTATGCGGATTGTTGTTCTTCAAAATCGTCTCGTCCTTGACGTCATCCTGGCCGATAGGGGCGGAGCCTGTAAGGTCATCGGGTCGAGCTGCTGTGTTTTCATTCCAGAAAACGCGCCATCAGTATATAAAGCCATCACTCGTCTTCACAAGATTGCAAGTCTGATACACCAGAATCCAGGCACCTGGACTTGGTCCGGTTGGTTCTGGACCACGTTGTCAGCCTGGGGATGGAAAATCCTATCCTTCCTAGGTATTGGCCTTCTCATAGTATTCAGTTGCTGCCTATGTCTGCAATGTGGGCCAGCGATTTGTGGCCTGTGCGCCACATCATGTATTCCTCATTCAAGTCCTCATTCAAAACGCCGTAAGAAGAAAGAAGAGCAAATGATGTTACATGAACAGATTGATAGATTAATGAGGATTGATATATCATGAAGGGTCCGTAGGGGACAAGGAGGGAATGAGGTAATATGAATTTTATGGTCAGTTGTGTCCCCTATCGTAGACCCCACCGGCTCCATGTACGTGCTTTAAGTACATGTATGTTCCCTCCACTTCCAGCTATGAAGACGCAAATACATTTGCGTCCAACGTTAACATGTCCTCTTTCAGATCCACCATGAATGGGTCAGATATTCCGTTCCTAAGTGTACCTTGCCAACGTCTTTATGTGGTGCACTTTCATGATTTCTAGCTCTGGCGAGTTAGGCCCTGATTTCTGCCATCGAGCCTCTTTCTGCCTTCTGTCTCTGAAAGCCGCAGCCTGCTGCTTCCTGACCCTTGACTTACTCCCTGCGCGGCGAGCTGTGCCAGGCTCGGCCTGCCTTGCCTGCCAAGACTGTATTCAACCTTCAAGTTATCTGCTCCGCTCCTCGAAAATACATTCCTGTCTAGTAGTTTACGAAAACATCCTTCCCAGCTGCAGAGCAAAGGGCCCGGCCTCATTGTCTCCATGCAAGTAATTCATAGCTTCCGTTACCATGGTAGGCCCATGGCCCCTCACATTTCATGTAGACACGTAGTCGCATATGCACGCACTAGCAGTCAGTATAGAATAGCCTCTGCCCGAGAGACCTTTCCTTCTAGATAATACAGCTCCTCAAACACAAGATATTAGATATGATTTGGGATTAGGTTGTTCTGACACCCCAGACTTCTGTCTCCTCATGTAGGGCTAAATGTCAAGTCCCCTTCACCCTCCAGTTCCACGTCAATCACACGTCATGCTGCTGCGCGCGCATCTCTGCCACATATTTTCTGCTGACACTACAGGATTCACTTATGGATCCACCCACTTGTAATACGTTTCATGTGACGTTGTCTAGCACACACCTCCGTGTACGCCTTCATGTACGCCTTCTATTACGTACATATGTTTTTATCTCGTTTCTCTCAGCTGTTACGCCTCCTGCATATGTCTTTACTGTAATGCATTGACTATATATATGATAACCTGTCAATAAAGTATTGTCTATCCCTTCCCGAACCTTCGTGGTGACGGAATCCGATTGCCTGGTTCGAACCAATTCCTTTTTAAGGAATAAAACCCCTTTTAAAACCTCAAATACCACGGATTCTGTCTCTTATTTTTGACTGAGTTATTCTTATTGAACTTTACCGCATAAATTAAGTATAGGTAATTTAAATTTACCACAGCGCTCCAGGCACTAGACAGAGGCCGCGCGATGAAAGACTTGGGTGAGTGTTTTTTAACCTGTCTTTATCACCAGGAGTACAGCTCTCCCTTGTTACATCTTAGCATTTATTTAGAGCTCGAGGTGATATATCAGGATCCAGTGTACTGTCCATAAATTCTATTAAATGAGTGCACGTGCCGTGTGTAGTGCAAGCCTCGCCAGGGAGCGCCTGGAAGCTGCAGGCAGGTGTAAGGGGGTCATTCAAAACCGCTGAGGATTTATTTTATTTATTTAGTCCCGCCTCCCCCCTTCCCGCTGTCCGTTCCCGCCCCCCTCCCGCTGTCCGTTCCCACCCCCCTCCCGCTGTCCTTGTGCGCGTAGGTGCTCGGTGGCTGGGCGCTCAGATAAGCGCCATGGAGCAATGGGGAGAGTAGAGGTTACAAAGAGAGGCAGGGGAGAGGACAAAGAAGACGACAGACAGGGTGAGGGAGCCGAAGGAATGTTAAAACACACGAGAGAGTGCATGCAAGGAGACGGTGCGATGGAGAAGTGAAATTGTGGTAGAGAGTTTGAGACTCGTGGGTGGAGAGCGCAGAGACCGGAGAGTGAGTCATAAAAGAGAGAGGAAGAGGAGTAGCAACTGGGCTGTCGAGAAGCAAACAGAAAGAGAATAGTTTCAGTCAGTCCTTCTGACCCGCTGCGGCGCTGCTCATCCGTAGCGCTCCAGGCGCTTGACAGAGGTCGCGCGATGGAAGACTTGGGTGAGTGTTTTTTAACCTGTCTTTATCACCAGGAGTACAGCTCTCCCTTGTTGCATCTTAGCATTTAATTAGAGCTCGAGGCAATATATCAGGATCCAGTGTACTGTCCATAAATTCTATTGAAATGAGTGCACGTGCCGTGTGTAGTGCAAGCCTCGCCAGGGAGCGCCTGGAAGCTGCAGGCAGGTGTAAGGGGGTCATTCAAAACCGCCTAGGATTTATTTTATTTATTTATTTTATTTGATGCATTTTTATAGAGCGCTGACTTTACCGAAAGGTGTCAGCGCGCTTCACAATAGAACCAAGTACGTTACATAAGGAACATTTGACATATTTACAAGTTACAGATACAAACGAGAAAGAAGAAAACGTAAAATAAAACAATAGATGGAGATAGATGGGATCCTCCTCCTGAGCCTGAGCCTGAGCTCTGCGGTAGGTGGAAACCTCTGACCAGTGACCCGCGGGATAACACTTGAAGTCTCGCTGTCAGCTCGGCTCAGAGGGACAGCATTTGCCTCCTGCATTTTTAGGTTTAGGTCAAGGTTTCAATGAACAGCAGCACGAATCTGGACTCTTTGTCACTGATTGGAGAGGAAGCAGGTGTGTTATTTGTCTGCAGCAAACATACTTTCTGCTAAGCAGGCCAGAGCCCTCGTGGCGCTAACAAAAGGAGAGCTTAAGTTCTGTTTACTTGGACAATGCAATGTATGGGCAAACCCTCGGGTCACAGCAGTGACTGAGGTGGAAGTCCAGCATGTTAGTGGGGGTCAATATCATTTAAAAGCAGGGGGTCTGTGTGGTGGGTGGGTGCGTGTGGCTCTGTGTGGGTGTGGGTGCAGATGCAATAGGTCACGCATTTGCGAGAGTTTAAGCTATTGGCATTGTAAATGACAATGGCATTTATTTATCTGTTTTCAAAAACAACACATAAATAAAACGTTTGTCATTTACAATGCCAATAGCACTAACTTTTGCAAAGGCGAAAAAACGTTGCATTGTAAATGCTTGTTAATTTTCAGGTACTGGAGGTGCGAGGAACCATGGCGCAGCTTCCTTTTTGTCCACTTCAACCCACCCTTGTTTGATTGGTCACAGGGCAGGGTAGGGTGGGGTTAACAGTGAGGCTTGCTTAAGTGTGATTGACGTCTAGCCCTGGCCTCTGCAGAGCTGAAGCAGACTGCGCCCAGGGCTAACTATGTGCGGGAGGTCCTTCAGCAGGACATACCATGGCTTTGCCGAGCTGGTGACGTCATGAGTCTCAGGGCTCTGAGCTCATCAGCCCGTCAAATCTCGGATTGCTGGCGCATGCTCAGAGAGCATGATTTGTGCCTGCCATAAACCTGACTTGAGAACTGCTGCCTGAAGTGCATGTCTGCGTAGCAGACAGTCTGAGGCAGTTTACTCGCAGAAATTATTTTTTACCCTTAGTTAATTGTAGGATAACAAGCACAACTAGGGGGCAGAAAAAGGACGAGGGCGTAGCCCCTATGCCCATATAAAAGAACCGCCACTGGTCAGTACACAGTATGGTATAGAGTGATAGAGGTACTAAAAGGTAGAATGTACTAGTCAGCACACGGTATTCGATGACACAGAGTGACAGAGTTACTAGAAGGTAACTGTACTTGTTAGTACACTGCATTAGATGGTAATGAGTGACAGAGGTACTAGAAGGTAACTCTACAAGTCAGTTCAGTGTATTAGATGGAACAGAGTGGCAAAGAAGGTGTACTGTACTTGTCAGTTTACCGCAGCAGATGGTACGGATGACAGATACTCCAAGGTATACAGTACTACCCAGTACACTGAATTGAATGGTACAGAGTAAGAGAGCTACTAGAAGGTATACTGAACTAGTCAGCACAACGCAATAGATGTCAAAGAGTGACAGAGCTAATCCACAATATACAGTACTCGTCAGTGCACGTCATTCAATGGTACAGAGTGACAGGGTTACTAAAAAGTATACATTACTCGTCAGTACACTGCATTAGATGGTACAGATTGACAGACCTACTCCTAGGTATGCATTACTAGTCAGTACACTGCATTAGATTGTACAGAGTTACAATGCTACTCCAAGGTTTACAGTACTAGTCAGTACACTGCATTCAATGGTACAGAGTGACAGGGCTACTAGAAGATAAACTGTACTAGTCAGTACACTGCACTGGATGGTACAGAGTAAGAGAGAGCTACTAGAAGGTATACTAACTAGTCAGTACACAGCATTAGATGGTGAAGGGTGACAGAGCTACTAGAAGGTAAACTCTACTGCTCAGTATACTACTTTTGATAGTAGGGAGAAACATTCTTACTCCAAGGTATACAGTACTAGTCAGTACACTGCATTGGATGGCACAGAGTAAGAGAGCTACTAGAAGGTGTAGAGTATCAGTCATTTCTCTGAATTAGATGGCACAGAGAAAGAGATCCACTCGAAGGTATTCTTTACTAATCAAATTCCACATTGAGAGCAATTGGTGCACCAACACATTAATACAAAAACAATTCTACAATCTGTATTCCCAATTTGTTCCTCAAGCCGTGAAACAAAAGGTGGGGTGGTTTGCGTTAAGTGTGGAACTGGCGCCTCCTGAGTGTGTGTCATTTGGTGTTCACTATCTATGCGGTGCTAAAGGCGAGGGAAATACACACCCTGAACTCTGCCACTGGACCGTCTGCACGGTCCACTATTGAACTGTAACGCTTATCCTATGCACTCGCTGGTATTGTCAACATTAGTGTCTAATTATACATCCCATGACATAATCACATATATGTAGTATGTGCAACACAGTAATATCAATTATTGTTTTAGCTTTTTCAATAATTAGTTGTTAGATGTTCTTCTGTTACTTTATTTCAAACGAAATTACCCAGCCAACACTTGTTTCGTCGTGGGAAATATCCCAATTGACTTCTTCAGGGCTACAAGAAAGAAAGATGTATATAAGATCAACCGATCCAATACCTTCTAAAAGACTTTACCATGGCATATTGAGCACCTAGTGACTGTTTAGGTGAAACATATCACAAAACAATGTGACCTTTTCGTACAAAAAGTTGTAGTGAGCATAAGTGTCGCCCTATATTTACAGCCCCAATCTCCAGAACGTGCTCAGTATTACAACGATTTAAACTATCTGCGACTATCAACGTGCACAGATTCCACATGGGCACATCTTTATCCCAAAGACCTCATAGTGAACGGGAAAGGCGAAAATATGTCAATTATCGGGGTGAAAGAGAGAAAGACAGGAGCAACGTCCCCATCTTCAATTTATTGTGATCATAGTATGACATCTATGTTTATAATGGTGTGATCCTAATTTCTAGCTACTGTCTTACCTGACAATCAAATGGACGATATCAGTCCCGTTCTAAAAGGCAAAATGTTTTTTTTAAATATTAGTATGTGTTTCTATCGTGTCCAAAGACATGGACTTCTTCGGGGTAAAAGCGATACAGTTGAAAGCGATGGACCAATATGTATTTTTATTTATTTTATGGGATTTATAAAGCGCACTATCGCCTGGCAGTCATCCTGGCGCTGAACAGCTCAAGGAGTAAGAGTGTGTACAGTATGGCGGCACTAGAGTGTAGGAAATAGCCAGGTCTTAATGGCTTTTCTGAACGGGAGTAGCTCCTGAATTTGTCTGATTTCACAGGGCAGACTATTCCAGAGCTTAGCCGCTGCAACTTCAAACAGTCTACCTCCCATTCTGACTCTTCTAAATTTAGGTATCCTCACCAGTCTTGCCAAAGAGGAGCGAAGACTTCTAGAAGGAGTCTACCAGCCAAATTGTTTACGCAGGGATAGGGGACCAGTCTCATGAAGAGCTTTAAATACCAGACAGAGAGATTTAAATTGTACTCTCTGTCTCAAGAGGAGCCAATGGAGTGTTGCTAGGGCTGCAGATGCCGAGGCTCTTCTAGGAAGACTCAGTACTAGTTTGGCAGCTGCTGACTGGATTCTCTGCAATCTATCCAGCACAAATTCCGGAGAATTTAGCAGAAGGGCATTGCAGTAATCGAGCCTGCTAAGTATTGTACATAGTGCAACTTGAGCCCGAGCCTGAAAAGGGAGTAGAGGAAAAATATATCTCTGGCCAGAATGGATGACTGGAACAACTCAATCACTTCGATAATAATTTAAATAGTTGTAACAGCTATATCCAAAGAACAGTTGCTGGTTGGATATAATGCATCCTACGGAGAAACTTCATCCTTAATCCAGGTAGAGAAAACATAATTCAAAAAGGTTGATAAATCAATCTGAGCCTATGATAAACACTGCTCAGCACCATATGAGACGCCAATGCTGAGTATAGGGTATGATCTATAGCCTTCCGGAATATAAAAGCCCAACATTGTGGGTAGACCAGCAACAAGCAGAACACCACAAGGGACATCAGAAAGAAGTATCCACATCAGATATGTCTTTGCATATAACCGTTACAACTATTTAAATTGTTACTGAAATGATTGAGTTGACAGAGTTCCAGAAGAAGTCCATCTCTTTGGACCAAAACGTGTTGGCTGGTCTACTTTATACGTTGTTTGATCAATAAAAGACGACTTGAAGAACACATTTGGGATAATTCAATTCAATTCAATTCAATTGATTTATATAGCGCGCTACATACCCAGAGGGTCTCAAGGCGCTTGAAGAAGGGTGGGGATTACATGTCGAAAATCCAGGTTTTAAGTTGCTTTCTGAATGCTAGGTGGTTCTGAGTGAGGCGAAGGTGAATGGGAAGTGAGTTCCAGGTTTTAGCCGCCAGGTAGGAGAAGGATCTTCCTCCCATGGTGGTTTTGTTGATGCGAGGTACAGCAACAAGGGCTTGGTTGGAAGAGCGTAGCTGGCGGGAGGGGGTGTAGAAGGAAAGTCGTGTGTTGAGGCATTCGGGTCCAAGTTCGTAGAGTGCTTTGTGTGCGTGGGTTAGGAGGCGGAATGTCAAGTCAAGTCAAGTCAGAGAATTTATATAGCGCACTACATACCCATAGGGTCTCAAGGCGCTTGAGGAGGGGTGGGGAATTACTTGTCAAATATCCACGTTTTAAGTTGCTTTCTGAATGCTAGGTGGTTCTGGGTAAGTCAAAGGTAAGTGGGAAGTGAGTTCCAGGTTTTAGCTGCCAGGTAGGAGAAGGATCTACCTCCCATGGTGGTTTTGTTGATGCGAGGTACAGTGGCAAGGGCTTGGTTGGATGATCGTAGCTGGCGGGAGGGGGTGTAGAAGGACAGTCGTGTGTTGAGGCATTCTGGTCCGATTTCGTAGAGTGCTTTGTGTGCGTGGGTTAGGAGCCGGAAAGTGATCCTCTTATTGACGGGTAGCCAGTGGAGGTTTTTCAGGTGACCAGAGATATGTTCTTTACGCGGGATGTCTAATATGAGCCTGGCTGAGGCGTTTTGGATCCGTTGGAGTTTTTTCTGGAGTTTAGCGGTAGTACCGGCGTAGAGGGTATTTACATAGTCCAGTCGGCTCGTGACCAGAGCGTGGGTGACCGTTTTCCTAGTTTCGGTGGGGATCCAACGAAATGTTTTTTTGAGCATGCGAAGAATGTTGAAGCAGGATGAGGAGACGGCGTTGACTTGTCTGTTCATTGAAAGTGAGGAATCCAGGATGACGCCCAGGTTACGAGCGTGGTCTGTCGGGATGGGTGCTTTTCCAAGGGCTTCTGGCCACCAAGAGTCGTCCCATGCGGAGGGGGAGGTACCTAAGATGAGGACTTCTGTTTTATCCGAGTTCAGTTTCAGACGGCTGTGTTTCATCCATTCGGCTAGGAGGTTAGGAGGCGGAATGTAATCCTCTTATTGACGGGGAGCCAGTGGAGATTTTTCAGGTGACCGGAAATGTGGTCTTTACGCGGGATGTCTAGTATGAGTCTGGCAGATGCATTCTGGATGCGTTGGAGTTTTTTTCAGAAGTTTTGCCGAGGTACCGGCGTATAGGGTGTTTCCGTAGTCCAGGCGGCTTGTAACCAGTGCGAGGGTGACTGTTTTCCTAGTTTCGGTGGGGATCCAGCGAATTGTTTTTTTGAGCATGCGAAGAATATTGAAGCAAGAGGAAGAAACGGCGTTGACTTGTCTGGTCATCGAGAGTGAGGAGTCCAGGATGACGCCCAGGTTCCGTGCGTGGTCCGTCGGGATGGGTGCTTTTCCAAGGGCCTCTGGCCACCAAGAATCTTCCCAGGCGGAGGGGGAGGTACCTAAGATAAGGACTTCTGTTTTGTCTGAATTCAGTTTCAGACGGCTGTGCTTCAGCCACTCGGCTACTTCTTTCATTCCTGCATGTAGGTTGGTTTTGGCGGTGTTAGGGTCTTTGGTGAGTGAGAGGATCAGTTGAGTGTCATCAGCGTAGGAGATGATGTTGAGGTTGTGTTGGCGTGCGATGGCCGCGAGGGGGCTCATGTATACGTTGAAGAGGGTGGGGCTGAGTGAAGATCCCTGTGGCACGCCGCAAATTACTTCAGTGGCCTCCGACTTGAATGGTGGGAGGCGGACTCTCTGAGTTCTACCGGCAAGGAATGAGGTGATCCATTCCAGTGCTTTTCCTTGGATTCCGATGTTTCTGAGGCGTTGTAACAGGGTACTATGACAGACTGTGCCGAAGGCTGCGGAGAGGTCGAGGAGGATGAGGGCGACTGTGTCACCATTGTCCAGTAAAGTTCGAATGTCGTCTGTTGCTGCGATGAGTGCGGTCTCAGTGCTGTGTTTGGCTCGGAAGCCGGACTGTGAGGAGTCGAGGGATTTGTTGGTTTCGAGGAAGGCGGCGAGCTGGTTGTTGACAGCTTTCTCGATGACTTTGGCCGGGAATGGAAGGAGCGAGATGGGGCGGTAGTTTTTGAGTTCGGTGGGGTCAGCTGTGGGTTTTTTCAAAAGGGCACTGAGTTCGGCGTGTTTTCAGCTTTCCGGGAAGGTGGCGGAGTTGAGGGAGCAGTTGATGACGTCTCGGAGGTGTGGTGCTATGATGGAGTCTGCTTTGTTGAAGATGTGGTGAGGGCATGGGTCTGTTGGGGATCCTGAGTGGATGGAGTTCATCAGGCGGATGGTGTCCTCAGTGGAGATTGGGTTCCAGTCATTAAGGATGTTCAAGGGGGGTGAGGGTACGGCAGAAGGTTGGGTGGGTTGGTCTCCGGGTTGGTTGTCGAAGCTGTTGTGGATGTCTGCGATTTTGTTGTGGAAGAACGAAGCTAGGGAGTCGCAAAGGGTTTGAGAGGGAGTGATGTCGTTGGAGTTGGCGGTGGGGTTGGTAAACTCTTTGACGATGTTGAATAATTCCTTGCTGTTGTGGGCGTTGTTGTCTAGTCGGTCTTTGAATGCGGCTTTCTTGGTAGTCCGGATCAGTTGGTGGTGTATGCGGGTGGCGTTTTTGAAGGCGTCCCTGGTGCTGGTGTTTGGGTCTTTTTTCCAGGTCTTCTCGAGGGAGCAACAGAGTTTCTTGGATTTCTTAAGATCATCGTTGAACCAGGGGGCGTTTTTGCTGCCTGGTTTGATTTGACGTTTTTTCAGAGGTGCTAGGTTGTCGGCGCTGTTGGTTAACCATTGAGTGAGGTTAATGGCTGCTTGGTTGGGGTTCAAAGAGTGGGCAGGGGGGTTTTGAAGAAGCGATGAGGAGATCTGGTCGATGGTGATTTTGTTCCAGTTTCTTCGCAGAGTAGGTTGAGGATGGTTGTGGGTTGTGGTCTTTTTGTAGACAAAATGAACGCAGCTGTGGTCCGCCCCAGGCGGCACCTTTTTTGAGGCGGCCGCGGCCGCTGGGCGGACCCGGCACTCACTCGCTGACTGACTAGTGACTGAGGCATCCCGTTGCGGCCTCGGAGGCCTGTGAGTGACTGTAGGGCGGTGCGGTGGCCTGTGGCGCTTTACATGATGCACACATATTATTTATCACCCGATTCACCCCTGCTGACACTAGTAGTGAGTGACCCGTCACCTGCCGTCGGTTCAATCCATATCTGAAGTGATAGTTTATTATAGCACGCAGCGCCAGCAGCACTAAGGCTAAGCACAATAAATCATTTATAAATGTCGGTTCCGACTTCCGAATCAAATTCAATCACGTGAACCCGACCGTTGTTGGGGGGGCCCCCCCACCTCCTCCCAGCCTCGCTCACAGGGCCGTCAACAGTGGTAGGGTGCGCGGTGCGCACAGCCTTAACCAATGACGGCCCTGTAACATTTTGGGCCAGCCCTGTTGCCACCACACTGTAGTGTGACCGTTACGCGATGCGCGCCCACCTCACCGCCCCTCCCGTCGTGTCGACTCGAGCAGCAGTCGAGGAGTGTGGAGGAGACCACCACCATTCTTTTTGCATGGCCGGGCCCTCTGCTGCTCAGCTTTACAGTACTGACAGTACTGTCTCTCTCTGTGGGCTGGCTGTGGCTGCGGGCGGGCTGCACTCTGCGCGACAGGCGATAAAACAATTGAGGTGAGAGAGAGTCGGGTCGGACCGGGAGTCCAGTCAGATGGGGGCCACGGCCCGGGGCAGGCACGAGACACCAGGGTGGTGGGACAGGGTCTATGATGCATTATTGACTCCTTGCCAAGGACCAATGCAGGTATGAGGCAGAATGAAGAATGTGCTGAGTCTGCAGATTGTAATAATAGGAGTTTTATATATGTAAATAATTATTCTATTAAATAGGAACATACTGGAAGCAGGGCGAGAACCATCCATCATCCAAGGCACGTGGCGTGGGACAGAGGAAAGCTGGGGGGAGGACAGGATGGCGCCGTGGATATGCCGGGAAACGCTTTAATTCAGGGCTTTGGTTCGCATCGGATGCAAGTTAGTATTTTTAAAGGTTAATTCCACACAGGAAGGCTCTCTGGAGATCGATGTGGCAAAGGCCATATCCTGGTACTTGAACTTTCCACTTACCTCGAGAGGTCAAAGGTTGAGTGGGCTCCTCTTCATCTGTGGAGTTCATGTCTTTAGACAAGCGTGAAAGTCTGAACAAGCACAGCTAGTGCTTTAATCAGATCAGCTTGAGCCTTTCAGGGAGAGGCCAGTGATTGCATGGGCAGGCAAGAAGGGTAAATTTACTGTGCTAGAGTGGATTTTATGGAAGAAGCCAATTATTAAATGGGCATGGAGCCTGGGTACACTCCGATCCCCAGAGGGTCGACTTGTGAAGGAGACACAAAGAACACAGGATGTTTAGAGATTTCCGCTATTTCATTGTGTGTAGTTGTACACACCACACGACTTGTATCACTGAATGCCATGGTGTAACATGGAGAGTTAAAGAGCTCTCTGCTTGTATCTTTGGACCATATGGCTGCTTGTTTTTGAGTTATCAATGTATTTATAGTTTTGGGAAAGTATTAGATGGCACCTCTCAATCACCTTGAAGCGCTAATGAAGAAAAGATTTTTTGAAAAGGTATGGAGAGGGCTAGCTGAGGAAGAAGGGGGCCAAGAGTTACACTTACTGTATAAAAGGCTTACAAAGCACATCTGTGTGATGTCTCAAGGGGCAGCAGCCCTCCAAGTTGGTAAAGCCTGGTAGAAGGAGGAAAGAACGCAGAGGTGCTCACGTCTGGGGTTTGTGTCAATGCAATGGAAGACTGTCTTAGGCCTTTGACCAGGTTGGCATGGCCGAGCCTCTTTGAGGCCGGTCACCTCTTAGAACCATTGTGGCCAGAGGCAGTGGGCGTACAGATTTTCTTGAACAATAGGCCTGAGAGCCGGAGGTGGAAGGTACCATCTTCAAGACATACTATCCTGAAACTGGAGTTCCAGATTATTTAGGCAACGGTTTAAGCGGAGCTACACTGCCAATGCTTAAGTTGTGCTGGGGATTGCAGATCCTGGGCACCAGCAATCAGTTTTGGGGACCGGAAATTATTTGTAACCATCCCTCGTTTACCCAGAACAACAGAAATAAAAACTGTAAAATGGAGAAAGAATTAGGAAGAGCCAGTTAGGAAAGATATGAAAACAGAGAGGATACAGGGGTGAAAGCAGACCCTGCAAGAGTGAAATAAGAGACAGGAAATGTAGGGTGGTTGGGTAAAGAAGCATAACCCCTAGTTGTTGCTTTTGGGCCACCAGAGTGGGCTGTTTATCCAGTCTGTGTTGGCAAGGTGGAGCTGACTGACCCCTTTGTGCTGTGTTTAGTTCTAAGGGCGCACACAGTGAGTCAGTCCCTGTGATAATAATTAATTTGCTGTTTTTGAAAGGTAAAGAAACACAGGCTTTGACACTGTTAAGTTGGTTTTGGGTCCCCAGAGCACATCACGTTTGTGCAGGTCCCCACTGCTCTAATGGGGGGACTATGATGTATGGTCATTTAATGGTCAGCTGTAGATAATGGATCCCTGAACAGTGTCATGTATTTTCATGTTTGCTTTGTGCTGAGGGGTAATTGTTCACACAGCTCTCTGATGGATGTCACATGTGGTTTTTCTGAGTCCCCAGATAGATCATGCAGTCTGTGTGTTCTCTTTTGTACTGCAAGTCAATGGTGTATTCAACTGTCTAGCCTTTGACCGTGTCATGTATGTGCATTTTTGCACACTTTGAACTATTTTTCCATCATCTCAAGAGTATCCCTAGTTTACAGTATTGTTGCTTTTTATCGTTATTGGTCTTGTGTTAAGTCTATGCATAAAGATACGTATTTTTTATAACTACTTGTGTGGTGTCCCTTTGTAGTGTTCTTCACTGTGTTACTGTGTATGATCATAAATGCTTTACACACTGCCTCTGAGATAAGCCTAGCTGCTCATGCTACGTTACCACAGGGATTGAACAGGGGTTATCAAAGGGAGTAGCCCCCTTACTCTGACTCAGGAAGAAGGGTCCCCACTTGGACAGTGGTCAGCCATTGCCAACTAGAGACCCGCATTTCAAACAAACAACCATTCCGATTTTTAGAGGAGTAAACATCTCAATGCCCATTAGATTCCCCATGTTAGACTAATGTTCTGATTTGTTACCTTTGCCTTAAATTGTAAAGCGCTCTGATATCCTTCGGGTTCAAGTTCGCACTCTATAAAACTTTATAAATTACTAAATGTAACTTTCATGATCGAGGTAACTGTTAGCAGCAATACTACGTGTCTCTCCTCGAAGACTCGGACCTCTTTCAAGTGCTTACCGTCCTTTTTCCCCAGCACCCTTCCCCCCACCCCCAAGGGGCGGCAATCTGAGGGGTAGCCCCGGGCACCACAAGCTCTAGCTACGCCCCTGGTCCGTCCAATGGAGAACTGTGGTGTGACTGAAGGAGATATGTTTGCTGTAGGTGAAGATAGGGTCGAGTGTGTGACCTGCGTAGTGGGTGGGGGTATTAACAAGTTGTTTGAGTCAGAGATCGGCGAGATTGTCCAGGAGGGTGGTGGTGTTGCTGTCGTTGCTCTTTTCCAGGTGAAAGTTGAGGTCTCCCAATAGAATGTAGTCTTCGGAGGGGAGGGCGTGTCGGGTGATAAAGTCAGTGATGTCTTCACTGAATTGTGCACGGTGTCCTGGTGGCCTGTAGAGGAGGGTGCCTCTGAGTGTGGTCTTGGGGTCGGTGTGGATCTGGAAGTGAAGGTGTTCGGCGCTAGGGAGGTTGACGTCTGAGCTGGTTGATATGCGGATGGAATTCTTATGGACGATAGCGATGCCTACTCCTGTTTGGATGGTGCGGTCCTTACGGATGATCTTGTAGCCTTCCGGGATGGCAATGGTGATGTCTGGGCCTGAGGAGGAGTTCATCCATGTTTCTGTTAGGAAGGCGACGTCCGGAGAGATGTTGTCTAGTAGATTCCAAAGGTCGATGGCGTGTCTGTGGACCGAGCTGGTGTTGAGCAGGATGCATTTTAGGTGGTTGGTGTCAGAGCTCTGTTTGGTCTTCGTGGATGAGGAGTTGGTCTTGGTGCCGTCATACTTGCAGGAGTTGCATGTGAAGGGTCCATGGGTGTGTCCAGGAGCGGCTTGGGCGCAGGTGGGGAGTCGACCGGGGTTTAGGGCTAGGAGGGTGGTGGCGTCATATGTAATGTGGGTGGGCTGGGTGGGACGGGAGCCAGGGGGTCTGGCACTGGGCGCGGTCCAGGCGCGGACGGGCGTAGACGGGCGTAGACGGGCGTAGACGGGCTTACCTTTGGCGCACCTTCGGCGCGACCGCTGCGCGTGACCGCTGCGCGTTGGGTCATCAGTCTTTAGTGGAGAGTGGAGGGGGGCGTAGCGTGGGAGGTGCAGCTGGGAGGCGGTAGCAGGGAGGGTAGGCGGGCCAAGGGAAGCACAACAACAAGATGGTGGTCGGGGAGAGAAAACGAAACTGAGGCGAGGTAAACAATCAGCAATGCCGAATCAAACAGTAAAAGCAAGAGCAGGCTGTTACAATGTCTCGGTACTGTCCCGCGCAAGAACAGATCATATAGGTGCAGCGCTGCGGTGAGATGCGCTATGATCGACAGAGTGGGTTGACACTAGTAAATTAAGAATGCAGCAGGCATTAATGTGTTAGTGTACCATTTGTTCTATATGTGGAATATGTTGGGTCCAGTAGGACCACACCTGGACAGTGGGTGCTTGGTTTGAGTGCACACATTTTGTGGTACATTCTCCCTTGTTCGAAAAGTGATATATTAGGGACATTAGGTTAGGTGCGAGCCAGTATAGGGTTTCACTGTCAACATTTGTATATACTTTACTAATCAGTTCACTGTATTAGATGGTAGAGAGTGACAGAGCTACTAGAAGGTAAACTGTACTAGTCCGTACACAGCATCAGATGGTACAAAGTGACAATGCCACTCCAAGGTATACAGCACTAGTCAGTACACTGCATTAAAAGGTACAGTGTGCCAGAGATACTAGAAGGTTAACTGTACTACCCAGTACACTACTGTACATGGTACAGAGCAACATAGCTACTCCAAGACATACAGTAGTAGTCAGTACACTTCATTAGAAGACAAAGAGTGACCTATCTACTCTAATCTATGCAATACTTCTCAGTACACTACATCAGATGGTACAGAGTGAAAGAGCCCCTCCAAGGCATACAGTACTAGTGAGTACACTTCATTAGAGGCTATAGGCCAACAGAGCTACTCAAAACCTAAACAGTACTAGTCAGAACATTGCTTTAGATGGTACAGAGTGGCCGGACTGCTTCAAATTATACTGTACTTGTCAGTACACTGTATTAGATGGCACAATGTAACACAGCCACTCCAAGGTATACAGTACTAGTTAGTACACTGGATGAGATGGTACTGAGCAACAGAGCTACTCCAAGGAATACAGTACCAATCAATACACTGCATTGGATGGTACAGAGTAAGAGAGCTACTAGAAGGTATATTGTACTAGTCAGTACACTGCATTGGATAGCAAAGAATGACAGAGCTACTCCTAGGTGTACAGTACTCGTCAGTACGCAGTATTAGATGGTTCAGTGTGACAGGGCTACCAGGAGGTGCACAGCACTAGTCATTAGAGTGCATTAGATGTTACAGAATGACAAAGCTACTCCAAGGTATACAGTACTATTCAGTAAACTGCATTAGATAGTACAGAGTGAAGGGGCGTGGCTTGGACGCCGATGGCGATGGTCGCCTGAGAGCTCGGCTCCGGGACTGAGCCCGCTTTGATCCTGCAGATCGGAGTCCGCGGGGCACCCTAGCCCCCGCAAACCGGAGATCGGACCAGTGGGGTCCTGATGGAACGCCCGCCGACACCTGTACACCGGCGGTTTTGATGAAAAATCGAAGTTTGGAGGACCGCGGAGTGAGACCCAAGATGGCGCCCGGACCTTCTCAATTGCTTTGTCGAGACCCTAGACCTGCGGGAGCCGAGTAGGACCCCGCGCATCCTATCTACATCCTATATCTCCGAGACACGTTGGTCTGGTTGAATATTTGGAAGGGTCCGAGCGCGGTGGCTGTCCCCAGACGAGTTCTTCATCGCATTTTCGGTGAAATCAGGCCACGGGCGACCAGAGGCCCTGCATGGAGAGACGATTCCACGGACCGCACTAGACTGACCCCCACCGTGCGCCTGCACTCGCCGAAACCCTGTGCACTTCATGGGCAGCACAGCGACCTGGCGCCACAGAGTTTCTGGTGGCACTGGTGATTCTCGTTCCAGATCCACATCGATCAGGCGGACCTGCCCGATTTGGCGCCGATCATCCCCGTCTCCCTCTTGTTGGCTACCGGCGACACGACGGTGGAACGACCCGAAGGTTCGGAGGAGTAGTGGACCCTGGCGACGATACTCGACGGCCCACAGCACAACGACTGCGTGCCAGGAGCGCCATAGCCGACGTCCACACTTGGTGGTGCCTCTGACGAACTTTCCTCTGCGGGATCTAACCGCTATGGGGAAACCAAGAGGACCCAAAGCGACCACCCCGGCTGCCTCGGACACGGAGGCGCCGGATAAAGAGGATCGAGGTGACCCGGAGAGCTCCGGTGGCCCCCACCTGCAACAACAATTTGACCGGGTTCTGGAAGCGATTGCAACCACGCGCTCAGCCCTACAGCAAGACATCGCCCAGGTGGCGACGAGCCTGGGCCTCCTGAGGGCAGACCACGGCAAGCTATCTGACAGGGTTAAGGAGGTGGAGGATTCGGTGAAGGTCCTGGAACCGACACAGAAGACTCTGGCCGCGACAATGAAGGATGCCATGACCCGGATTGAGGCCCTGGAGAGACGGGCGGAGGATGCCGAAGGCGTAATAGGCGGAACGATATTCGGGTGGTGGGCCTGCCGGAAAAGATCGAAGATGGCGACATGGTGGCCTACTTGGAAGCATGGCTCCGGGACAAAGTAGCTCCGGAGGGCCTGTCCTCCTTCTACACCTTGGAACGAGCGCACAGGGTGCCGGCGAGGCCGCCGCAACAGGGCCGCGCCCCGCGACCGGTGGTGGCGCGTTTACTGCACTTTCTGGACAGAGACCTCATCCTCAATGCCGCCAGGCATAACGGCCCTTATCAGGTGGAGAATAGCCAGGTGAACATTTTCCCGGATTACACTTATGAGACCCAGCGTAAACGGGCTTCTTTCCTGGCGTTCAAGCGTGAGCTCCGGAGCGAGGGCATCCAATATTCGCTACTGTTCCCTGCAAGGTTCCGCATCATCATGGACGACAAAACCCAGTTCTTCGATTCCCCGGAGGAGGTTTGCAATTGGCTAGAACTTTATAGGGCCGGCAAGGATGGCTTTGGCTCGTCGTCTCAGCTGGCCGTGGAACCTGGGCAGCAACGTCGTTCCAAAAGGCTCCGCAGCCGCCGTGGCAAGCCAGGCAGGCCTTCGACTATGGAGACAATGGCGGAGCGGCGAGGAGTGCTGGAGATGGTGTCTACTCTATCTGGATCGCAAAGTGGCCCCATTGTGGAGGAACTGGAACCTGGAGGCGAGGGGGCGCAGACAGACACGGAGGATTCAGAGACTGATAGTGTCCACTTGCCAGTGGTTACTCCAGACTCGGCTGAGGGCATGCTAGACGGACAGGGATGACTGGGTGAGCTACTTCCATTTGGGTGGGGGTCTGAGGCGGGTGTGGTAGGGGAGGCGATCGATTGCGAGATCCGGTGGAGGTGGGAGGGTGCCCAGCTCGAGCGGTAGCTTTTTGTTTTGGGCTCGATCCAGTCTCGGTAGTCCGAGACTCGAGGGCCCATCGCTGGCGCCCAGCCCGCACCTAGCCCTTAAGGCTTCTATGCGGTGGCGACCGCAGGATTAGTCGGGGATTGTGGGATTGTTGGGGACATGGTTTGGATGGGAACTAGATGGCACTATTTGGGTCCTGTTCTGGGGAGGGTGGGAGGGGGTTTGTTTCAGACGGGGGTTGTTCTTTTTTTGGGGAAAATGGCCGCCATCAGTGTTGACTTGACTGTCGCTTGTCCTTTGTTGGAGCCTTGGTTGGGAAGCCCGGAACGGACACTATGGGACAATGGTTGAAATTGCTAATGTGAAATGCATCACTTGGAATGTGCGGGGGCTTCCCACTATGTCTAGGAGGCACAAAGTTCACGCTTATTTAGTGCGTAGGGGAGTACAGATAGCTCTGCTGCAGGAGACTCATCTCAACAAGGCGGAAGGGGCGGCGCTTCAGCGTAGATGGAGAGGGCAGGTCTTCTATACCTCGTACTCAGCGTATGCAAGAGGGGCGCTAGTATGGATCAGGGCTGGGGTTCCCTTTCAGGTGGCGAAATCTGTGGTAGATCCGGAGGGTCGTTACGTGGCTCTCTCAGGCACACTTGGGGTAGGGACTTAAGCATTTGCTGTATTTATGCACCTAATGTGGACCAACTTGCCTTCCTCTCCAGGTTATCGGGTTCGTTGGCCCACTTTCTGTCGGGAACCCTCTTACTTGGCGGTGATTTCAATTCGGTAGTAGACGTAGAGGCCGACCGCTCGCACCCCCCCTCCCAGACTCCCCAGTCCGACGGGTGGCTAAAGGGAGGAAGGAATGGCAGGCGCATTGGGGGCTCACGGACATCTGGAGGGCACAACACCCAGACTCTAGGGATTACTCCTATTTCTCTGGCCTACATGAGTTGCACGTGCGATTAGATGGGTTTCTGGGATCGGCGGAGTTGATATCCGCAGCGGTCCGCTCTGAATATTTGACCAGGACCCTCTCGGACCACAACCCCCTCCTGGTGGACCTCCGGTGGTTCCCCGGGGTTCCTAATGTGCCCACCTGGAAAATGAGACCGGAGATCTTGGAGGACACAGTCTTTAAGGCGGACCTGGAGGACAAAATCTCGGAGTATTTTACGTCCAATGGGGGTACTGCGGGATCAAGGGCGTTGGAGTGGGACGCCTTTAAGGTTGTGATCAGGGGCTAGTGCATTTCTAAAAAAGTGGGCATGCGGCGGGTCATCCTTGATGACTTGGCCGCGGCGGATCGGAAGCTCCGCGACATGGAGCTTCGCCGCCCCGGTCATCCTGAACTCCGGGAGCGTACGGCAGCGGCGAGAGAGACTGTGGCGGCGGAAGTTGAACGGCTACGCTGCTTCGATTATAAGGCCTACACTACTAGGTCACTCACAGAGGGGGACAGGTCGGGCGCGCTGTTAGCGTGGCTAGCCAATCCTACGCGCCGGACCTCGCTGACGACGTCCATGCGTACGTCTGAAGGATCTGAGGTGCACACCCAGCCGGAGATTTTGGACTGCTACCTGCGCTACTATGAGCAACTATACCGCAGCTCCTCGGCCAGGGACCCCGCCCTGATTGATGAGTATATGCTACCCCTAGAGTTGCCAACGCTGGAGCCGGAAACGGCGAAGGCTCTGGGCTCCGATATCGAATTAGGTGAAATTCGTAGCGCCATTAAAGGGATGGCGAGGAATAAGACCCCGGGCCTGGATGGCCTCCCGGTTGAATTCTACTCCGCCTACGCTGACCTGCTGGCGCCTCGGCTGTTAATAGTTTACAGAGAGGCGAAGAGATTGGGTCGCCTCCCCGGCTCGATGTGTGAGGCCTTAGTGGTTCCCCTCCTCAAACCTGGAAGAGATTCGACCGACCCGGCATCCTACCGACCATTATCGATGCTGACGGTCGATTATAAGATCCTGAGCAGCATACTGGCATCGAGGCTGCTAGGGCACATGCGCTCTTTAGTACACGAGGACCAGGCTGGATTCATTCCTAAGCGAAACACAACCATGAACATTCGTAGGCTGCTTCGCTTACTGGGGGAACCGCACGTAGACGCCCCGTGCCCGGTGGTTCTTTCGGTGGATTTGGAAAAGGCCTTTGATAGTCTCGAATGGGACTACCTGCGTAGAGTACTGCTGCGGTTCGGTCTGGGGGAGGGCTTTGTCAGGTGGACCACGGTGTTGTATGCCTCGGCGTCGGCCAGGGTGAGGGCAGGCCCAATGATTTCCCCGCAATATCCGGTGGAGAGGGGCACGAGGCAGGGTTGCTCACTATCCCCGCTGCTCTTCGCGCTAGCGGTGGAGCCACTGGCGCTGTTGCCCCGGTCCGGGACCTCCTTTAGCGGCTTGCGGACACCGTCTGGCCCACATCATGTTTCGCTTTATGCGGATGACCTATTACTCTTCCTCGAGGACCCGAATGCTGCCCTGAATGGGGCTGCGACGGCACTAACGGCTTTTGGGGAGGTTTCGGGCCTTCGGGTGAATTGGGCCAAGACCTGTCTGTTCCCGGTTCGCAGGGGATCGCCCAGACCTGACATCAGTGGGGAAATTAGGTGGGAACCTAACTGTTTCAAATACCTGGGGGTATATGTATACCATGACCCCACTGACCTCCTGGATGGGAATATAGCCCGCTGTACTCGCGCGTTGCGAGGTAGCATGGACTTTTGGGCTACCTTGCCGCTCTCGGTGGCAGGGCGGATCGCTCTGTTGAATATGGTGGCCTTCCCCCGGTTGCTCTACTACTTTCGAGCGCTACCGATTTGGATCCCGCCGGCCACCTTTCGGCTATTGCGATCCATGGTGGTGGGATTCCTTTGGGGTTCGGGCCGCCGGAGAGTGGCCCTCAAGACTTTGATGAGGCCGAAATCTGAGGGTGGCCTTGCGGTGCCGGATTTCGAGAAATATTACCTGGCAGCGCAACTGCAGACCTTCACCCAGGAGGTCGCCAGGGAGTTTCGTGGCCCGGAGACCGGGAGGGGCGTGGGGATGCCTAGGCATGTTATCTCCTTCATCACCTTACGACAACGTTTGGCCTTGCAAGACCGGACGCTTGAGGAAAAGACCATTCGATTATGTTGGAATCGCGCACACGCCCGGGAACAGCTGAGGGTTCCATATGCACCTGAAATACCACTAGGGATGTTGACGGCACTGCCTCACGGGGGAGATTGGTCACGCCTGGGACACTGGGAGGACGCGGGATTGCAGTTAGTGGGGGACCTTTATGAGGATGGGGCGCTGTTGCCCTTCCAGGAGATCATAGACCGCTTTGACGTCCCCCGAGGCGACTTCCTGTTACACACAGCTTTGGTCCGAGCGATTCAGGCGCACTGGAAAAGTGGACTAGAGGAGCCGCCTACGTCCCCGGTGTGCCAGTATGTTATGATGTCGGCGGGGACGGTCAAGACGGTTACGTGCCTATATAGCAGATTGGTTAACGACGGGTTGACCCCCCCTCGCCATTTTACGGACCCGCTGGGAGGGAGACATAGGGAAGGAGATCCCGGAGACGACCTGGTCACAGCTTATGCGTCGGGCCTGGAAGGGCACACGCCACGCCCGCTTCCAACTGGTCCACTTCTACATACTCCACAGGGCCTATTTGACCCCGGTGAAGATTCAGCAATATTTCGCCGCGCATTCTGCAGAGTGTCCCAGGTGCCGGGCCCCTGAAGCGGACCTCCTTCACATGCTGTGGTCTTGCCCAGCGCTGTCCTCCTATTGGCTTGGAGTGGGGGACACTCTGAATAGGGTAACGGGGAGGTCCTTCGCGGTCGACGCGGCGGTGGGGCTCCTACACTGGTTCCCGCATACCCCCAAAAATAAAATTTCAAGTAAATTTATTGACTTGGGGCTCCTCCTTGCTAAGCGGGAGGTGACCAGGAATTGGAAGGCAAGAGTTGGTCCGACAGGTGCTAGGTGGCACAGCGAACTTTTGAAATGGGCGGCGGGGGAGAGCACTCTGCGATACCAATTGGCTAGGCGGCAGCATAACGAAAGAGCGCAGGAATCAGCACTAGAATGGGAGACGTTAGTGCAGGCCCTTAGAGATTATTGCGCTTCCAGTGATTCCGAGACTGATGATGCACCACATTCCGAGTCCCGATAATCCATCATACTTCAGATTACTATAGAATCACCCGGGGTTTTCCCACAGGCCTTCCTACACGTACTACAAAGCACACTGATGGTTGGGTTGGGGTGGGTACTAGTTGAGTCATTGGGCTGTTGGGGGGGGGGGGTTTATGTCGCCCTTTTTTGTAGGTTGATCTAGAAAAGCAGATGAAGACCATTGGATCATCCGGACTGGCTTCGACCTTCTTTCAGTTCCCCTCTGGTATTCGCCGCCCGACCCTCGGGTTGTGAGCTGAATGGCTGTGTACACTTATCTTTTTATAGGGGGAGATTTGATATGTTCGATATCTCTGATTACACTTGTGTTGCTAGTCCGATATGTAATCTTGGCTAATTCCTGCAATAAAAATATATTTAAAAAAAATAAAAAAAAAATAGTACAGAGTAACAAAGTCACGCCAAGATACGCAGTACAAGTCAGTACACTGCATTAGATGGTACAGAGTTACAGAGCTGCTTGAAGGTAAACTATATTAGTTATTACACAACAGGGGATATTCTAAAGAACGTGTGATAATTAGCTTAACGCAACTTTTCACATCACAGTCTATCACGGGAAAATAACACTGTGTTAGTGTTGTATTCTCAACACAGCGGTACCATGCGATAGTCTGACGATAAGGCGTCAAAAGACCGCGTTAAAAAATGCGAAACAATAATGTGAAAAAAGCGGTGATGTCCGAAACCGCGATGCAAAAATCAGCAATAACCAGCAACAGGCCTGCAATTCCCTTGCGTCATGCGGGGAAATGCACCATAAAAGCAGAGAAAAAAACTGTGAGATGACAATGTAGGAGTATAACCTCACATCCGTGATGAAGTACAAATGTCCACTGTCCCGCATCAAATAGGCATCTCCTCACAATGTACATTGTCATGCAGTCTGTATGTAAACTTTGCCAATGCATAAACATACATGAAGCACACTGTGAAACTGCATCTGCCCTTTACATTGCAGAGGGACAATCAACACCTCCTGCAGAGCAGACCCTGCATCACGTCAGTGATGATGGAGACGACCCCCAGGACAACGACTATGACGAACTCCAACAGTTTATGGACAGCCTCAAAAACCCACCTCCAGTAGCAGGGCAGCCTATCACCATCAAGGTGAGCCCACCCCCTGCACAGACGACACAGCAGGAAGCACCCACCACCACGTCAGGCTCCTAGCACCTCACCGAAGAACACATGGCGTTCCAACGCCGTGAGTTAGACCCCCGGACGGAGCTGGCTGAACAGGTGCAGTGGGGTTCAACCTCATGGTAGCCAAACTAGATGCAATACGTGGGTGTCTAAGTCTCATCAGGGACCACTTACACTCCCTAATGGACACCCACAGTCCGCCCCATGCCCTCCAACAATCCATGGCTGGCATCGCTGGAGTTATGACTCGGAGACAACAACAACTGTCTAGTCAGAGTGGCTACAGCAATGTCATCCAGGAATTGGGAAACATAAGGAGGGTCATGGAGAACATGGAGCAGGTGCAGGCGCGAAGAATGGCTATGACGGCTCCACACGAGAAAGCTGTAGATGGGATTTTCCATGCCCTGCAGATCCTCATAATGTGAGTGATGCCACAAGACATTGCGCAGATGAATTCTTCTGCTACTTCTACATCCACGTGTCCGGCCCCTGATGTGTCAGTGTCACACAGTGTCGCAGACCAAACACCACTACCCATGTCATAGGATGAAAATGAGAATGAATCTGTTTTAGTGGTAAGAAGGAAGCAGTAGCACTCATCTCCGCCATATGGCTTGTTTCTGCTTGGTTCTGCCCTCTGCATCATGCCCTGGAATAACACCTTCCACCGTCCCCCGATACACTCTTGACACTAACCTTGGACCTCGACATGGACTGCCATATTTTGTTTGCTGAACAATGACACAGCAATCAGCCTGCGGACTGGACTCTTCGCCTTCCGAGTAACTTGTTAATCCCTAAAGGACTCTGGCTGGCCCTCCACGGGGCAACATTGTAAAGTGTTGTCTGCATGGCCCAGTGCTAAGACAGCTTCAACACTCCACAGAGCATGAATAATACATACTAATACACACAGACGTGTCTTATTTATACACACAGACGTGTCATGTCTATGATTAATCAAGTATGAAAGCATTCACGAATGTAGGGGCAGTGATTCCCCCTTATGTCCTTGTTGCTCATGTTGTGGGACTGGAGTCACAGGGTGCATCCCTGCATCATGGTGGTACATATTTGACCCCAAAAGAAGGCCTGTTGTCAATTGTAGGTCACAAATGACAGCCTATATGTAATGATTTGAAACACATGTGAAACGCTGATGAGTGGGATTCCGTACTATCTTTGACACACAGAAATTGCATTTCGAATACGGGACACCCTAAAAAGCCTCTCTGTACAGAGGTGATACACCCACCATCAATTTTTAAATTATGAGATTGTTAGCACTACATGTTGCACTTACACGTGTCAGTGTGATCTGCTTGTACAGAGGAGTGACATGCACTCAGGGAATGTGTGTTGTAATGAATTTATTTGCACATGCTGAGCCTGTGGTAATTTTGTACTGTCCCATGATTGCTAAGGACTGTCACAATGTGACATGCTAATGTGAAGAAATTGTCAATGATGGTGTTCCTACGGCTATTCCTGCAGCAGCTGCAGTGGGGTGTGGTCCACCTGCCTCATCTTCCTCACCATCGTACGGTGCATCTGGCACTTGTAGCCATGGGGCATTGGTGCGTACACATATGTTGTGCAACACACAACATGCAACGATCATCTTGCACACGATGACTGGGCTGTACAGGAGCCTTCCACCTGTGATGTCCAGGCATGTGAAACGTGACTTCAACACATCAAAATGTGTGTTCCACTATGCCCCTGGTGTATTTGTGGGCCAAATTGTACTGCCTCTGGGCCTGTGTGTTCGTGGCTCGGGGGATGACATCATCTAAGGGCAGAGTGCATATCCTTGATCACCTGGGACAGTGCAGAGAGACATGAGTCAATAGTTGGTTATGCATGATGTGTTGGCATGGTTCACTAGTTCAGTGGTGTGTGTTGTGTGTGACTTAGTGATTCCTGTTTGACATGTACTGCTTTTAACAAATGAGCGGCATCAATGTGTATCACTTAGCGTCACTGCTGCTCCTCCCTCCCTCCGAGCCTATTTACTAGTGTGTGCAGCGCGGTTGCATCACTTGCACTCCTACGGCACACCATTGTCATGCCTGTTGGCGCATGTCCATAAGCCTGATGACACTGTGATGTTGTGCGTTCATGGTGTGTGGCTACGTGTGTGTAGGCCAATGGTAAGGAGAGGGCGGACATAGATGTAGAGTTCATGGCTGGCTGAAATTGCGATGCGTTTGAGGTTAGACTTTTGGCTTATGCTGTGGTAATAGCAGCCCACACAACAGTTGATTCAGAAAAGGGGGTGGTGATGAACAGAGTGTCTGAATTAAGCAGACCACTCTTACCCAGTCCAAAGATCAGGGCTTTTTTAGCTCACTGCACCATCCCAGCTCAGAACCTGGCTACATGCAAATTAGTCTGTTCCTGTCCCAGTGCATGATGGGAACAGGGCAAACCAAACTACCAAGCCAATTCTTATACTGGGAAGGAAACAAGCTTCCGGGGACCGGTTTCTGGCATTTCAGCCGTCGTCGGCCCGGCTTGCTTGAATCCTGATGGTGCAATGAGCAAGGGACTCACATCTGAGTATACCCTTCCACACAACAGTTGGCATGTATGATCCCGGTCCCCGAGCAGGCTTGCGCTCCTTCATTTATCCCTTCAGCTGAGCCTGCACTCTGGGGGCATGCTACAATGCAACATTGTTAATTGAGGGACAGGTGGCGCCGACACTACAACAGAGACACAGGCATTAGTTAATTTCTTGGTAAGGTCAAAACTTAACCACGCCCAGTGCCCAGGGGTGATCATCCACACCCTACGCTGGACTGGCGTATGCCAGCCCACTCCGCTTACGCTTACAGGGTGGGTACGACACAGCTACATGTCCCAGGACTTCCCCGCTGCCCGAGGTGACATGGTTGCATCCACTGTACACAGCACAATGTAATGTGGTAGGGCCTGGCGCCCTCATGCATACATAATGACAACACAGACACACTTAGATAGTTTGTGGAACTAGCTACGGGCACGTGCACATTTTATTGCCAAGGTCACATGTCCAGTGACGCCTGTGCTGGATGGGTGTGGGGTGAGTGTAAGCCAGCCCTCAGGGAGTGGTTGGTGCTGGCAACAACTACAACAGTGATCAGACAATCAGAAGTTCAAAGTTCAAACAGTAAGGGTCCATGACTTGAGCTGCACAGAGTTAGTGGCCCCGGATGCACTGCGACCGGCACAGGCACGCTGCCAAGGGACGGTGACTTGCGGTGCACTGAGGTAGGGCCACGAGAGCTGAGCGGGTCCTCGTTGATGTTGAAGATGTCGCAGAGTGTTTCGGGGGACAGTGGAAGGTGTTCTTCCAGGGCATGATGCAGAGGGCAGAACCAAAAAGAAACAGGCAATATGGAGGAGATGAATGCTACAGACTCATTTTTTACACCAAGTCAGTATCAGCTACATGAGGATGAAGACAACTCCCAGGCCATGGACTCAGACGCCACCAAAGTTCAACCAGAGAGTGTCCATGAATTTCGGGGCACAGAGTTAGTAGCACCTGAGCTGAAAGGGGATGCATTCTGCGATGAGGCCTGTTCAATGGTATAAACTCTGCCATTAAGAAATCAAGACTCCATTCCAAATGTGTGACCTACTTGACCGCAGTGTATTCCGGAGGGAGCGGTCAGCAGGAGCCCGCAACCAGGTGTCGTTGGCTAGCGATGCACAGAGTTAGTGGCACCAGAGCAGTTGTTATGTTAATATGTTAATAATAATTTCTTAAGCGCACATACACCCTTGGGTTTCTTGGCGCTGTCGGTTCATGACACTAGACACAAATCTTAAGCATAGGCCTGTTGGAAGAGCCACGTTTTTAAAGACTTTCGAAATGTCAAAAGATCATTGCTCTGTCTGATACAAAGTGGAAGAGCATTCCAGGAAGAAGCAGCTAGGTGGTGAAAGCAGCTGCCCCCCTGGCGTTTCTTCTTAAATGAAGAGACATTTGCAAGCCTTAGATGTGTAGAGCGTAAGTTGCGTTGGGGTGTATAGTTGGTAATGGACTGCCTGATAAAAATAGGGCCATTATCGTGGAGCGCCCTGAAAGTGATGCATCCTGCTTTGAAAGCAATACGCTGGGCTACTGGCAACCAGTGAAGTTTTTTCAACCCGGCTCTAATTGATTGCCACTTGGGTTGCTTCCAGATGAGCCTAGCCGCCTGGTTTTGAACCATCTGAAGACGTTTCAATAGGCCAATTGGAAGACCCAAGTAGAGACTGTTGGAAAAGTCTAACCGGGAGAGAAAAAGGGCGATCACTACTTGAATGAGTGCAGAGTGTGTTAAAAGGTGGGCGATTTTCTCAATCTTCCTGAGTTGAAATAACTAGAGGAAACCACCATTCCCACCTGTCCTTTCAGAGTTAGAACCTCATTGAGTGTTATCCCTAAGCTTTTAACCGATTGAGTCTTTGTAGAGGGGGTTCCCATATCGATTGCCAGAACTGGCGACCCCAGCTCAGTCCACTTTCCCCAGGCAAGATCAATTCTGTCTTGCCTGGGTTAAGTTTAAGATGGTTTAATGTCATCCATCTCTGTATATGTGACATTACAGCTGTGCATTCGGCGGCCGAATCCGGGGAATTTAAGGGGATGATTAACTGAAGATCATCAGCCTAATTATATATGGTAAGATTGTAATTTTTTAAAGAGTAAATAAGTGGGCCGAGATAAAGGTTAAATAATAAAGGGGAGAGTGACGAGCCTTGAGGAACGCCACAACTAGATGACGTCTTGGAGGCAGTAAAAGAACCTAGTCTCACTGACTGTGTGCGATTAGCAATGAAGGAAGCAATCCAGTTCAATGCGGAGCCCCTGAGGCCGGCCTGCTCGACACGGCTGACCAGAATATTATGGTCAACCGTGTCGAACGCGGCCGACAAATCATCCATCACAATGATTCTTTTTTCCTACGGACTGAACCGCGTCTTCCTCTTACTCCTCTCCTTGCATACGATTATATGAACTCGGCCATTAAAAAATCCAGACTCAGTTCCAGAAGGGGCGTGGCTAGCGACCAGGCAAGATGGCCGCAGCTTAACCGAGCTCCGCGACAGACTAGGCCTTCCCGTAACAATCCGGTCATTTAACCTGACAATAGAGGGAGCTGCTCAGAAGATTCCGAAGCGGAAGAGCTTCGGACGCCGAACGAACCGCCCCTGACCCCAGACAGCAAAACGATTGCTGAGTTCTGCCGCGGAGAAACTCGCGGCCTGAAGAGATCGCAGTAGCCGGGGCTTCAAGTAGAAATTGGCCCCAAGAGGGAGAGGACCAGCGCCGTACTGTGACCACCAGCAGCGCAAGGTGTGGCCGGAGCGCGGAATCAACAGCTCTTCAACACCGACAAACACAGCGTACTATCGGCTGTGGGGACTCCAGCCCGCATACAGGAAAAGCGGACACCGGGTTGCACCCGAAGCGAGAAAGACCGAGGACAGCCGGAAAGACGCCCGCATCACTGGAGCTCCATGTAAAGCAAAAACCACCCGAGGTTCACGAGGATGTAAAGGAGAAGGTGCGGACGCAAACGCTCGGAAGGGGGAGAAGCAGACACGGTGACCACCAGCTCTAATCTGCCAGTTGATCGCCCTGACGCCGGAGTCTGGAAGGTGCGGTGCGACCTGCGGCCCACAGGTGACTCATGAGCCACACGTCCACAGAAGCCCCTAAAGGCCCCGGGGGGAGCAAGAAGACCCCAAAGTAAGTTGGCACATCGGTGACGGCACATAGATCCAGAGGGCCTACGCCAGCCCCAGGACAAAAGGCGACCGGGCATCCAGCAAAACCAAGGCGGCAAAGCAATTAATAAATAGTCAAGACAAGCCCAACCAAGGCATTCAAGCCCAAGGCAGCCGAGACCAAAGCAGTAAAGCCCTAAAAGCAGCGCCCAAGGAGAAGTGAGGGCCCGCCCAGGGACTTTACAAGTGTATGGACACTACATTAAGAGGAACACCGCACAGTAACCTACGCCGGGCACACACTGTCTATGACAATGAGTGGCAGGTGGCCCAAAGTGCAGCAGACCAACAGACTGGACAAATATGCCTATAACAAGGACCCCCCTGACACCCTAAAGGGAGACGGAATGCAAACAACGGCCCGGCCGGCTGACACACCCGAGAGAACGGGGTAGGTGACCCTCCAAGATGTGATGGCGGCCCTGCGAACAATGCAATCCTCAATGGGCACAATCTCCACGGATATCTCACTTTTACGGGCGGACTTCACTAAAATGTCTGACCGATTGGTGGAAGTTGAAAAAACGACGGCGGGGCTCACTACAGACACTGCGACGCTGCAGCAACAAATGAAGAAGCTAGAAGACGACAATAAAATGACGAAGGCCAACCTCGGCGACCAGGAAAGCCGCTCCCGGCGCAACAACGTACGCCTGGTAGGAGTGCCGGAAAAAGCAGGTGACCAAGCACTAGATATTTTTGTAGAAGATCTCATTCAGAAACAGCTGAAGCCGCAGGGGCTATCCAATTATTTTTCAGTGGAAAAGGCTCACCGAGTCCCCGGGGGCAAGTCGCGTCCGGGAGCACCACCGCAGCCGATCTTGGCGCGCATTTTCAACTTTCGAGACCGCGATGCCATTTTACAGGCTGCGCAAATCGCCACGCCGATCAAAATCGATAACTCTGAAATTGCCTTCTACCCTGATTATACAGCGGCCGTCACACAACAAAGGCGTAGTTTTACAGAGGTCAAGAAAGAACTGCGCGTCAGAGAATTGAAATACTCTATGCTTTTTCCAGCATAGCTACGAGTTGTTAGGGTTTAGTCAGCCTTTCCTTTCCTGTCCTCTGTTTTCTTTGAGCTGGTATTCCCCGGTGTCCTCCCTCTGTTTCCCTGTTTTTGGTAGCCCCGCCCCCTATCCTTTCAAGTCTATAAAGAAACCCCAACACCTTGTCTCGGTGCTTGGTTTCTAACCCGGTTGGCGTTTTTCCTACGTTCTGAGCCCGGATTGGGATATTGGTTTTTTCACGTGTACGCAATTGGAGGAGCTCTGCTGCTCAACGCAGCCATCCTGGAGGCGGCGTTTCGCTGGACGAGGCTTCGTATCGGCGGCCCGGCTGGGTTCAACATCGGACGCCTTCCCGTTCGAGTCTGCTTCATGGGACGCGTAAGCGGAGCATTCGTGCATTAATGCGCGATTACGAACTGGTTACATTTATGTGTCTTTTTGCACTTTTGGGCTCAACGGTTTACCTCTTTTAAGAGGGAGCCACTGAGAATCGGATTTCCGGGTTTATTGAGTACCCGTGGTACGTTGTTGTGTAAGCGCTGGGACGTTTGTTCAAAGGAACTTTTGTAGCTTCTAACGTTTCCCTGTGTAGGCGCTTTTAGTCTGTGGCCACAGATAGAATGTCTTTTTTGAAATAGTGTAGTTTGCTGAGTTACTCGTTTTTGTCAGGGGTTTTTTGTGTCAGATGTATGACTTTTTCCCCTTCACTTAAGTAACGTCTGACTATTTGGAGTCAGTTACATCTGGATTTGCTGGACTCTCGCTCTCTTTTGGATTTATCAGCTAAGACACACAAGTAAGAATGGAATTGGGGTGTGTTGGGCATTTTTCAGGGTTGAGAATAGGGATGCAGATGAGAGAACACTGGGCATTGGAGTATTGATCTGTTTCTTTTCTGTGTTTTCTTTTCTCTTCTGACTGCAGGTTAAAAGACCATTACCCACTGCTAGCAGGGCTGCCTAGCTGAATCATAGAGAGAGCCTGGACGTTACTCTTTCTTTGTTTTGCTTTTTTCCTACCTTCTCCCTTTGCTCGGTTCGCGGTCACGCTGTATCATAGTGCGTGTGGCGATTCGAGTGAGGGCAGAGGAGTGGGGCCATCCTCGCTTCCGTGGTGTGAGCTGGGTTGAGGAAAGAACCAACAGAAAACCAAGCCCACGAAAAATACACCAACCGAGCGAGAATGAATGAGGATGGACAGGAGGGGGAAGAGAGGGTCCCTACAGTGCAGGAGTTAATGGGAGCTGTTAATGCCCTTCAGATTAAAGTACAGGAGTTACAACATGAGAATCAGGGGTTGCGTCAGGAAATGAGTGCGGGGAAGGTTAAGGATCCGGTGTGGGGAATGGGTAAGCCCTCTGTATTACAGCCTGCTACTTTTCATTTCGATAGAAGTGCGAGCGCCAGTAATCCCCCTTTGACGGTTAATGTTACCACTCCCACCCCTGTTCCATTGGCAGTCCCTGAGAGATTTACTGGAGACTCCAGTAAATATAGCGTGTTTATGAACCAATGTCATTTACACTTTATGTGTCGTCCTGCTTCATTCCCTAACGACACGTCAAAAGTGGCGTTCGTTATTTCCTATTTGGCGGGTACTGCGGCGTCTTGGGCGGTGCCATTGGTGGACAATGATGACCCTGTTTTATATAATTATGGGGCATTTAAAGAACAAATGCGTTGTCTTTTTGCAAAACATGCATTTATGCAAGCAAGTGACTCTGAATTATTGAAACTGAGACAGGGAAAACAGGATTTACTGACCTATGTGTCCACGTTCAATCGGTTAGTATCTGAAACCCATTGGCCTGTGGATAAAAGAACGTCTTTGTTCTATCAAGGGTTGTCAGAAGACCTGAAGGATGTGGTCTCACAGGTGGTGAATCCTCCGGAAGATTGCGTTGAATTCATTGATTTAGTGGTGAAATTGAACCATAGGCTACTGGAAAGGAAAGGGGAGAGATCCCGCTTTCAGATATCCCGAGTGGTTCCTGCAAGAGGCGAGGTGAAGAGCCCCAGTGAGGGTCGAGCCACTCCGGAGCCTATGGAAATTGGAGGGGTACGGGGCCCCCTCACTGCTGAAGAGAAGAGTAGAAGACGAACCCTGAACCTGTGTTTGTATTGTGGGCAGGGAGGTCATTATGCCAGAGATTGTTCTGTTAAACCTTCTTCCATGACATCCAGAAAAGTGGTAGCTTGTGTGCAGCCTCCGGTGGAGTTGTTGATGGGTGAGAAACTCAATCTTTCATATCAGATATCTGGTACGGTCAAGAGAGTCCCTAAACATTTTATGATTACTGTCTGTTTAGTCATCTCCAACAGCCATAGGACTCCTGTTTCAGCTTTATTGGATTCGGGGGCCACTGGCAATTTCATGGATATCAAGTTAGCGGAACAAATGAAGGTGCCCTGGATTTTGAAAGACCAACCCGAACCTGTGAGGGCAATAGATGGAACAGAGTTGTCTTCCGGTACTATCACTAGACAGACTGAACCCTTGTGTATGATTTGTGATAACGGACATTCTGAGTACCTTGGTTTTGATCTTATTGATGCCCCTTCGTTTGGTATTGTGTTGGGGGTTCCTTGGTTGCAGTCTCACAATCCCCGGATTGATTGGTTCCGAAGGACCGTGACCCTTGATTCGGTCTATTGTTTGCAGAGTTGTTACAAAGTCGCCACGGATTGGGTTACTCCCTTATCTTGTTCAGCAAGTGATGGGTTGAGGTGTGACGTGCAGAAGATACCAGAGGCTTATGTAGAGTTTGCCGAGGTGTTTGACAAAGGACGAGCGCGGGACTTGCCTCCCCATCGTTCCTTTGATTGTAGAATTGATTTGATTCCAGGGGCCACTCTTCCCTGTTGTCGCATATATGCCTTATCAGGTCCAGAAGAACAGCATTTGAAGGAATACATAGACGAGATGTTGGCAAAGGGGTTTATTCGTCCATCTTCCTCTCCTGCTTCCTCCGCTATCTTTTTTATTCCCAAACGGGAAGGTGGTCTCCGCGCCTGTGTGGACTATAGGGCACTCAATAAGGGTACTATTAAGAACAAGTATCCCCTTCCCTTGATTCCCGTTTTGCTCGATCAGCTGAGGCATGCAACGGTGTTTACTAAATTGGATCTCCGAGGGGCGTATCATCTCATACGAGTCCGTGAAGGCGACGAATGGAAAACTGCCTTCCGGACTAAGTTTGGTCTGTATGAGTATTGTGTTATGCCCTTCGGGCTATGTAACGCTCCGGCTGCTTTTCAGTTTTTTATCAACGAGGTGCTGAGGGAATTTCTGGATGTGAGTGTAATAGTATACATTGATGATATTTTGATATTTTCTACCACTGAGGCTGAACATGAAACTCACATTCGCCAGGTTTTACAGACCTTGAGAGGGCATCAGTTGTTTGTGAGACCAGAGAAATGTAGTTTCCATTCTGATAGAGTGGAGTTTCTGGGTTTTCTTGTGTCTGCTGAGGGCATACGAATGGATCCGAGGAAGATTGAGGCTATTACCTCGTGGCCATCGCCAAAATGTGTGAAAGAAGTGCAGGTGTTGCTCGGATTTGCAAACTTTTATCGGAGATTTATTTCCCACTTCTCGGAGATAGTGGCCCCCATGACTGTGTTGTTGAGAAAGGGTGTTCCTTTTGTATGGTCTTATTTGGCTCAAATGTCGTTAGATCAGTTGATTGAACGGTTTACTTCAGCCCCTGTCCTGGTCCATCCTGATCCGGCGTTACCCTTTTTTGTTGAAGCAGATGCTTCCTTGGGTGCTGTGGGGGGGGGTCTTGTCTCAGCGTAATGCAGAGACGGGGTTTATGCATCCCATAGCCTTCTTTTCAAAGACTCTGTTGCCGGCTGAAAGAAATTACACCGTTGTGGAACGTGAATTGTTGGCCATTAAGCTGTCATTTGAAGAGTGGAGACATCACCTGTGGGGGGCTCGCCATGCCATTACTATTTTCACTGATCACAAGAATCTCGAGTTCTTCAGGTCTGCTCGTGCCCTAACTCCTAGGCAGATGAGGTGGGTTTCCTTTTTTAATGAATACGATTTTTTAATCACCTACAGACCTGCAGCTCAGCAATTGAAATCGGATGCCTTGTCCCGTATACATGTGAATCATACAGAGTGGGGGACTGACAGGGACACGGGGTCTTTTATTCCATCTGAAAAGATTGTAGGGAGTGTGTCTCTGGATGGTTTTTTGGTTGAAGTGAAGGATAAGTTGCGGGGACTAGATTTGACTCCTTGGTCTTCCCAGCCTTCCTTTTCATTGAGAGACGGATTGTTGTATCATGATACTCAACTGTTCATACCACCTGCTTTACGGGACACAGTGTTGAAATGGTGTCATTCCTCTGCTTTAGTAGGGCATCCCGGAATCCATAAAACTAGGGAATTCTGTTTACGTTGGTTCTGGTGGGAGTCTGTGACACCTGACGTTCAACAGTTTGTAGCGGCTTGCCCTATATGCGCTGTGAGTAAGTCATCGCACTCCAGTCCGTCTGGTCTATTACTTCCTTTACCAGTACCCCCTGCGCCATGGCATACAATTAGCATGGACTTTGTTACAGACTTGCCATTGAAGTCTGGTTGCACGGTGATTCTTGTTGTGGTTGATTCTTTTACGAAGATGGGCCATTTCATCCCCTTATCTAAACTGCCTACTGCACGGGAAATGGCTTTAGTATTTGTATCATCTATAGTGCGATTACATGGGTTACCATCAGCCATTGTGTCCGATAGGGGTTCGCAGTTTGTGTCCCGGTTTTGGACTGAGTTATGTGAGGCTTTACAAATGAAGATCTGCCTTTCATCTGCCTATCACCCTCAGTCCGATGGTCAGACAGAGAGGGTTAACCAGACAATGGAACAGTACTTACGTTGCTTGCTGACTACTTTGACTTGTGATTGGGTGGTAGCCCTCCCGCTTGCGGAATTTGCGTACAATAACAGCATTCATTCCGCAGTTGGGATGTCTCCCTTTTACTGTTCCATGGGATTTCATCCAAGGGCTATCCCTATTCAACCTTCTGGTCATGTGCCTGCTGTCGACTCTCTGGGAATAGCATTGAGCAAGATATGGGGGTTGGCCCAGGAACATCTGGTGCGGGCCAAGGAGGACATGAAGCGGCAGGCTGATAAGCATAGGGTCCCTGCCCCATCCTTTGTAGTGGGGGAGAGAGTGTGGTTGTCAACAAAGAACTTGAGATTGGATGGCCCTAGGAAATTGCAGCCGCGGTTCGTGGGTCCCTTTCCTATAGCTAGGGTTATCAATCCTGTCGCGATGAGGTTGGAGCTGCCTGATGAATATCGCATTCATCCGGTGTTTCATACTTCATTGTTGAAACCCTATAAAGACACCGATCAGACTTTACCTCCTCCCCCTCCTGTAATGGTGGAGGGCGAGGTGGAATTCGAGGTCAACGCTATCCTTGATGCCCGGAGGAGACGGGGGAGGTTGATGTACTTGATTGATTGGAAGGGGTATCCTCCGGAGGAACGCTCTTGGGAACCAGCTACTGGGGTGCATGCTCCTAGATTGGTTAGACAGTTCCATCTCCGTCATCCAACTAAACCCCGTCCTGTTGGGAGGCCTTTGGGGGGAGGTACTGTTAGGGTTTAGTCAGCCTTTCCTTTCCTGTCCTCTGTTTTCTTTGAGCTGGTATTCCCCGGTGTCCTCCCTCTGTTTCCCTGTTTTTAGTAGCCCCGCCCCCTATCCTTTCAAGTCTATAAAGAAACCCCAACACCTTGTCTCGGTGCTTGGTTTCTAACCCGGTTGGCGTTTTTCCTACATTCTGAGCCCGGATTGGGATATTGGTTTTTTCACGTGTACACAATTGGAGGAGCTCTGCTGCTCAACGCAACCATCCTGGAGGCGGCGTTTCGCTGGACGAGGCTTCGTATCGGCGGCCCGGCTGGGTTCAACATCGGACGCCTTCCCGTTCGAGTCTGCTTCATGGGACGCGTAAGCGGAGCATTCGTGCATTAATGCGCGATTACGAACTGGTTACATTTATGTGTCTTTTTGCACTTTTGGGCTCAACGGTTTACCTCTTTTAAGAGGGAGCCACTGAGAATCGGATTTCCGGGTTTATTGAGTACCCGTGGTACGTTGTTGTGTAAGCGCTGGGACGTTTGTTCAAAGGAACTTTTGTAGCTTCTAACGTTTCCCTGTGTAGGCGCTTTTAGTCTGTGGCCACAGATAGAATGTCTTTTTTGAAATAGTGTAGTTTGCTGAGTTACTCGTTTTTGTCAGGGGTTTTTTGTGTCAGATGTATGACTTTTTCCCCTTCACTTAAGTAACGTCTGACTATTTGGAGTCAGTTACATCTGGATTTGCTGGACTCTCGCTCTCTTTTGGATTTATCAGCTAAGACACACAAGTAAGAAGGGAATTGGGGTGTGTTGGGCATTTTTCAGGGTTGAGAATAGGGATGCAGATGAGAGAACACTGGGCATTGGAGTATTGATCTGTTTCTTTTCTGTGTTTTCTTTTCTCTTCTGACTGCAGGTTAAAAGACCATTACCCACTGCTAGCAGGGCTGCCTAGCTGAATCATAGAGAGAGCCTGGACGTTACTCTTTCTTTGTTTTGCTTTTTTCCTACCTTCTCCCTTTGCTCGGTTCGCGGTCACGCTGTATCATAGTGCGTGTGGCGATTCGAGTGAGGGCAGAGGAGTGGGGCCATCCTCGCTTCCGTGGTGTGAGCTGGGTTGAGGAAAGAACCAACACGAGTACAATCAGAAGGAAAGACGTGAAACACCAGGAGAGGCACCAGACTGGCTAGAGGGGTGGAGACCGGCCAGAGGACCCAAGAACCGAGAGGCTACGCTGAACAATCATTGAAATGAAAGGATGGAACGCAATGAGATGATACCTGCCACAAACTCGAGTTTTTGGCTTCTAAAGAGCAAAGACCACGAGAACAATAACAACGACTACTGAATTGAAGCATCACACCTGTATCGCTGACACTGGCCCATTGTTGAGCGCCGAAGTGTGTGGCGAGTTGCGACACTAAACACAAAAGGACTGGGACATAGCATTATGAGGTAAGGAAGACTGATTCGGGAAGTGGGACTCCCACAGGTAGGATCTACCGAACTAAAGAGCAGCGCTGTACAGACAATATCAGCTGGGTGGCTCTGTACTGCTCGCGGAAGACTCACCCCCTCGAGTAATGTGGTTTGTTTGGGACTTTAAGCACTCTGCTCAGTTGGGGTGGCGGTATGTTCTAGATCCGTCAGGCAGGGAGGCAAGGAGGGGGGCACGGGTATTGGGGAATTGGGTTTTTGACCGGTTTTGTTATATTTTTACGGTTCCACTATTTCTCCATAGAAGACTGTTGCTAACTACACAGTGTACTCATTCACACAGATTACACCTTTATTCTGACGCAAACAACGGAATTAAGGCTACTCATGGCACACACTACGATAAGACATGAAAATCCAGGTACTAACCCTTAAATGTCAAGAACGCCGAGGCCTCCCCTATCGATCATTTCGTGGAATGTGAACGGATTAGGACATAAGATTAAGAGGGGGTTGGTGCTTCAATACCTCACGTTGGCGCTATTACAAGAAACACACCTCGTCGGGACAGCATGTAAGGCACTAGACCGCTGGGGGTTCAAAATGGTAGCTCATGCAGAGTTCTCATCTGGCTCCCGGGGAGTTGGGATACTGGTGCAGAAAACTTCCCCCTTAGTATTGAAGGGGACGTGGACTGATGAGCAAGATCGCTTCGCTGCAGTGTCATGTCAGTGGGAGGGCAAAATGATTAACATGGTGTCAGTATATATCCCCCCTACACTCCATCATGCAGCTTTTCAGTACCTGGGGAAATTCTTAATGAGACTTCCGGAGGGTGAGATGATCATGCGAGGTGACTTTAACGCGGTAATAGATGCCACCATAGACCGCAAACCACCCAGGGATACCCGTTGGATCTAGTCAAGCACTGTGGGACTTTATGGGTGCAATGGGATTCACTGACGCATGACGGGGTAGACACCCTACTGAACATCAATACATGTTCCACTCTGGAGTACACAATAGTCTCTCCAGGATTGACTATATCATGACTCTGGCGATAAACCCGGCTAGAATAAAAGACGTACTACATTTACCGAGAGGCATCTCGGACCACTCCCCCATACAGATCATCTATTACGCACAGATCCCTGGCAGGAAACTTATTTTTCCGTTCTTTCCAGGCTACCTCAAAGTCCCTAAAATCGCAAAGGCCCTTGTAAAATCCACTGGCCAGTACTTCACGGAGAACGCACAATCGGTGGAATCGTCAAGTATCTAATGGGAGGCGTACAAATCTGTAATCAGGGGCCAGGCCATATCGATCATAGCCAGACACAAGAAGGAAAACAGGCAGCAACTAGACACCCTAGAAGAAGCAGTGCAGAGGGCAGAGATGGCATACGCCACAAACACCGATGAAACCACAGCGCAAACCCTGACGTTGGCAACCCAGGAATACAGAACGTATGCCTGTAAAGCCGCAAAAGTCAGATACACCGAAACACTACATAGAATATATGAGTTGGGGGATAAGACAGGGAGATTGCTGGCGTGGCTAGAAAGGAAAGAGAAGGCGAGCAGATGGTTTGCTCAGCTAGTCAAGTCAAGTCAAAATGATTTATATAGCGCGCTACATACCCAGAGGGTCTCAAGGCGCTTGAGGAAGGGTGGGGAAATTATTTGTCGAATATCCGAATTTTAAGTTGCTTTCTGAATGCTAGGTGGTTCTGAGTGAGGCGAAGGTGAGTGGGAAGTGAGTTCCAGGTTTTAGCTGCCAGGTAGGAGAAGGATCTACCTCCCATGGTGGTTTTGTTGATGCGAGGTACAGTAGCAAGGGCTTGGTTGGAGGATCGTAGTTGGCGGGAGGGGGTGTAGAAGAAAAGTCGTGTGTTGAGGCATTCGGGTCCAAGTTCGTAAAGTGCTTTGTGTGCGTGGGTTAGGAGGTGGAAAGTAATCCTCTTATTGACGGGGAGCCAGTGGAGGTTTTTCAGGTGACCAGAGATGTGGTCTTTACGCGGGATGTCTAGTATGAGTCTGGCTGAAGCGTTCTGGATGCGTTGGAGTTTTTTCTGGAGTTTTGCAGTGGTACCGGCGTATAGGGTGTTTCCGTAGTCCAGGCGACTCGTGACCAGTGCGTGGGTGACCGTTTTTCTAGTTTCGGTGGGGATCCAGCAAAATGTTTTTTTGAGCATGCGAAGAATGTTGAAGCAGGATGATGAAACGGCGTTGACTTGTCTGTTCATAGAGAGTGAGGAGTCCAGGATGACGCCCAGGTTCCGTGCGTGGTCCGTCGGGATGGGTGCTTTTCCAAGGGCCTCTGGCCACCAAGAGTCATCCCAGGTGGAGGGGGAGGTACCTAGGATAAGGACTTCTGTTTTGTCTGAGTTCAGTTTCAGACGGCTGTGCTTCATCCACTCGGCTACTTCTTTCATTCCTTCATGTA
The DNA here is from genome assembly GCF_964263255.1 of Lissotriton vulgaris. Taxonomy (NCBI): domain Eukaryota; kingdom Metazoa; phylum Chordata; class Amphibia; order Caudata; family Salamandridae; genus Lissotriton; species Lissotriton vulgaris. The sequence goes on from NW_028255151.1 coordinate 443,969, forward strand.
GGTTGGTTTTGGCAGTGTTAGGGTCTCTGGTGAGTGATAGGATCAGTTGAGTGCCATCAGCGTAGGAGATGATGTTGAGGTTGTGTTGGGGTGCGATGGCCGCGAGGGGGCTCATGTATACCTTGAAGAGGGTGGGACTGAGTGAAGATCCTTGTGGTACGCCGCAGATGACTTCAGTGGCCTCTGACTTGAATGGTGGGAGGCGGACTCTCTGGGTTCTTCCGGTGAGGAACGAGGTGATCCATTCCAGTGCTTTTCCTTGGATTCCGATGTTACTGAGGCGCTGTAGTAGGGTGCTATGACAGACTGTGTCGAAGGCTGCGGAGAGGTCGAGGAGGATGAGGGCGACTGTGTCTCCATTGTCCTGTAGGGTTCGAATGTCGTCTGTTGCTGCGATGAGGGCGGTCTCAGTGCTGTGTTTGGCTCGGAAGCCGGACTGAGTGGAGTCGAGGGATTTGTTGGTTTCGAGGAAGGCGGCGAGCTGGTTGTTGACAGCTTTTTCGATAACTTTGGCCGGGAACGGAAGGAGCGAGATGGGGCGGTAGTTTTTGAGTTCGGTGGGGTCAGCTGTGGGTTTTTTCAGAAGGGCGCTGAGTTCGGCGTGTTTCCAACTTTCCGGGAAGGTGGCGGAGTTGAGGGAGCAGTTGATGACGTCTCGGAGGTGAGGTGCTATGATGGAATCTGCTTTGTTGAAGATGTGATGAGGACAAGGGTCTGTGGGAGATCCTGAGTGGATGGAGTTCATCAGGCGGATGGTGTCCTCAGTGGAGATTGTGTTCCAGTCATTAAGGATGTTCAAGGGGGGTGAAGGTGTGGCAGAAGGATGGGTGGGTTGGTCTCCGGGTTGGTTGTCAAAGCTGTTGTGGATGTCTGCGATTTTGTTGTGGAAGAATGAAGCTAGGGAGTCGCAGAGGGCTTGAGAGGGGGTGATGTCGTTGGAGTTGGCTGAGGGGTTGGTAAATTCTTTGACGATGTTGAATAATTCCTTGCTGTTGTGGGCGTTGTTATCTAGTCGGTCTTTGAATGCGGCTTTCTTGGCAGACCGGATTAGTTGGTGGTGTATGCGGGTGGCGTTTTTGAAGGCTTCCCTGGTGCTGGTGTTTGAGTCTTTTTTCCAGGCCTTCTCGAGGGAGCGACAGAGTTTCTTAGATTAGCACTGGAAGATGGCATCATAACAACAGATCCGCAACTCATAGTAGAGAGTCTGGCCACACACTATGAAAAGATTTAAACACCACAAGCCTCAGCCTCTGTGGAGGAAAACACACAGTTTATCCGAGACATTAAAATGCCCGTATTATCACAAGAGGCAATGCTAGAACTAGAAGCAGACTTTACCGTGGAGGAATTGGGGGTTGCGCTTTCAGCATTACACACGGGGAAAGCGATGGGACCAAATGGCCTGCTAGTAGAACTATACAAAAAAGTGGCGGGATCAGTCTTGCCATACCAACTTAGTATGTACAATGAAAGTCTAGAGAAAGGGATATTACCGAAGGAACAGAGACTGGCCACAATCGTAGCAATACATAAACCAGGTAAATCCTCACAGACCAGCTCCTCTTACCGCCCAATATCCCTCATAAATGCAGAAGCCAAGATCTTGGCCAAAGCATTGGCAATCCGTTTACAAAAACACCTGAAGACATTTATACATCCGGACCAGTCCGGATTTATGCCGGGACGAAACATCTCCCTCAACCTAAGACACTTACACGCAGTATTGGCCATGCCACCAATGATCCAACAATATGCAGCCATCCCCTCATTAGACGCCACAATGGCGTTCAACCTCGTGGAATGGCCGATTATGTTTGCGGTTCTCCAAAAGATGGGGTTCGGACCAAAATATTGTGAATGGATCAAACTGCTATACACAGCACCCCTAGCGCAAGTGGTAGTAAATGGCCATATATCACAGGAGTTCACATTGGGAATGGGGCACGAGGCAGGGATGTCAGTTATCACCACTCCTCTTCGTGCTCATTCTGGAACCACTCGCGGCATGGATAAGACAGGATCTGTCGATCAAAGGGATGGAGTGGGAGGCGGGATGGGAAGACAGAATCTCGCTATATGCGGATGATGTATTAATATGCCTAACGTCCCCGGCAAGGTCACTGATATTCCTGTTGGACATCGGTACTGCATACGGGAAAGTGTCCGGATACACTATAAATTGGACAAAATCGCTACTATAAGTGCTCCATGGCCCTAATCCTAAGCTCCCACGGGGATGTGAGCTACAAATCAAGAACAGGGGATTTAAGTATTTAGGAATATATGCTACACCACATGAAGCGCTCTTTGTAGATGAAAACCTGATGCAGCCGCTTACAAAATTCTGAGCTGATGTCAAACATTGGAGATCCGTTCCGCTGTCACTGCTGCGGAGGGCGGCCCTTTTTAAAATGATGGCCCTACCTCGGTTTTTATATGCTCTTCAAAATACCCCATTTCCGCCCCCCCCCCCCCTCCTATTTTAAAGCGATTGAGGCTGAAGTCTCCAAATTGTTGTGGGACGGAAAACCGGCACGCATAGAGCAACACAAATTAGTCCGCAGCTGGTATGACGGGGGCATCGCACTGCCTAATGTAAAATTATATTATTGGGCATCACAGCTTGCGGTGATAAACCAGTGGCTGCTTGTACCTCAGGATAAACCGGCTTACAGACTAGATAGATATGTGTTTCCGGCTGACCATTTGATGAAAGCCCTATATACTAACAAAAGAAGAAACACACTCACAGGACCAACTGCACACACAATTAAAATATGGTATACAGCACAAAGGGCACTGGGATGGGAGGGAGTGCTAACCCAGGCCACCCCCCTCTGGGAAACCCGACGATTGGGCACATTGGCTAATACTAAAGGCTTTAAACAATGGGACCTCATTGGCATTACCAAAATTGGAGACTGTGGGTAAAAGGAGAGGTCCTGCCCTTCGCAAACCTGAGGGAAAAACACGGGATGACAGAGACGGACCTCTACCGATATATACAAATCAGACATGCACTCCAAAGTGCTATCCCCCCAGGCACTCAGTTAGCAGAACTTTGGAGGACAGAATCCTCACGGAACACATGGAAAGAAAGGCCATTTCCCAGACATACCTTAAATTAGTAAACAACCAACTAGACCCCATGGTGACACTGAGGGAGTGGTGGCAAGCAGAAATTGGGGACATGGAAGAGTCGGATTGGATGGACGCATTAGCGTCAGCCAGGGAAGCAGCAATCCCATCTAGACTCAACCATATACAACTCAAGGTGCTTCACCGGATATATTATACACGCACTACACTACAGAAACTTGGTCATGCACCTGACTCACTGTGTCTTAGGAACTGCAGTCAAATAGGAACATTTTACCATATAATATGGGAATGCCCACACATACAATCCTACTGGGAACGCGTGCTGAATACGATGTCGGAGGTGTGTGTGTGTGGGGGTGGGGGGGGGGCAGAAATTCCGCTGGATCCCCAAAAATACCTTTTGAATGCCTGGGAACCTACAGACTTGAATTTGGCATTACAGAACTGGGCCACGTTAGGGATGACGATAGCAAAGCGGAACATAGCCAGGAACTGGGGTTCTGGAGTGCTCCCCACACACCAACAGTGGGAAAGGGATATGGAGGTCGCAATGGTGGCTGAAAAGGCGATGTACACCCATAGGGGATGTCCCAAAATATGGTCCAGAATATGGGGGAGATGGAATGAATTTAGGGGGAATGTGTGCGAATCTCCACAGATCGATGTAACTCATGAGACCAGCCAGTGAAAAATGTTGGGAGGTGATCGAGGCGGGATGGATGTAAGACATTGGCGAAGGGAGGGAGAATGGATGCAGGGTTTACTGTCAAGGGATGTGTTTCCATGATAGTCAGCGGTGATGAGACTGAGGTGTTTATCGGAATATGTGATGTGTACAAGCCAACACTGATGGAGAGATTGAATGTATTGTTTATAATAGTTATCAATGTACGAAATGCAATAAAAACAATAAAAAATAAAAAAAAGACTCAGTTCCAAATGTGTACCTTCTTGACAGCAGTGTAGGCCGAAGGCAGTAGTCAGCAAGGGTCCACAGACGTGTCGTTTGAATGCTATGCACAGAGTTGGTCGCACCATATATTGGGAGTACAGTGATATGAAACGTCCCATTAACATATGAACTCGGCCATTATGAGATCAAGACTCAGTTCCAAATGTGGGACCTAATAGACCGCAGTGTAGGCCGGAGGCAGCGGTGGAGTACGTCAATGAGAAATGAGTGCTGGGGGCCTGTGTCGCGGAAGCCAGAGATGGTCTGAGGAGGCTGCCAAGGTCGCGGCCTCAGGCTTGGAGCTTGCACCGGCTCGTGGTGGGCCCTCTTTGACACACGCCAGTGTCGGCAGGTAAGCAGGGAGGCCTGGGTGCGCAGGGGCGGCTAAGACGGGTCTGGGGGTTCAGCAGGCGCACAGGTTCCCAGGCGCCGCCCTGGCAGACACGTTGGCCATTACGGAAGAGAACCATGCCCAGCACAACAGCCTTTTTATTCACACCCCTACGCTGGCCTGTTGTACGCCGAGCCAGCCCACTAAGCTCAAGCTTACAAGGGGGGGATGTAACAAGCTACATTTCTGCGATCTTCCCCACTGCCTGGGCTAACATGGTTGGGTCCACTGTCCACTGTACTCCGAACACCAGCAGTATATGTCGACATGGACATGTCTGTGGTCTGCATACTGCAGTCTGGCCAGCACATCCACACCACACTTGGCATTGTGTACATTCTTTTTTTTTTATATATATTTTTTTATTATTTTTCAAAGAAAAAGAAACAAATATTAGGTGAATTACAACGCGAGATGAAAGGATAAGCGGTATACATACAGGGCCCAGTGAACGAAGAACCATCAATAAAGCACTTGCAGCAGCTACACCAGGGATGTGGCCGCATTACATTCAGGATAACCAGACAAGTGCCCACCCCAAACCCCACCTTTCCGGAAACAGGATAAACATTGAGCAGCAGACCAAAATAGGAGGGAGAGGGGAGGGTATCTCAGTGAAATAATACGAGGCTACAGCCACATCCCGAATACAACCATATGTTACGTCACCACTGACTGAGTTCTGCAATAACACCCACACCAGAACCCATCCACCCCAAAACACTAATGCGCGCCGCAATGAGACCACCCATATCAGGATTATAAAGGATTATAAACACAAAAACTACAAACACTAACTAGACGAACACCCAACCCCCCTCCCTGCACCACTGCATATGGCTTGCGCCTATCCCCAACTAGCAGTGTACCTGTCGCTCCACCTAACTAATACTACAAAAAGTAAACGTGGAGGAGGACATCTCAGTACGGGCCCCAGGTCCCCCTGCCCCCGCCAGAACCACGGATCCCCAGAATGAAACACATGACTAAATCAAGAAGCAATATTAAAACGAAACCGGGGAAACAATAAACACCACCCGACCTCCCGTAAATACAATGTTGACGAATCCCTCTTCAAAAAACTCATGGCGCCAAGCCCCAGTGATCAGTCTCAACCTTGACCCTTCCGATCAGTCTTGCAAGCCCCTTCCGGACAGGCTATCGCCTCCACAGTTCAACACAGTTCCTTCCGAGACAAAGCAAAGTTGTAAAGTCACTGGGAACTCTGTCGGTATCAACAATGTTCCACGTCGACAAGAGCTCACGATGACGTTGTCCCTGCAATCATTGTGAAGGTGTCGAAGAGGAGAAAAACACTGCTTCGTTCCAGAGATAGTTCCCATCAAGTGTGTCCGGAAGGGCAGCACCAATCAAACCAAACATAGTAGGCAATGATGGTGGGCTTGGCGATCCATAGTGAGCATCGAGTGCACGACCGTCGGCCATCATAGTACCATGAAGCTCCAACACCTCTTGTGGCGCAGGGCACACTGCCGTTACAGGGACCTCCGTGGGCTGTATAGAACTAACAGGACACTGGAACGAATCAGGGTCCGGTCCTTCCTGCCCATGTCCCATTGGGACCGCTATCTTTTTCTGAGTGATGGAGTCCACATGGGAATGTAGTGCCCAGAGTGCTGCCAGTACAGTCCGAATCGACGGTTCAGACCCAATCCATCCCACCGAATATTGTTCCGAGTCGACCATGTCTGCGTCCCCCAGAGGCACCGGTTTCCCCGGGGGAGCGGCAAATTCGGGACGGACTGGAACGGAGGGAGACCTAGGACTTATCACGGCCATAGATCAAACTCTGGTACCGCAAACGAAGACTCCGAACCGGCAAACACCAGCGGCGGGGAACCGGTTCTCCGGGTCAGGGGCCTCCGCCCACAGCCACAGTTGTGCCTCGTCAACCCTCCATCAATTGTAGGCCAGGGCAACTACCGCCGTCAAATCGGGCAAAAACAATTCTCCACATCCAAGGACCGGACCCTGTCGATCACCCACAGCCGATGTTGTTCAACTGGAACCCGGTTGGGCCAGTACTCGAGTCCCCGGCTCACAAGCTGGTGTAGGCCCCAAATTAAAACTCGACGTAACTCCATCCACCAAGCTGGTAAAAGTCCCGGGATCGCTCCAAAGTACAACACAAAAGTTCACACACCCGGAGGCAGGGTGTAAGTTCAGGATTTGTAGCAGGATTATCCGACGGGGGACGGAGGTCGGCGGAGCCGGGAGCCTATGCGGCCATCTTGGGTGCTAGCGTAGCTCCTCCTCTCATTGTGTACATTCTTAATCATGGGTCACTTGCTTCCTTCGCACATGCCTGGTTCCCACCTCTCCCCACATTCTGCTATTGTGTGGCTGAGGTGCCATGACATTGATGGCTTGTGTACATGGCTAGCCCAGGTAACCACAGTAAGTTGTGCTGTTGTGTCTGGTAGGTGGACATGTTGTTTGGCATGTTGTATGTGAGTTTGTAACGTGTGCATTCCCAGAGTTGTGAGTTGCATGATTGTAGAGTTAATTTGGTACTTACCAACGAGCAGTGTATTTCCATAGGTGCCAGCCTCAAAGCGCTGGTTGATGTTGGAATGTCCGAAGATGAAGGAATCATGCGCACTGCCTGGGTAGTTGGCGAGGACATTGGTGAAGAGTACCCGGTGGTCCACTATTGCCTGCACATTGATGGAATGCGTGTGCCTTCTGTGGCGGTAATTGTGTGCCGTGTCGGCAGGGGGCACAAGTAGGACATGTGTGCAGTCAATTGCCCCCAACACATGCGGGAAGCCAGCTATGGCGTAGAAGCCTTGCTTGGTCTCCAGCTGTTCCTGCGCAGTGTGGGGGAATTGAAGGTGCTGGGGTACCAAGCTGATGATGGCATCCGAGACAGTTGTGATGAACTTTGATAGGACTGGCTGTCAAACTCCTCCGACTCTGGCGGTTGTTGGTTGGAAGGTACCAGAGGCCAACAGGTGCAGCACAGCCAGCAGCTTTGTCTGAGGAGGGTTGCTGGTTGTCCGCTGGGTTGGTACAGTCAGCCTGTGGGCAATTATGGTCAGGATGCGGAGGATGATTGTCCTTTTGAGCCAGTGGTGGGCAATTACATCCTCTGGTGTTCAGTCTGTGAGGCTGGTGCATTTTCTGAAGGTCCGCTGTCTTTGTCTGCGCTGCCTCTGTGGTAGTCCGGGGAGGGGCGGTGGCAGTGGGTGTTGTGGCCCTCTTGGGGCTCCGAGCTGCATGATCAGTAGCTCCATGGCATCTTTTCTTCTTCAGGTGTGGCTTTGGGCTGGGCTCCTTTTTATGGTGCAAGTTGTCGTCCAACTAAACACCAGGTAAGAGCAGGTGTTACATCCCTGCTGCTAACGCGCCTTATCGCCTGTTTTGGGATCTTATCGCCGATCTGGCTGGTCGTTGAAAATGTTGCGAAGTGGTGTTGTCATGACGTTTTCTTCATTTTCGTCTGGCTTCATCATTTTTGGAAAAGCAGTGTCACACATAAACCCACAATTCTATCTTCGAAACTTATGAAACCTTTGCTTTTGTGTGTCAGGTGGTGATATACACACACCTACATTTTTTTCTTTTTAATGACCTCTTTTTGTGTTTCTACAATAATGTTGAGTGTCACACGGTGATACACACACCATTTATTTATTTCATATTAATTATCTTTACAATAATATTGTGTGTCACACAGTGATACACACACCATTTTTCTATTTCAGGTTTATTATTGCCATACAGTGATTCCACTATTATAGAGTTTTTTCCTGCCACTTCTAGTTTTCAAATATCTATTTCTGGTTTTTGTGTGTCACACAGTGATTCGCACACTACTTTTACTGTTACTATAACAATATGTGCACAGTGCAAGCAGTCAACCCACCTCCTGCATTTTTAGACACCCCAGGAGAACCTCCCGTCTGTTGGGAAATCTGGAATGATGCATTTGAAACTTACCTAGGAGCCAAGTGGGCAACCAGATTTTGTCCTGACAGGAAAGAATGTCTCCTTCATTCTTTAGGGTTTGAAGGAAGATCTATTTACAAACACTTACCCAATTTGTTTCTGGAAGAAAGTGACGGCATTGACGAATATCGCAAGACTGTTTTGAAATTGAAAAATAGATTCGACAAACAGCCAAGTCTTATGGCTCTAAGACATACATTTTTCAAGAGAAAACAAACAGATGATAAAGTTGTGGACTCTTACATTTCTGTTTTGATAAGATTGGCAGTAGTATGCAAATTTGAAAATTTTACAGATCAGCTCATAAGAGATCAATTTGTCTGTCAATGCAAAGATAAAATCATTAGACAAAAACTTTTAGGTTTAGGTGATCCTACTTTAGATGAGACCATCAAAATTGCTAAGAGTTTTGAAATATCTATAGTATCCTTGAAAGAGCTTGATGACAAAAGCAACGACAAGGTTAATGAATGTTAATGTGGTCAGTATTAGTAAATTACATCCTAAAGCCAAGAATTTTAGTACAAAAGGTTCTCTCGAACCGGTAAAACTTGATGGTATTAATCCTAATATCTGTTTGAGGTGCGGTAACCCATTTGCTAAAAATGTAAGATGTCCGGCAATTACTGTCACATGCAATTATTGCAAGAGGGTCGGACATTTTGCCAAGGTCTGTCTCCAAAGAAATAACCCCAAGAAACCGGTTGTGTGTGTTGTTGATTCTGATTGTGAGCGTGACTCCAAGGTCATATCGGTTATTCGGGAAGAGCATGACTTTACCCAAAATGATCATGTCAATACTCATTCTAAAGCCATTGAGGGTGATCCTTCCACATGAGTCGATACCATAGTCAACACTACTGTTGAGAAAAAGGTTCTTACTTTGCCTGTTGATTCAGGTGCTCGCATCACCATGATAACTCAGAAGTTATTTGTAGAAACTTGGGGTGATTCCATAGTCTTGTCTCCTCATGATCGATCTCCTGTGTCGATCTCCTGTGTCCTATGAAGGGTGCAAGATTGATCTACTTGGATTGTTCGAGGAAGACATGTTTTTCAAAGGAAGACATATTAGGGGAAAGATCTATGTAGCAGTCAAGGGTTTAAACATCCTTGACTGGTTTCACCAATGCTTATTTGGTATGATTTTAAGACCTGGCACACTTGAACAAGTGTTGGTGGTGGAATGCAATGACAATACCAAACAAACTTGGAAAGCCAAATTTTCTTCTTTGTTTGGGGAACAGCTGGGATAAATCACGGGTTTCAAATACAAAATATTTGTCAAGGATGGTGCCACAACGGTCAACCATAAACTCAGTGGGGTACCTTATAGTGTTAGGTCTGACCTAGAGAAAGAACTTAAGGATCTGTGTGCCAAGGGGGTCATTGATCCTTCTGAGTCTTCTTTGTGGCTGTCTCCCCTGGTCGTGGCCTGTAAGAAAAATGGCCAACTTAGGGTCTGTGTCGACTTGAGATCCCTTAACAAGGAGATATGGGTTGATTCACACCCCCTACCCAACATTTGTGATCTATTTGCTGCCACCAAGGGTGCTGAGTGCTTTTTTAAGCTTGACCTTGCTAGTGCATACCATCAGGTTGAGTTCCATCCTGATTCTAAGCATCTCACTGCATTTATATCCCCCTTGGGCACCTTTCAGTACCACTGCATGTCTTTTTGGTCAGCGTCCGCGGCCTCCGTCTCCCAAAGGGTCATGAATAATATTCTGAAAGACTTGGATTCTGTCTTGGTATTTCATTATGATGTTTTGGTTTTTGGGGAAGAAACTAAATCTTATCTCTGTCTCGTTTTCCACTTGGTAGCAATGAGCTAGAGGAAGTTAAACTTAAGGATCTTGTTGATGAGGACTGTGAAGATTGCTTTGTCGCCACTATGGATATTCCTGAACTCAGAGTTGGTTCTGAAGAAGAATGGAGGTCTTCTTTTCTTGCCGATTCTTTTCTCCAAGATGTTCGTGAATTGGTAATGAAAGGTTGGCCACATGAAAAAGTTCTCTCTCCTTTGTTGCAACTATTTTGCAAGATTGAAATTGAATTATCCTTAGAGGATGGTTTATTGTTGAGAGAGGAGAAGCTCATCCCTCCGTCTTCTCTCAGATTGAACATCTTGAGAAATGCTCATAAAGGACATCGAGGCGCCATACTCACAAAACGTCGCATTCGTGATGCATTTTGGTGGCCTCGTATGGATGCTGATGTAGAGAACATGGTCCATGAGTGTTGCGTTTGCAGTTCCTCTAACAAGTCTATGAAAGTGTTTACACCTCCTATACTTCCTATTGATTGTCCTGATGGTCCATGGGTTAAGGTGGGTATCAGTGACGTAACAAAGGCCCACGCAACCCCCGCAGTGCAGGGGGCCTGCTCCAGAGGGCCCCCTCAGCACACTCCCCAGGCCTGGGAGCCATTGGTTGAGTCCAGAGGGGGGAGCCTCAATGTGCTTTGCAGGGGGGCCCCCTCAACGTTCGTTATGCCATTGGTGGGTATTGACGTTCAGGGACCATATGATGTTTTATGTGAACAGAATAAGTACATCCTAGTTGTTATGGATGGAGGCCAATACTAAAGTCATCATTGATTTTCTCACTGATGTTTTTACCAGGTGCAGTATTACCACTTGCAGTATTACCACGTGCAGTATAACCACATGCAGTATTGCCAAGTGCAGTATTGCCACGTGCAGTATAGCCACGTGCAGTATAGCCACGTGCAGTATAGCCACGTGCAGTATAGCCACGTGCAGTATAGCCACGTGCAGTATAGCCACGTGCAGTATAGCCACATGCAGTATAGCCACATGCAGTATAGCCACATGCAGTATAGCCACATGCAGCATTAACACATGCAGCATTAACACATGCAGCATTAACACATGCAGTATTACTGTTATATTCCATACAGGTACCATAATATAGGTCCTGGTAACTTCATTACCCTTCACCTATATTCTTCCCTACATTACACTTGTCATGGTTAACATGGACTGACCTCTTACGACAATGCTTTCAGAACACGGATTTTCCCTGGTTCGAGATCTCATGAGGGTTCTTGGAAGCACAGCAGGACGACCATCTCCTGTAAAATATCTATGTATAAAGTTCATGCCCGACGTCATCCTTAGGCCGTCACAGTAATACAGCGAGGTAGGACCCCTGGGAGACCTAGGGGTATATATGCATCACATCTTTTTAAGATAGATCAGAGGAGACCAAGACTTCCCGGCCGACACACTGGCCAGAGACGCGGAGGTTCCTGCATGCAGACACTCCAGCTCGCAGTGGTCTAACATCCCTTGCGGGGTGTCCGGCTCGAGACCAGGGCGGAGTCCCATAGTCTCTCACTTCAGGTAACAGGGTTGACTAAACCCTAGAGGGATTCTTGGCTTAACACCTATACACATGCTAGGTACATTTAAGTACATCTAGTTAGTGACGCATCACAGGAGTACGCATCTTTTTAACATGTGTTTTATATACTCTTATGTATTCATGATCATTGTAAATTGGTAGAGCTATACCATCCCTTTACCTTTTTAGTACTGCTAATCATTTATATCTTACTAGCAGCCCGTCTCGAACTTGTCCGGGAGCAATCAGGCTTCAGGGCCCCCGCCCGCCCCATGAGCGCAACCGCGCTGCTTCACCTACCTCTGCTGCCGCTCCTCCCCGCCTGTCCGCCGCTCCTCACCGCCTGTCCGCTGCTTCTCACTGCCCCTCTCCGCCTGTCCGCCGGTCTTCACCGCCTGTCCACTGCTCCTCACCGCCTGTCCTCCTCTCCTCACCGCCTGTCCTCCGCCGCTCCTCACCATTCCTGTCCGCCGCTCCTCACCGCTCCTGTCCGCCGCTCCTCACCGCTCCTGTCCGCCGCTCCTCACCGCTCCTGCCCGCCGCTCCTCACCGCCTGTCCGCTGCTCCTCACCGCCTGTCCGCCACTTGTCACCGCCTGTCCGCTGCTCCTCACCACCTGTCCGCTGCTCCTCACTGCCTGTCCTCCGCTGCTCCTCACCGCTCCTCCCCGCCTGTCCGCCGCTCCTCCCCGCGCTGATGTCCGCCGCTCCTCCTCACGCTCGTGTACGCCGCTCCTCCCCGCGCTCCTGATGTCAGCACTCAGGTTGCGGCCGGCGCTACTTCCAAGGGACTACTTTTTTTTATCTTAAATTTTTTTATGAACGTATTTTTTTTATTTTATATAGCCTATGTCCATCTGCAGACCCTGAGAATTACAATGATGAATCGGCTGTTTGCATTGGTGCTGTGGTTCCCGAGTTTACCAATCCAATCCAAAAATTCTTTATTTCGGCCATATAGACCATAAAAGATGCAGTAAAATACAATACATACATTTAAAATACAATATAAAATACATTATAAAAGAGTCTCTTCTCGACCAGCGAGGAATGGGGAGTGCACAACAATACCATGATTCAGAGGGCTGTTTTCTTTCTAATTATCCATACTGCCATTAGGAATTTGGATATAGCAAACACAATGTGGCCCAGAGTGCTAGTTTTCATTACTCTGTACGCCTGTGTGTACTTCCTGAACCCCAAATTCCTACAGAGGGGCGCTATCCAATATTTCCTGGGTCTGTGATAGGCAGGACATACAAACATGATATGGAGGTCATCTTCCTCATGGGTGTTGCAACATGGACACAGTTTGTCACCCCCTTTAGTACATTTACAAGTAAAAGTTTTGGTAGGGAGTGTGCCAAGCCTCCATTGCACAAACAATTTCCTCGCCAGTACAGGAAAAATAAAATCCATACAGGGTTCAAAGTTTACCCGCCTCAAAGGTTCCCAGTTCTTACTTTATAATAGTAGCATAGATAGATATGGAATATGCTACTTACCAGTATGCATCTGTTCTTGGCATAGAGGGCTGCAGAGTGGTACATTATGAATAGATCGCCATCTGGTGTTGGGCTCGGATGATTGCACTTTGTTTTTCTCTTGGAGAGTCTTTTGTATGTTGGTGACTCCTCCCTTAGTTGGTAGTGCGCATGGGCATCGGCTCCATCCTTAGATTGTTTTGCCATAGTAGGGTTAGATGGAGTAGTATAGTAGAATACAGATAAGGGTGCCCATGTAAGTGTATCTAAATAAGATAATGTTGGAACAGACACAGGTTTCCGGGGAGGCTGGGAGGGCATGTACCACTCTGCAGCCCTCTATGCCAAGAACAGATGCATACTGGTAAGTAGCATATTCCGTTCGAGGCATATGGGCTGCAGATGGTACATTATGAATAGACTATACAGCAGTTCTCTCCCTAGCGGTGGTCGCCCGTGTCTGTTGCAACTGTCTGAAACAATGTTTTTAATACTGCTTGTCCCACTCTAGCTTGTTGCGTTGTGTGCACATCTACACAATAGTGTTTTGTGAAGGTGTGCGGTGTAACCCAGGTAGCTGCTTTGCATATGTCATCTAGTGGAATGTTTCCCAGAAATGCCATAGATGCTCCTAGTTTACGTGTAGAGTGAGCTCTAGGAGGAACAGTTAATGTTCTCTTTGCCTTTAAGTAGCATATTTGAATGCATTTTACAATCCATCTGGCAATGCCCGCTTTGGAGATGGGATTGCCTTTATGTGTGGGAGAAAACGCAACAAATAGCTGTTTTGTCTTTCTGAAAGTTTGTGTTCTTTCTATATAGTACAATATGGCCCTTCTAACATCCAGTGTGTGTAGGGCTCTTTCGGCTACTGTTTGTGGTTTTGGAAAGAAAACCGGTAATTCCACTGACTGATTGATGTGGAATGCTGAAATAACCTTTGGTAAGAATTTTGGGTTTGTTCTAAGAACCACCTTGTTTTGGTGTAGCTGCATAAATGGTTCTTGAATCGTAAAAGCCTGCAGTTCACTTACTCTTCTAAGTGACGTGATAGCTACGAGGAAGGCTACCTTCCATGTGAGGAATTGTATTTCACACCTATGCATAGGTTCAAAGGGTGGCCCCATTAGTCTGGTAAGCACTATGTTGAGATTCCAGACTGGGGAAGGTGGTCTTCTTGGTGGAATGACTCTTTTGAGTCCTTCCATGAAAGCTTTAATTGCTGGTACTTTAAACAGTGACAGGTGTTGCCTGTTTTGTAGGTACGCCGCTATGGCTGCTAGATGAACCCTGATAGAGGTATATGCTAGGTTACATTGCTGTAAGTGTAATAAATAGCAAATGATTTGTTTAGTGGATGCGTCCAGAGGGTTGATGTGCTTACTGTTACAGTGTATAGCAAACCTCTTCCATTTTGCTGCGTAGCATGCTCTGGTGGTAGGACGTCTTGCCTGTTTAATGATTTCCATGCATTCTGGTGGTAAATCTAAATACCCAAACTCTAAGACCTCAGGAGCCAGATCGCTAGGTTCAGTTGTTTGGGATCTGGGTGCATTATTTCTCCATGGTTCTGTGTAAGATGCATGGGTAATAACCTTAGCTTTTGATGTGGTACTTGTGAGAGTTGTAGCAGCGTGGTGAACCACGGCTGTCTTGCCCACGTGGGTGCCACTAGTATCATTGTCATTGAGTGTTGCTGCAGTTTTCTCACCAGTAATGGAATTAATGGTAGAGGAGGGAACGCGTAAGCAAATTTGTTGGACCAATTTATCCACAGTGCATTGCCCTGGGACCTTTGGTGTGGGTACCTGGATGCAAATTGCTTGCATTTTGCGTTCTGATGATTTGCAAACAGATCTATCTCTGGTTGCCCCCATTTTTGGAAGAATGGCTGTAGTATTTGGTCGTGCAGCTCCCATTCGTGAACTTGTTCTGACTGTCTGCTTAGGATGTCTGCTATTTGATTTTGAATTCCTGGTAGGTGTTCCGCTAACAGGTAGATCTTTTGAGGAATGGCCCATCTCCATATGTCCTGTGCTAGTTTGGACAGTTGGAGAGAGTGTGTCCCCCCCTGTTTTTGAATATAATACATTGCAGTCATGTTGTCTGTTCTGATCAGGACTGCCTTGTTTGTTATTTGCATTTGGAAAGCTTTTAGTGCTAGAAATATTGCTAATAGTTCTAGGTAGTTGATGTGCAGTTTCTTTTGCTGCACACTCCACTTCCCCTGTACTGTGTATTTGTCCATATGCGCTCCCCATCCGGAGAGCGATGCGTCCGCTGTTATTATTACTTGTGGAATTGGCTCTAGGAACGACCGTCCCTTGGAAATGTTTTCGGTGTTCCACCACTTCAGAGAGCGATACGTCCGGTCGTTTACCAACACCAGATCTGTAATCTGACCTTGAGCCTGATTCCACTGTGTCGCTAGACACTCTTGTAGTGGGCGCATTTGTAGTCTGGCATGTGGTATTAGCAGTATGCAAGAGGACATCATGCCTAATAGTTGCATAAACACTCGTGCTGGTAGTGAGTGTTGTGGTTGAAATCTTTGTATTAACCCTACCATTGTCTGCACTCTGATTGGGTTGGGGTATGCTATTGCCTTTTCTGTGTCTACTGTAGCCCCCAGGTATTGCTGGATCTGGTTTGGTTGCAGGTGTGATTTTTTGTAGTTCACCGTAAACCCTAGGTGGTGCAGCAATTGAATTGTCTTCTGTGTGTTGTGAAGACATTCTTCCCTTGATTTGGCCTTTATTAGCCAATCGTCCAAGTATGGGAAGACATGTATTTGTTGTCTTCTTAGGTGTGCTGCCACCACAGCTAGGCATTTTGTGAAAACTCTTGGTGCTGTTGTGACACCGAACGGAAGGACCTTGAACTGGTAGTGTTGTCCTTCTAACACAAACCTTAGGTATTTTCTGTGGGCTTTGTGAATTGGGATATGAAAGTAAGCGTCTTTTAGATCCAGTGTAGAAAGAAAGTCCCCTTTCTTCAGTAAAGGGAGTACTTGTTGGAGCGTGACCATGTGGAAATGCTCCGAATTTATGTAAGCATTGAGAGGTCTGAGGTCTAATATTGGTCGTAGGGACCCGTCCTTCTTGGGGATCAGGAAGTATAGAGAGTATACTCCTGTTCCTTGTTGATCCTTTGGGACCTTCTCTATTGCATGCTTTTGTAGAAGTGCTAGCACTTCTTCTCTTAACAATGTCAGATGATCCTGACTCATTGGACGCTGTTTGGGAGGGATGTTTGGTGGGGTGGCTGTGAGTTCTAGGCAATAACCATGTTGGATAATCTGTCTCACCCACTTGTCTGACGTGATGTTTTCCCAGACAGGTAGGAACTGTGATAGACGTCCCCCGACCGGTGTTATGTGGTCTGGGGGGAGTTCTATGAAGTCACTGTTTTGGTGTTGAGGCGTTGCGGTTGTTATTATTTCCGCGGCCTCTACCCTTATTGTTGTTACCTCTGTAACTACCTCTTGAATTACCTCTGGGTGATGTTGGTGTGAAAGATGTGGATTGCTGATTTGTTCCTGTGTTTTTTGAGCCCCCTCTATAGGTGGATCTACGAAAGGAACCTCTGTGCATTGGCTGTTGCAATGCTCCCATTGACTTAGCCGTTTCCGTATCTTTCTTCATCTTTTCTAATGTCTCGTCTGTACTTGAACCAAACAATGTCTTTTGATCAAATGGTTTGTTCAGTAGGGCTGTTTGTACTTCTTGTTTGAATCCTGAGATTCTAAGCCATGCGTGCCTTCTTAGCATGACACTAGTGTTAATAGACCTTGCTGCAGTGTCTGCTGCGTCTAATGCACACTTAATGGAAGTATTGGTTATTATTTTACCTTCCTGTATTAATTGGTCTGCCTTCTTCTGATGTTCTTTTGGAAGATGTGTGAGAAGTTTTTCTAACTCATCGTAATGTGCTCTGTCATAACGTGCGAGTAGTGCTTGTGTATTGGCTATACGCCAGCTATTCGCTGCCTGTGATGCTACTCTTTTGCCTGATGCATCTATTAACTTCGACTCTTTATCTGGTGGAGGAGCCTCTCCTGTAGATAATGAGTTTGCTCTTTTACGAGCGTTTGAGACCACCAGCGAATCTAGAGGTACATGCCCCCTAATAAATATTGGGTCCTTTGGAGCCGCTTTGTATTTTTTATCGATTCTTGGGTTTAACACCCTGGCTCTCACTGGGTTTTGGAATATTTCCTCTGTGTGAGTGAGAAGACCCTTCAGCATAGGAAGAGTACCTGATGTTCTCTGTGCACTAGGTAGAGTCTCTAACAAGAAATCTTCTATCTGAGGTTCTGTGTGCATATCTAGTTTGTGATATTTTGCTGCCCTATTAATGAGCTGCACAAAACCTGTGTTATCATCAGGTGGTGAAGGCTTTGAGGGATATAGCTCTGGGTCGTTGTCCTCATCTGACCCTACATCGTAATTTTCCCATGGATCTTCCTCATCTGGGATGGATTTGTCATCCCCTTGAGGTTCTCCCTCCCCTATATCACTGTCTACCTCTGACTGAGGTGTAGCTGGTCTTGGTGTGGAGGGTGTAGGAATATGTGGCCTATTGTGAGGAATAGGAGAAGAGGGTGTGTCTCTAGGACGAGGAGAAGCAGGAGGAGTTATGTTCGGCCCCATTGTTCTCTTTTTTGAAGGAAGAGGTTTATCTTCTGACTGTTCACTCTTTCTCTTCTTCGTGACCACTTTCCCAGTTTGTGGGTCAATAAACAAGATCTTTTGTTTGGGATCTGTTTGTTGCTCTTGAATCGGTACCGAAGGTCCTGGTTCCGAGAGCTGTTTTTGTTTTTGATCTTCAGATCTTGCTGTTTTCGACACCGAATGTCTGCTCGATTCCGACTTTTTGGGTATCGAGTGTCTCTTGGGCGATAAGGAATATTTCTTTTTCGACATGGAATGTTTCGATACCGAGCTCTCCTTTGTATGTAGCCTCGGTGTCGAAGTCGATGTCGCCCTTTTCTCGGATCCGACATGGTGGGATTCCGAGTGCTTCGGTTTCAGTTTCGGTTTCGTTGCCGGGCCCGAGGGCGGGGCGTCGGAAACTTTTTTCAGCGGTTTGACCGGGCCCGAGGGCGGGGTCGTTACCGCACGGGGTCGGTTTTTCGGTAAGGGGACGTCGTCACTCACGGTTTGTTGCTCGAAGAGTTCTTCAACCTCCGACTGGTCCCCTTCCGACCCCGACTGGTCCTCTTCTTCCTCGATTTGTTCGTCTCCGAACAGCTCCGGGATTGCCTCCGCCTGCATTCTGGAAGCCTCGTGTCTTCGAGCTCGACGATTTCTAATCGTTAGCTTGGAGGAGAATGCTGCGCAGGCTTCGCAGTCCCTGGATTCGTGTTCAGGCGATAGACAGAGGTTGCACACCTCGTGTAGGTCCTTGTGTGGGAACTTAGCACCACACGATGGACATTTTTTGAATGGAGTCCTTTCCATGGACTCCGGGCTTGACTGCGTCGAGAAAGGTCTCCTGTTCTTCGACGTAGATCCAAGTTTTTCTCTTCTATTTTAAATTTATAACGCGTCGGAATGGAAAAGAACGCGTTCGATAACAATACCGTCGAATTGGAAAGGGAATACGCGCCGAAAAATCACTTTCTTATGAAGTTGATCTGGAGCGTCTCGATCTTCATCCGAACCCGATGGCGGAAAAAAACAATCTAAGGATGGAGCCGATGCCCATGCGCACTACCAACTAAGGGAGGAGTCACCAACATACAAAAGACTCTCCAAGAGAAAAACAAAGTGCAATCATCCGAGCCCAACACCAGATGGCGATCTATTCATAATGTACCATCTGCAGCCCATATGCCTCGAACATATATATATAACATGCATTTTTATTAAGAAAGACTGATTTCTGTGGCATTGACATGGATTCTTTCTAGTAAAGGCACAGCAAACTCTCCTCTTTTCTTGTAGCAGATAGCACTGATCTGTCTCCAAGCAAAAACATCTATAACACAGGCACAATTAAGTGTAAGGTTTCGGCGTCCGGTTGTCATCAGCTTTTGGAAGCAGTAATCTCGGCTAGACAAAAGAAAAGGGCTGACCTAGAAACTTTTGCACCCTGCATGTATCCGCCCCCTCACCCAGTCTCGTCATGCTGCTCCTCGTTTTAGTTATTGTAGACCTGTACTGCAATTTGTAACCTTCAGCTCAGTGGCAGCCCCTTCCCTGCTGCACAGGTGCTGCTGCTGCCCCCTAACCCAGCCTCGTCTAGCTGCTCCGCATTTTACCTGCTGGAGCTCTTTACAGCATGTGTTTAACCTTCAGCCCAGGACAGCCCCTTCCCTAATGCTGCACAGGTGCTGCTGCCCCCTCCTCACCCAGCGCACATAGGAGTTCCTGTCTCATGCATCTGCTGGGCATTAAGTGAATTAATTTAGTCTGCTATTACTTTGAGTAAGTGGCCTATTTTCAGATTGTGCAGTTCGGAAGCAATGAGCACGGTTTCCCTCGTTCTGTGGCTGAGCTGTTAGTACTGTCTGAAAATAAAGCACTAACATGAAGAAATATCGGGTTAAATGAATTCTGATTACAAACTGCAGGCTGATAAAACAGACGTTGGTGCTGCGCCGCGAAAATCCATTTTGATACGGCCCAGAACTGAAACATACCCCCACGCTGTCTCTGTTTTACGGGCAAGGCTTCTTTCTAGCAGGGCAGTGGTGTAGTGATGAGTGTCGGTGATGGCGAGAGCATGTCATTTATTGGAGGTTAAGTCAGTGTACGACTTCCGGTTTCTTCGGTCAGTCTGGCAGCACATTACAACTTTCCTTATTTCCGATTGTGCTGCCAACCTACTCTAGAAGATGAAAAACTGAAACCGACCTGCGCACGATAATTTTAAAGCTTTGTGCAGAGGCATTTCGACACGTGGAGTCTCCCAGGGGGCTATTGCGAAATGGCTAAAGTCCACAGCCGCTTTTGCACATAGCATTTTGGGAGTTAATTGCTAACCCCGAATAATTTGTTTTATGCATGCAAGGCTCTAATGCTCCGTGTCGCCATGTTTCCAGTCCGCCAAAGTTCCCCGCACTTGACCGACCTCAGCCCGCTCCAGTCTGCCAAAGTTCACCGCTCCTGTCTGCCGCTCCTCCCCGCGCTCGTGATGATGTCAGCACGCACGTCGTTAGCGCACACGGCCGGCGCTACTTCCAAGGGACAACTTTTTTTTAACATATATTTTTTAAAGAACGTATATTTTTTTAAGGTATATAGCCTATGTCACTCTGCAGACCCTGACAATTCCAATGATGTATTGGGTGTTTGGATTGGCAGTGTGGTTGCCGAGTTTACCCGCCTCAGAGGTTCCCAGTTCTTGCTTTATAATAGTAGTATAGATACTGTCTAACGGTTGTTGCAGTTCATCTATTTGACACCAGAATAACAACTGTTCAATAAATACTTATTGAAAATGTCCGGCCTGTTTATTCTGTGTATATCTCCGAGACAGACTGACTGAGCGAAAAGTAGTATATTGTTTCCACAGTACTGAGGGATCAGGGTAGTCATGTTCGATGGTTGCCAAGAACTATTATATCCTTTGTAAGAGGAGATTCTAGTGGCACTGTGAGCTAGTCGGTACAAAAAGCTAATATACAACGTATTCAGAATCAGTCTGGCACCAATCCTATGTCTTAACGCGCAGATCCTGTATAATTATTATAGGAACTATATGACATTACCTAATGCAGTATTATCACATGCAGAATAACCATGTGCAGTAGAACCACATGCAGCCAGACCACGTGCAGCCAGACCACGTGCAGCCAGACCACGTGCAGCCAGACCACGTGCAGCCAGACCACGTGCAGTCAGATCACCAGCACAACCACGCGCAGCACAACCACGCGCAGCACAACCACGCGCAGCACAACCACGCGCAGCACAACCACATACAGTTTTACCACATGCAGCATAACCACGTGCAGTATTACCACATGCAGTATCACTTTAATGCAGTATAGCCACATGGAGCATAACTACGTGCAGCATTACCACATGCAGTATAGCCACACGCAGCATAGCCACATGCAGTATTACCACATGCTGTACCACTGCACCAGATATTAGCGGGGATACACTCCGCCTCAGCAGAAATTACAGAAATTGTAGCAAGAAAATGACAAATGGAATTTAAGAATTATCTGCAGACATCAGTGCAGTAGTATATCACAACAAGGAAGGGGATTGAGGCTTTAAGTGCCGCACCACAAGTCAGGTTCCCAATAGTTACTCAAAGCGAGGGTGCGAATGGTCTGGGATACAACCCCCTAGATCCCAATTTAGAACAAATAAAATTTGTTCCATATATCTATTTCCACAAGTTGACCTCGCACACCAAATAGCTGTATAGTAAACACAATGTCAGTGTTCAATCAACATTCATTTTATAACCAAAGTAAAGTCCAACTGTTCTCCCAAGAAATTAGTACAAGTCAATTTTTCTTCGTTTTGTTCTCTTTATTTGTCGAAACACTCGCAGATAAAAAATAGCCAACGCGTTTCGTCCGAAACCGGACTTCTTCAGGGCTTTGCGCAGTGTGATCTTATATTAAAGGTCTCATCCGTCCTGGCCGGTGTACAAATAGTGAGATTTATGGTTAAAAAGTTGGCAGATTTAGTAAGACATCCTTTCATTTAGGGATCCGGTAAAATAAGCAAGAGATCAAAGTAAGTGCCTTAAATTCGGCGAGTACGTCGCGTGCACGTGTGGTCGTCTGGTCTCCGGGAGACCAGACGACCACACGTGCACGCGACGTACTCGCCGAATTTAAGGCACTTACTTTGATCTCTTGCTTATTTTACCGGATCCCTAAATGAAAGGATGTCTTACTAAATCTGCCAACTTTTTAACCATAAATCTCACTATTTGTACACCGGCCAGGACGGATGAGACCTTTAATATAAGATCACACTGCGCAAAGCCCTGAAGAAGTCCGGTTTCGGACGAAACGCGTTGGCTATTTTTTATCTGCGAGTGTTTCGACAAATAAAGAGAACAAAACGAAGAAAAATTGACTTGTACTAATTTCTTGGGAGAACAGTTGGACTTTACTTTGGTTATAAAATGAATGTTGATTGAACACTGACATTGTGTTTACTATACAGCTATTTGGTGTGCGAGGTCAACTTGTGGGAATCAGTGCAGTAGTACACTACTATTGTCTTGCCTGGTGTGTGCGTGCATGGCATGAGCACAGATGTGAATGATGCGACAGGCACTGCAGTGGGTGCAAGGTACGAGTGTGGGCTGTGAGGGAAGATTTAGAAACTATGTGCGGGCAATAGGTCAGTGTAGGTGCAAGCACTAGGCCAGTGTGGATGCATGTGCTAGGTCACTGTAAAGCATGCAACAGATGAGTGTAGGTATTTGCAATAGGTGCGAATAGGTGCATGTGCTAGTCCAGTGTAGGTGCGTGCGTTGGGTCAGTGTAGATGTATGCGCTAGGTCAGTGTAGGTTCACAATCTGTGTCAGTGTAGGTCTATGCGCTGTGTCTGTGTAGGTGCATGCGCTGGGTCAGTATAGATGCTAGAACTCTGGAACATAGAATGTGTTATGCGGTAAATATCTATTTCTGAGATAATTTCCCATTCAATAGTGAAAATCTCAGAATACTGCACTAACGGAGTTGCCCGCAGATGTCCATTTTAACAGTATCATTAATGTGAGGTGTGAAATTACCGCATCTGAATTTCTGACAAACTGAGCATAAATGTCGAAGTGGGAAGTCAGGAAATGCAGCAGCACATATACAGAATGGAGAGATGTAAACTTCTAGAAAAATCTGAAAAAGACAAAGCTTACAGAAACAAATCAACTGTGCCCCGACTCGAGTGCACATTACCAATAAATACCATACCATACCATTCTATCCCATGATCCCACCCCACAGCACACCACACCATCCCATCATAACATTCCATACCATACCACCATAACACCATAACATTCCATAACATAGAATTCCATACCACACCATGCGATCACATCCCATCCCTCCCTTCCTATCCCATACCATACCACCATAACATTCCATACCATACCATACCACACCATCCCATACCACACCTCATCATATTCATGAACAGTAATATAAAAGCTCCTCATCACAAGGATATTTACCTTTATAACTCTTCGCCACCTCTAGGCACTGAATCTTCACATCATCACACCTGTAATAACAAAGGATGAACATCACATAAGACCTGTATTTGAAACAAGATTCAGTATTAAGAGCAGCGCCTGCGGACTAGAGCTCAGTATGAGTTACTGTTTATACACAACAGCCAAAGCTCTAACGATATCCAAAAGTATGTTCCATATCTTATGACAGGATGGGGGTGTTCTAAGGCAAATAGCACACTGAGACAAGCATGATTCATATGTTGCAATGGAGTGCTACACGTGGGTCTTACAGGAGCGGCGGTTAGCTCAGTGAGAGTAGGGCTGACTAACAGGTTCCATCTGCTCCTGGTGGAGTCTCGGGTATATCTATATATATAAAAACGAAAGTATATCTGTCTGTCTGTCTGTCTGTCTGTCTGTTTGTCCTTTATGCATTACAACACCATTCATCCGATCAACATGAAACGTTGGGAAGTTGTTGAGTACTCTCCCGCGTAGGTTTCTGGCATACACATTTTTTAAATATCGTCCCCCCAGTGCCCTCATAATCTTTCGAATACTGATGTACGCACCAGACGGAAAAACAAAAAATTGTGTATCCACAAGCACTCGAATAAACAAATAGAATTAAAACACCATTCATCCGATCGCTAGGAAACTTTGGGAAGTTCTTGAGTACACTCCCGCGAAGGTTTCTGGCATAATTTGTTTTTAAATATCGGCATCCAGGGCCCTCATAATCTTTCGAATACTGATGTACGCACCAGACAGAAAAACAAAAAATTGTGTATCCACAAGCACTCGAAAAAATAAATAGAATTAAAACGACACTTTGAAATGTTTTCCATATTAAAATGAATACGTTTTAAAAAAAATGACACAATGTAAATTGAATGCTATCATAACGAGTTTCCTTGAATTTCCTTTCTTCGGAGGTCACTGCAACGCGCAACGGGTAAGCTAGTACTTAATAAATACCTTAAGTGGGGTCCATGTGAATTCCTGCCAGAACCCACAACACTGCCACACCAATCCCTGCCAGTGTAAACTGTGTCACCATTCCTCTACAACCAAGATGTTAGGTAGCCTCAGTGAGATATATAAGGAAGATTTGAACCCAGACCCCTGAGTCATGAAAAACTGGTTGCAAAACAAAAATTCCAATGTTTTACAGAACAGCATATTCTAGGCCTTAGGGGAAGGATCACATAGGGAGAGATAAGGTTAGGAGGCTCAGCAATCGTAAAGCAGCAGCTCAGATGGTATCCCATCTGAATTCTATAATAAATTGTTAAACTCTTTGGTCCCTTTCTGGGTATCTTATTTTAATGAGATCTATCTGTAGGGCTGTTCAATTCCCCCTTCCGTAATATCAGGCAACTGTGGTTATGATCTCTAAGCCGGGTAAAGATGCTAGGGTAGCAGATTCCTACAGACCTATATTGTGATTGAACTTTGATTACAAAATTATCACAGGAATCTTGGCTAAGAGTTTGGCAGATATCTCGCAAACGCTGATCCATTTTGATCACAGGGGTTTGTGCTGACAGACCGCTGTATGAATTAACCCACTGACTTATCTGTGCTAATGATACGGATGAGGCATTTAATTTCTTGTTGACAATCACAAGAATTGATGCTGCTAAATCTTTTGATAGCTGTATTTGGGTCTATCTTTGAGAGGTATTGCGGAATTATGGTTTCAGCAAGAATGTTATTGGAGTTGTACAAATGTTATGTAAGGTGCCAGCAGTCAAGATTTTGGTTAATGACAAATTTACAGCTTCGTTTCAGAAATCCGGGAGTACTAGACATCGGTGTCCTTTATCATCAATTCGGTTTCGTCTACATATTGAGCTCTTTTCCCAGATGGTGTGGCATGATAAGACCATTCTTCCCTTTGAAGCTGCAGGGTTACCAACCGATATAGCACTGTATGCTGAGGACATAGTTCTGTGTACATCAAACCGAGAGCTCTCTGTTCCTAAGCTTGAGATGCATGCCAGAGATTTTGGGGGTCTTTCAGGGTATCTAATCTATAAGAGGAAGACTGAGATTAGGAAATGGGCTAAAGAAAAGGTAGGGCAATGGTAGGGCTTCAAACTAGTTTGGAGGAAATATCAGTTGTAAACCTAAGGAAAATGCGACTTACCAGTATGCATCTGTTCTTGGCATGTAGAGCTGCAGGATACTACACTTTGCATTAGATCGCCACCTGGTGTTGGGCTCAGATGATTGCATGTTGTTGTAATCTTGGAAGAAGTCTTTTGTAGTCACGAGATAGGTGACTCCTCCCTTGGACGATAGTGCGCACGGTCATCGACTCCATCCTTAGATTGTTTTTCGCCATGATGGGAAATGATGGAGTTAGTAGAAGTAAAGAAAGGATGTCCATGCGTGTGCATCTAATTAAGATAAAACTGGAACAGATACAGGTCCCTGGGAGGCGGGAGGGCGTGTACTACTCTGCAGCTCTACATGCCAATAACAGATGCATACTGGTAAGTAGCATTTTCCGTTCGAGGCGTATGAGCTGCAGATTCTACACTCTGCATCGATTGTGCAGCAGTGTCTCCCCAGGCGGTGGTCACCTGTATCTGTTGCAGTAGTTTGAAAGACAGTTTTTAGAACAGCTTGGCCTACTGCAGCTTGCTGCTTGGCTAGCACATCAACACAGTAGTGTTTAGTGAAGGTGTGTGTTGTAGACCATATTGCTGCCTTGCATATGTGTTCTAGGGGGATGTTCCCTAAGAAAGCCATAGAGGCTCCCAGTTTGCGTGTGGAGTGCGCTCTAGGAGGAACTGTTAATGTACAGTTTGCTTTTTGATAGCATATTTGTATACATTTTACAATCCATCTTGCAATTCCAGCTTTAGAGATGGGGTTGCCTTTATATGGTGGAGAGAAAGATACAAACAATTATTTTGTTTTACGAAAAGATTTAGTCTTATCTATATAGTAGAGAAGAGCTCTTTTATCATCTAGTGTGTGTAGAGCTCTTTCTGCTACAGAGTCAGGGTTTTGGAAAAACACAGGTAACTCTACAGATTGGTTTAAATGAAAAGGAGTAATGACTTTTGGAAGGAATTTAGGATTAGTTCTTAGAACCACCTTATTATGGTGTAGTTCTAAGAATGGTTCTTGTATAGTGAAAGCCTGTATCTCACTTACTCTCCCAAGAGAGGTAATAGCAATAAGGAAAGCTGTTTTCCATGTGAGGAATTGCAGTTCACATTTGTGTAGAGGTTCAAAAGGGGGTCCCATGAGCCTTGTAAGAACAACGTTCAGGTTCCACACAGGAGAAGGTGGTAACCAGGGGAGAATGATTCTTTTTAATCCTTCCATAAATGCTTTATTAGCAGGCACTCTAAAAAGAGACAGATGTTGTCTGTTTTGTAAATATGCTGCAATTGCTGCAAGATGTAGGCGTATAGATGAATATGCCAAGTTATATCTTTGTAAATGTAGAAGGTAGCAAATTATATTTTGGATAGAAGCATCCAGAGGATCAATCTGCTTATTGATGCAATAAATGGCAAATCTCTTCCATTTAGCAGCATAGCAAGCTCTGGTAGCAGGTCTCCTGGCCTCTTTAATGATGTCCATACAGTCTGGTGGTAGGTTAAGATAACCAAACTCTAAGACTTCAGGAGCCAGATCGCCAGATTCAGTTGATTTGGGTCTGGATGTCTAACGTCTCCATGGTTCTGCGTTAGCAGGGATGGTGTCAGACGTAGCTTTTGTTGTGGATCTAGGGATAGTTCTAGCAGAGTTGTGTACCACGGTTGGCGTGCCCATGTGGGAGCTACTAAAATCAGTTTGAGCGACTGTTGTCGTAGCTTGCTCACTATTAATGGTATTAGTGGTTGTGGCGGAAAAGCGTACGCAAATCTGCCTGACCAGTTCATCCATATTGTATTGCCCTTGGACAATGGGTGCGGAAACCTGGCGGCGAAGGTTGGGCATTTTGCGCTTTCGTGTGTGGCGAACAGATCTATGTCTGGATGACTCCACCTGTGAAAGAATGGTTGAAGAACTTGTGGATGTAGTTCCCATTGGTGAATTTGTTATGTCTGCCGACTCAACAGATCTGCTATCTGATTGTGAACTCCTGGAAGGTGCTCTGCTAGCAGATATATGTTTTGTGGAATGGCCCATCTCCAAATTTTCGGTGCAAGCTGGGACAGTTGTAGAGTGTGTCCCTCCCTGTTTTTGTATATAGTACATAGCTGTCATGTTGTCCATCTGGATTAAGACACCATTGTTTTGTACTTGTACTTGGAATGTTTTGAGTGCTAAGAATATTGCTAGCAGCTCTAGATGATTGATATGAAACGATCTCTGTTGAATGGTCCATTGCCCTCGAGTTGTATGATGTAGGAGACGGGCTCCCCATCCTGTGAGACATGCGTCTGCTGTGAGTATTATTTGTGGAATAGGTTCGAGGAACGGCCGCCCCTTTGTCAAGTTTTTGGTGTTCCACCACTGCAGAGAGAGATGTGTGCGGCTGTCTACCAACACTAGGTCTGTTAGTTGCCCTTGAGCCTGATTCCACTGTTGTGCTAGACATTCCTGTAACGGACACGTCTGCAGTCTTGCATATGGCACAATGAAGATGCAAGATGCCATCATGCCTATTAGTCTCATGAACACTCTGGCTTGGAGAGAGTGTTGATGTTGGAAGTTTGTGACTAAGGCTTGAATGCTCTGTATCCTTGCTGGATTGTAAATGTAAAAATGTAAATTTATACTTGTATAGCGCACTACTCACCCGCAAGGGTCTCAAGGCGCTTGTACGAATACCACTGTGGAACCCATCCTGGCTTTCCCTCTGAGGTGTCCACTCCTGGGCACCCCAAGGTGGAGGCCAGGCATCCTTAACGTTGTGGGGCCGTTGTGGAGATTAAGCAAGCTATTGCCCAGAGTTGCAGAGTGGGACTCCACGATTGGAATAGGCACGAGGCGAGAATTATCAGGTCCGTGGAATTTTTGAGCCCAAGACCCGCCGAGGCGGGGAATTGAACCCTGGTCCCGGGCTAGACCTCTGCATCAGGGTCTGCCGCTCTAACCATTGAGCCACACTTCTCCACTTGGGATTGGGATAAGCTAGAGCAGTAGACGTGTTTTTTGTAGCCTCTAAATACTGATGTACATGAGAGGGCTGCAGGTGCGACTTGGTGTAGTTGATTGTGAACCCTAAGTCGTGCAATGTTTGAATTGTCTGATGTGTGTGTTGGACACACTGATTGAATGACTTGGCTTTTATGAGCCAATCGTCTAGATAAGGGAAGACATGTATTTGTTGTCTTCTGAGATGTGCTGCTACAACTGCTAGGCACTTTGTGAATACTCTTGGTGCAGTTGTAACTTCGAATGGAAGGACTTTGAATTGATAATGTTGTCCTTCCAGTACAAACCTTAGATACTTCCTGTGAGCAGGATGTATAGGAATGTGGAAGTAGGCGTCTATTAGATCTAGTGTTGTAATGAAATCGCACTTTTGCAGCAAAGGGAGCACTTGTTGTAAAGTGATCATATGAAAATGATCCGATTGTATATAATGATTGAGGGGCCTGAGGTCGAGAATTGGTCTTAGTGTCCCGTCCTTTTTGGGTATTAGAAAATACAGCGAGTAAACCCCTGTTCCTTGATGTTGTAAAGATAATATTTCTATTGCGTCCTTTGAAGAAGTGAAAGGACTTCTTGTTTGAGCAGTGTAAGGTGTTCTGCAGACATTGGATGCTGCCTGGGTGGTATGTGTGGAGGGGTTGATGTAAGTTAAAGGCAGTAACCATACTGAATAAGTTGTTTTACCCAACTGTCGGTTGTGATGGAATTCCAGGCAGGTAGGAACTGTATAAATCTGCCCCCACACAGGAGTGGAATGCTGTTGGGGAGCAGAGGGAAGTTACTGTTTTGTGGTGGAAGAGGTTTGATTATTCTTGTTACCCCGACCTCTTCCCTTGTTGTTGTTGCCTCTATATCCTCCTCTAAAATATCCTTTGCTAGAGGATGTTGTTGTATTGTCTGCTCCAGTTTGTATGGAGCCTCATCTATAGAAGGGGCGACGAAAGGAGCCTCTAGCTTGTGTGGACTGCAAAGCTCCCATAGATTTGGCTGTATCTGTATCCTTCTTCATTTTTTCAAGTGCTGTGTCTCCCTCTGGTCCAAACAATTGATGTTGGTTAAATGGCTGATTTAAGATGGTAGTTTGCACTTCTTGCTTAAGTCCTGAAATGCGTAGCCACGCATATCTTCTAAGTAGGACAATAGTGTTTACAGCTCTAGATGCAGTGTCTGCTACATCAAGTGCACACTTGATTGAGGAATTTGAAATTAATTTGCCTTCTTGTATAAGGTTGTTTGCCTGCACCTTATATTGGTCAGGTAGCTGCTCTAGTAGTTTCTCCAACTGATCATACAGAGCCCTGTCGTATCTTGCAAGGAGGGCTTGTGTGTTAGCTATACGCCATATATTGGAAGCTTGTGCAGCTATTCTTTTGCCTGAAGCATCTATCAACCTTAGATTCTATGTCAGGTAGAGGTGCTTCACCTGACGTCTGTGAGTGTGCCCTTTTTCTAGCATTTGAGACAACTAGTGAATCTAAGGGTAGTTGTCCTTTAACGTAGGCTGGATCCCCAGGTGCAGGCCTGTATTTTTTCTCAATTCTAGGATTTAGGATCGTAGCACGTACAGGATCTTCAAATACCTTTGGAGCATGTTTGATGAACCCTTTAATCATATGAAGAATTTGAACAGACCTTTGCGATTGTTCAAATGTATCTAACAAAAAATCTAAAAACAACAATTGATGGACAGAATGCAGAACAATGTCATACATTCACCCCAGTACAGAGATCTGGGCCTGAATCCATCGTTTTTTTGCACTCCACACCACCCCAATTCAGACATGGCCATATGCAAATCAGCCTTGACCCTGTGCCTCATGGGAACAGTTTAGATATCAAAAAGGGAGGGAAGAGGATATGGAGTCCATTCGGTTCCCCTGTATGAGTAACTGGTAATCAAAAAGGAGAATGGACACTAGTTTCAGCAAAAAACCAAATAGTTTTTTATCGAGAACCCTCATAGACTTCCTGGAATTTTATCGTAGCGGTATATCTTTTTTCCGCCCCGTCAGGAGTCATGGCATAGTCATAGGGTCAACGATTAACGTGCAGGATGCCTGCCTCACCAGAGGCTACTTCTGGAATTTACAGAAGTGTCCAGAAATAAAAAGTGGGTTTTGGAAAATTTAAAAATAATGACTAGGTCAAAAAATATAAACTTTAATTTCAAAACTAGAGACTAGTCACTATACTTAAAACCATTGTGATATACAGGTAGTCGAGTTATTGAACTACCATATCATTTTTCAAAAGGGTGTCGACATGTTTCAGCTCTCGGGGCCCTACAGGGTCAGGGGAGCTTTCGTCAGGACAAGGACAAATAACAAACATACAAAAAAAGAGCACACACAATTGTTGTGTGGTTCGAGTAATTGATGAATTGGAATTTCCAAGCTGTATTCAAGGAAAAGGAAAAAAAGGAACCAACAAGCAAAGTATAAGTTGGCTTGTATGTGAGGTATGGCATTCTAGAGCACACATTATGTATAAAGCATGATTTACGCTTATACAAGACTACCCTTATTGTAGAAGTAATCTAGGAAAGAGGTAAAAATGGAGAAACGAAAGGTCTAAGAGGGGGGAGTGGGATCCAGCCAAATGGCCGTCAATTGATCAATGTCTTAAAGACGGTTGTCATGCAGAAGTCTTTATATGATGACCGTGTTGGGAGCAGAACATAGAGTAGTGATCATGATCATAGTCGCTGCTCTGTAACTACACCATACATCAGGCAATCAGTGATTGTTATTACCTTCCGTGTGTAACATATCCAAAGGATACCCATACATTCATTAATGTATTACCTTGTTAGTTGAGTTTTTTGGCATCAACAGGGACTGGGAGTCGCTCCTGGAGTATTACTGAGTGGGAGACAACAGAGGGTCTATGGTTATTAGCAGGGGCGTTCTTACCTGATTGCTGCAGGAAAAATCAGGAAACGCCATTCTTACCCATGCGGCGCGGATTTCGTGCCTAGTGCTGACTCTGCCCCCGGTTAAGGGTGGGTCTTAACTCTCTGTGCTTATGTACTGGTCACAGACACTAACAAAGGACTAATGTCTAGAAATTGAAACGACACTGTAAGATGGTGGAATCGCTGGTGAAGTGTTACGGTATCCTATGGATATACTGATTCGGTCCGTATGGTTATCACTCCATTGGATGGCAGGATTAACAGAACTGATGCCATGGAATGTGGTCATTCATACCTACTACGTCGGTTCTCAAGCGATCGACCCATCTCTGTTCTTTGTTGAACAGGACTTGCTCAGCATTTTGGTCTTTGAAATCTAGCATTTCCAGAACTGTCCATTTTAGTTCATCGCACGTATGGCCAGCTTCTACAAAGTGGGTACACAGTTTGGTTGTGTTCTTTTTCAGCCTCACATTGCTCCGGTGTTCTCCTATACGGAGTTTGACTTTGCGGCAGGTCATGCCGATGTATTGTTTTTGACAGGGGCATGTGATTAGGTAAATCACATGTGTGGAATTGCAATTCGTATGACTCCTTTGGGTCCACAGTAGATTGTCATTCAATTGAAGGGTTTTAGTGCTGGTGGTAAATTTGCAGACCCCGCATGTGCCACAAGGGTAATGTCCAGTGACTGGCATCATATTAATGTCTCTGATGTTTGACCTAGGTAAAGATTTTTTCGGTCTAGTATGGACCAGAACGTCTTTTATGTTTTTAGTTCTTCTATTTGCAAACCTTGGTTTAGGCCAATTCAAGTTTCCAGAGGTGAGTATTTGCCATTTTTTCTTTATAAGTTTTTGGACTTCATAGGTGGCAGGGCAGAAAGTTGTTACACAAGTCACGAGATCTTTCACCGGTTCTTTAGTGGTGCTTTGTAGGAGGCACTCTCTCGGCTGGTGTTTTGCTCGTTTCTCGCACTTCTTTATTATTGCCGGTGTGTAGTTTCTTTTCTTTAATTTGCGACTGAGTTCCTCGGCTTGTTTCTTATAATCCGCTGTTTTGCTGCAGTTACGTTTGTGTCTGAGAAATTGGCTGTACGGAAGGTTGTCTCGTAACGGCCGTGGGTGGTAACTGTAGTATGACAATAGGCAGTTCTTGGCCGTGGGCTTCGTATAGGTCTTGGTTTCTAGTTTTCCATTCTCGGAAAAAATGGTCAGGTCCAAGAAATCGATTGTTGTTCTGCTGGATGTAAAGGTGAATTTCAGCCAAGGGTCTCATGGGAACAGTTCAGCCCGAACTGCCAAGCCATGTCTTCCCTGGACCGGAATCAAGCATCCTAGAACCGGTTTCTGGCTATCAGCCGTCTTCAGCCAGGATAGCTTGACTCCAGTGGTGTGGAGTCAAAAAATCTTCCTCTGCCTTATCAGAATGCATAGTGACCCCATGGTAAACGGCAGCCCTGTTCAGCAAGTGTCTAAAACTACTATTATCTTCTGGGGGAGAAGGTTTTGATGGATATGACTGTGGGTCAGGAATATCTGGCACATGTTGTGGGTTTGGGTACCCCCAGTCTAGATCATCAATAGGGTATGGGAAAGGCTCATCTGGGTCGACCCCTCCCCCTAGGCTGTACTCATCATCATTTTTAGGTGAATGTGAAGAATGAAGAGCAGAATGTTGAGGAGAAATTTGAGGTGAATTGTTAAGAGGAGCAGGAGATGAAGGAGAAGGAAGTATAGGAGAAGGGTGCATAGGAGATGTGGCAGAGTCCTTCTTCTTGGTAGGCAATACAGGTGTAGGTGCTGTATCTGACTTCCTCTTCCTGTGTGGTGTGGTGGATACATGATCTGTTTCTGGGTCAATGTAGATCTTCTTTTGTAGAGGATCAGGTTGGAAAAGTTCTTCTCCTTGCGGAACCTTTGCCGGCGCCGATTTTTTTCGGTTCCGGGGCGTGGTTTCTGCTTGTCTTTAGCCTTAGGAGTTGTTACTGTATCCTTCGGCACCGAAGGTGTTGTCTTCGGAGTCGTAGGCTGTTTTGAAAGCTTGAGCGCACCGGTATCAGACCTTGTAGGTTTCGGTACCGCAGATGATGGCTTCGGAGTGGAAGCCGGTCTCGTCGGCTTTGAGGCGTCGGATGCTGGCTTCATAGTTTTGTCTTTAGACGTCGCCGGTTTAGGAGCAGAGACTTCTTTCGGCTGTTGGGATCGGCACGGTAAGGAGCTACCAGAAGCTTGAGTATTTTCTTCGGAGCCGAGTATTCTTTCAGTCGCGACTGGGCCCCGGAGGCGGAGTGTTGACCTTTGCCTTTGATTTGAGTGCTGGGGCAATAGTACTCACGCGCTGACCTGATGGTATGGAGTCATCTGAGTCGTCTGCCTCTGATACGACGATTTGGAGATCATCGGAATCTTCTTCGAGAACAAGCGGGACCTCTTCGTCTAAGATATCCACCGGTTCCGGAGCTGATCTCTGCATGTCGTGTCGACGGATCCTCCGATCTCGAATGGTTTTCTTGGATGGAAAGGACGCGTAGACTGTACAGCTGGATTAGTCGTGTTCTGGCGATAAGCACAGGTTACAGACCTTGTGGTGGTCACTGTGTGGAAACTTTGCTCCACACTTGTGGCATCTTTTTAACGGTGTCCTTTCCATGAGGTGTAGGCCTCACGGCATGGATAGGCCCAATGGCCCACGTCAACAACCGGAATCGAGCTGACGGAGTCGATATGATGTTTGTTGATATGGAAAGTAGTTAGGTGAAGTTTTAATAAGTTTTTGCGCTTCGAAGTACTTGAAAAGTAGATTTCGAACCGGAGCGGAAAAATTTCATCCGAACCCAGTGGCGGAAAAAAACAATCTAAGGATGGAGCCGATGACCATGTGCACTATCGTCCAAGGGAGGAGTCATCTATCTTCGGACTACAAAAGATTTCTTCCAAGATGACAACAACATGCAATCATCCGAACCCAACACCAGGTGGCGATCTAATGCAAAGTGTAGAATCTGCAACTCATATGCCTCGAACCTAAGGTTCTTATTAACAAATTCACCCGTTAACTCCTCATCAATCTCGATTTGCAAATACATAGTCAGGCAAGCACTGAGACCTAGGTCTGAGGTTATTAATTGGCACGTCACAAGTGGGGTGGCACATAGCCGGCAGACAAGTGCATGGCCAGGAAACCTTAGATCAATCCCACAGATAGACGCAGAAACACTACAAGGGTCAAGGGAGATTGGCCCTAATAAAGTACGAATGGCTGGATACGGTGCACGCACTCCCAAAGCATCATAAAGGCGGATGCCACATGAGTTAGTAACACAGAGCTAATCAGAATACAGCACACACAGTGATCACACGCTCACCATGCCAGACATCTGGACACGTTAACCTCTGGTAACATTGAGTCCAAGCAAGGTAGAGGCCACCAGTATTATCCATTAAAATTAATTTAGGAATCTAGAGGCAGCAACTTACAATCCTCACCATACAAGGATCACAAGAAACATGTTATTGCCTATAATAAACTGTATACAAGAATGCTACAGATCGATTGTAATTTGAGACAGTCCTCGAACCTGTGGCTGTGACTGTTCTCCCGGCCGCTATGTTTTATTAAACAAACTGTTCCTGTTTTGTCGATGGCCTCGTCTCTAGTTTTTCAAAGATATTTCATTTTCAAGTAACACCATGATATAGATGCTCTCCTTACAAGATGATGGGAAAATCTGCCCCTCGGTATCTGTGAGAGGTTGAACATTAAGATGCTGGTTCTTCCTGAAGGTGACCTTCTTGTTTAACACTAAACCACTTCCCTTCCACAAAAAGCTTTTGCAAAAGTTGCAAGGGAGGGTCAGTAGCTTTATTTGGGCATCCAGGGGAACCAGGATCTCATGAAAGAAGGAGGAGACTGAAGCAAGGGAGGGTCAGCAGCTTTATATGGGTATCCAGGGGAGCCAGGATCTCATGTAAAAAGCTCCGGAGGTGACTCAAGCAAGAGGGGCTGGCTCTTCCGGATTTTCAAACCCATTGTTATGCCTTCCAGTTCAAGAATTCCCAGCTGTTGGCTGGATAACTAGATCATTCTTAAATGGGTCAATTGTATAGAGCTATGTTGGAGCATTTAGATCTGAATATGTTTTTCCTTTAAGTTTGGGTACCCAAACGTTTTTAAACAAGGAAATTTGAAGATGCTCTTAACAGCCCTGAGGGTGTGGGTATTCTTTAGGATAATTCTCGGAATAGATTACTATGCGGACCTGGCATCAATTTGGGGCTCTCCTGGAATACTCAAGGGTCTTAAAGATAAACTTGGTTATCCTCTCAAGCATGGCAAATGTTCAACCTGGAGAGCCTTCAGGAAGGGCGATGCCCTCATCACATAACAAGAGCTATCTGACCTGTTGAAGGGGGGGCTTTCAAA
The DNA here is from genome assembly GCF_964263255.1 of Lissotriton vulgaris. Taxonomy (NCBI): domain Eukaryota; kingdom Metazoa; phylum Chordata; class Amphibia; order Caudata; family Salamandridae; genus Lissotriton; species Lissotriton vulgaris. The sequence goes on from NW_028255151.1 coordinate 479,868, forward strand.
ATTGAAATACATTGCAGCTATGTTCTTGGAGGTCATTCCAAAAGTTGTCAGAGATGAGCGGTTCGGTGCTGGAGGACTTTCTCAAGCTGGTGAGAGCTAAGCAACAACCTAAGAAAGAAGTTTCCCAGTGGTATTGGATATTTATTTCTGCAGCAGATGAGAAAATGGGAGTTCCATACCTGCACTGGGAAAAGGATCTTCCGGAGCTGGTTAAAGAAAAATTATGGCGAGTATCTTGAAATCTGTCATACACTCTGGTCAAACCAGTACCACTTAAAAAGAATAATTTGTTTACCCCCATAGAGCTTACTGGTCACCAGTGAAGTTGGCTAAGATCAAGCTGAAACAATCAATATTTAAGAAGTGAAGTGAAACAGAGGCGGTCAATATACACATGTTTGTGGACTGCCCGTTATTGGCCTTCTTCTGGGGGTATGCAAGTCAGAATGTTTGAGAAACTATTGGCTGCGAAGCCCCTGCCTGATCCTATTTGAGATCGACTGTGCCCTTACTGGGACAAATTAAACTCCAATCAGACCTCGCTGTTATATTTTCTGATATTTCTAGCGAGAAAAAAAATCTGTAAGAAATTGGTTACTCCCGACTCACCAAGGGTATAGAATGGGGCAGATCTGTAAGAGATGTCAGTAGACTGGACTTGGACCACAAGTCGGCCACAGTAGAGAAAATATGGCGTCCCTTTGTGATATGGCAAAGTAAATCGTAACGTCCTATGATTACACCTCTATCTTGCAGAGAAATGGATGGTTCTCCTTCATACAAATATTCAATAGACAATTACGCTGGACACTCTGGTTGAAGGCATCTTGGCTCACAGCTCACTTAGCTGGATGGTGACATGAGGCCAAAAAAATTTAAATCATTCCTCTACAACCTTGGAAGGATTAGCAAACAACCTTGTTACTACAAACTCCATCTTCACTGCTCTAAAACTTTAAAACACAATCTCCCCTAAAAATATATCCTCAATTTTACAAGAGGGCTCAGTGAGGGAATTACACACTGCTGGCATCTGTCTGACCTGTAAGACACAACTGTGATTCCAGCAAGGCACACTTATCCTTTCATCCTGCTTGGGTGGGTTCACTGCACACCATCAAAGTGGACAATATCTATTTTTTGAACAGCAATGATGAATGCTCAAAAGCTGCAGTACTTTGGGAGATCTCTGCCCACATACCCTCACTACAGAGGCAGACAGGCACACAAACCCTGGCACTGTAATCACCATCATCACTGCCCTAGAACCTTGAAGGGATTAGCACACGACTGGTAACACTGTAATCACCATCATCACTGCTCTAGAACCTTGGTGGACTAGCACACAACCGCTAACACTGTAATCACCATCATCTCTGCTCTAGAACCTTGGTAGCCCCTCCCACTCCTCCTAGTGCCTGGTGCTCCCATCCTATCTCTCTCCCCTCCTGCCATGTTGCAAGAGCTGCAGTGTTGTAGGAGCCACCTGTATCCACAGATTGTGCCTAAAAAGGGTTCATTGCTGTGCAGGGAGTTTGGTTGTATCGTACTTTGAGGTACACGTGAAACCACTCCTGGTAACTAAATTCAACTTCACTCGCCTCAGTTATTGGCTGTAGTCTGCGCGAGGTGAATGAGGAAATGACTCACCAAACCCACGCACGGAGAATGTTTCGTTGCGTTACTGCTCGGCCCTCTTTCCTAAAGCAACTGTTCTGGTAACTTTCTTGTAAAGGAATATGCTACGTACCAGTATGCATCTGTTCTTGGCATGTAGAGCTGCAGAGTCATATACTATGCATTAGATCGCCACCTGGTGTTGGGCTCGGATGAATGCAGGTTGTTGTCTTCTTGGAAGAAGTCTTTGTAGTCACGAGATAGGTGACTCCTCCCTTGGACAATACTGCGCATGGTCATCCACTCCATCCTCAGATTGTTTTTCGCCATGATGGGAAATGATGGGGTTAGTAGAAGTAAAGATAAAGAAAAGGATGTACATGCGTGTGCATCTAATTAAGATGATAGCTGGAACGGATACAAGCCCCGGGGAGGCGGGTGGGCGTATACGACTCTGCAGCTCTACATGCCAAGAACAGATGCATACTGGTAAGTAGCATATTCCGTTCGAGGCATATGAGCTGCAGATCGTATACTATGCATTGATTGTGCAGCAGTGTCTCCCCTAGCGGTGGTCACCTGTATCCGTTGCAGCATTTTGAAATAGTGTTTTAAGGACAGCTTGGCCTACTGCAGCTTGCTGCTTGGTTTGCACATCAACACAAGGTGTGTATTGTAGACCATGTCGCTGCCTTGCATATGTCCTCTAGTGGTATATTTCCTAAGAAAGCCATAGAGGCTCGTAGTTTACGAGTAGAGTGTGCTCTAGGAGGAACTGTTAGTGTACGTTTAGCTTTTTGATAGCATATTTGTATACACTTTACAATCCACCTGACGATCCCCCCTTTAGAGATGGGGTTGCCTTTGTGTGGAGGAGAGAAAGATACAAATAATTGTTTTGTCTTTCTGAAGGCTTTAGTCCTGTCTGTGTAGTATAACAGGGCTCTTCTAACATCTAAGGTGTGTAAAGCCCTTTCTGCAACAGAGTCCGGGTTTTGAAAAAACACGGGTAGCTCTATGGATTGATTAAGGTGAAAAGGAGTAATCACTTTTGGCAGAAATTTTGGATGAGGCCTGAGAACCACTTTTTTATTATGTATTTGAAAAAATGGTTCTTGTATTGTGAATGCTTGTATTTAGCTAACTTTTCTAGGAGAGGTGATAGCAACAAGGAAAGCAGTTTTCCATGTTAGGAACTGTAATTCACATTTATGTAAAGGCTCGAAAGGGGGTCCCATGAGTCTTGTAAGGACCACATTCAGGTTCCATACTGGAGCAGGTGGTAAACTAGGTGGGATTATACGTTTTAATCCATCCATAAAAGCCTTGATTGCAGGTACTCTAAATAGAGATAGATGTTGTCTAACTTGTAAATAGGCTGCAATTGCTGCTAGATGTAGACGTATGGAAGAATACGCTAAATTGGACCTTTGCAGGTGTAGAAGATAGCAAATGATATTTCGGATGGAAACATCCAATGGATCAATATGATTATTGTTACAATATATCGCAAATCTTTTCCACATAGCGGCATAGCACGCTCTGGTAGTGGGTCTTCTAGCTTCTTTTATTATGTTCATACAATCTGGTGGTAGGTTCAGGTAACCAAACTAAGACTTCAGGAGCCAGATCGCCAAATTCAGTTGGCTTGGTTCTGGACGTCTTATTTCTCCATGGTTCTGTGTTAACAGGGAGGGTGTGATCTTTAGTTTTTGATGTGGAACTAGTGAGAGATCCAGCAGTGTGGTGAACCACGGCTGGCGTGCCCATGTGGGAGCTACTAGTATTAGTTTGAGAGACTGTTGTCTGAGTTTGCGCACTACTAGTGGAATGAGTGGGAGAGGCGGAAAAGCGTACGCAAATCTGCCTGACCAGTTTATCCATATTGCATTCCCCTCCGACCGTGGGTGTGGGAGCCTGGCGGCGAAGATTGGGCATTTTGCATTTTTGTGGGTGGCAAACAGATCTATCTGTGGATGCCCTCACATTTGGAAGAATGGCTGAAGAACTTGTGGATGTATCTCCCATTCGTGAATCTGTTGTGACTGTTGACTTAACAGATCCGCTATTTGATTGTGAATTCCTGGAAGGTGTTCTACCGTCAGGTGTATGTTTTGAGGAATGGCCCATCTCCAAATGTTCTGCGCGAGCTAGGACAGTTGCAGAGAGTGTGTCCCCCCTGTTTTTGTATATAGTACATGGCTGTCATATTGTCCGTCCGGATTAAGACAGCTTTGTTTTGTACCTGCACTTGAAAGGTTTTGAGTGCTAGGAAGATCGCTAGCAGCTCTAGATGGTTGATATGGAACAGTTTGTGTTGGGTGTTCCATTGACCTTGTGTGGTATATTGCAAGAGATGGGCTCCCCATCCTGTGAGGGATGCGTCGGCTGTGAGCACTATCTGTGGAAGAGGCTCTAGGAACGGCCGTCCCTTTGTCATGTTTTTGGTGTTCCACCACTGCAGAGAGCGATGTGTACGGCTGTCTACCAACACCAGGTCTGAGAGCTGACCTTGAGCCTGATTCCACTGTTGTGCCAGACATTCTGGTAATGGTCTCATTTGCAGTCTTGCATGTGTAATTATGAAGATGCAAGATGCCATCATGCCTATTAGTCTCATGAAGACTCTGGCTTGGAGAGCGTGCTGGTGTTGAAAAATAGAGACTAAGGTCTGAATGCTCTGTATCCTGGCTGGACTGGGATACGCTAGAGCTGTAGATGTATCTATGGTAGCTCCTAGATAGTGATGAACGTGCGAAGGCTCTAGGTGCGACTGGGTGTAGTTTATCGTAAACCCTAAGTCGTGCAATGTTTGAATTGTGTACTTTGTATGATGGACACATTGTTTGTATGTTTTTGCTTTTATGAGCCAGTCGTCAAGATAAGGGAAGACAAGTATTTGTTGTCTTCTGAGATGTGCCGCTACTACTGCTAAGCACTTTGTGAATACTCTTGGTGCTGTTGTGACTCCGAACAGGAGTACTTTGAATTGGTAGTGCTGTCCTTGTATGACAAACCTTAAATACTTCCTGTGAGCAGGATGTATAGGAATGTGAAAGTAGGCATCCTTTAGGTCTAGTGTTGATAGGAAATCGCCTTATTGTAGTAGTGGGAGCACTTGCTGCAAAGTGATCATATGAAAATGATCTGATTGTATGTAATAGTTGAGGGACCTTAGGTCGAGAATTGGACGTAGAGTCCCGTCTTTTTTGGGAATTAGGAAGTACAGGGAGTAAACCCCTGTTTCTTGTTCTTCTAAAGGAACTACTTGAATAGCGTCCTTTTGAAGAAGCGCTAGAACTTCCTGTTGAAGCAGAGTCAAATGGTCTGTAGACATTGGGCGCTGTTTGGGTGGTATGTTTGGGTATGTGATGGAATTCCAGACAGGTAGGAACTGTGATAGTCTGCCCCCCACAGGAGTGGAATGCTGTAGGGGGAGACAGTGGGAAGTCACTGTTTGGGAGTGGAAGAGGGGCGGTTGTTGTTATTACCTCTACCTCTTCCATTGTTATTATTGCCTCTATATCCTCCTCTGTAAAAGCCTTTGTTAGAGGAGGCTTGTGTGTTTGCTTTGAAAGCCGATGTTGAATCTGTACCAGTTTGTTTGACGCCTCCTCTGTAGAAGGAGCGACAAAAAGAACTTTTAGTCTGTGTGGGCTGCAAAGCCCCCATAGACTTAGCTGTGTCTGTGTCCTTTTTCATCTTTTTTAGTGTAGCATCTACTTCAGGGCCAAACAATTGGTTTTGATGGAAGGTTTGGTTTAAAATAGTAGTTTGAACCTCTGTTTTAAATCCAGAAATGCATAACCACGCATGTCGTCCAAGTATTACACTAGTATTGACTGCTCTGGATGCTGTGTCAGCTACATCTAGTGCACATTTTATGGAGGCATTGGATATTAGTTTCCCTTCCTGAATGAGCTCTTTAGCCTGATCTTTAAATTGATCTGGGAGGTGCTGTAATAGTTTCTCTAGTTGATCATAATGAGCCCTGTCATAACGTGAGAGTAGGGCTTGTGTATTTGCAATGCGCCATATATTTGTAGCTTGCGCAGCAATACGTTTTCCTGATGCATCAATAACTTTGGATTCTTTGTCAGGAGGGGGTGTGCCACTAGAAGTTTGCGAATTAGCTCTCTTTCGGGCATTAGACACTACTAGAGAGTCCAGTGGCATATGTCCTTTAATATAAACTGGATCTGCTGGTGCTGGTCTATATTTCTTTTCAATTCTTGGATTTAAGACTCTACAACGTACAGGGTCTTTAAATACTTCTGGAGCATGTTTAATAACCCCTTTGATCATAGGCAGTATTTTTGTAGACCTTTGTGACTGCTCAAATGTGTCTAGTAAAAAATTCTCTTCTATAGCATCAGAATGCATTGTAACCCCGAGGTAGAGCGCAGCTCTATTTAAGAGGTGATTAAAGCCAATGCTATCCTCTGGAGGGGAAGGCTTTGTGGGGTATGACTGAGGATCAGGCACATTATGTGGGTACACATAAAATTCTTCCTCAACTACGTCTCCAGGATCTGTGTGTGGATCTGGTGACCCTCCCCCCTCCCCCGCCCACCCCCCAAATCATACTCCTCATCTGTGTGGTGTGAAGATGCAGGAGATTGAAGAGGAGAAGCTGTTGGTGAAATGTGAGGAAGGATAGGAGGAGAAGAAGGTAAAGGAGAGCAAGGGTGGTGACCACCTCCCCCTCCGCCCCCCCAAATCATACTCCTCATCTGTGTGGTGTGAAGATGCAGGAGATTGAGGAGGAGAAGCTGTAGGTGAAATGTGAGGAAGGATAGGAGGAGAAGAAGGTAAAGGAGAGTAAGGGTGCATTGGAGACGTTGCACAATCCTTTTTCTTGGCAGGAACCACAGGTTGAAGTGGTATGTCTGCTGGTCTCTTTTTATGAGGTATAGCTTCCACATGTCCAGTTTTTGGATTTATATAGACCTTCTTTTGTTTAGGGTCTGGTTTAAACAGTTCTTCTTCCTCTATCACCTTCTTCGGCGTCGTTTTTTTCGGTGCCGATAGAGGTCTTTTTGTGTCCTTTGCTTTAGGAGTTGTTGTAGAGTCCCTTGGCAATGTTTTCGGTGCCAAAGGTGTTTTTGGCTTGGGTGAGGGTGTGGGGGCCTCTGACCAGGTTTAGTATTCTTCGGTACTGAGACCGGAGTCTTTGGGGTGGAAGCAGGTCTTTTTGGCGTCGAGGCATCGACCGCTGCTTTTCCGTCTTTGTCCTTTGGACCGAAAGGTTTTGGAGCATTATGCTTCTTTGGTTCCGGTGTAGTATTCGGCACCGGTGCATCTTTAGGTTTGGGTGCCGAAGGAACTTTTTCTAATGTCACCGAAGGTTGTTTTGGCTTCGGTGCCGAAGGGTGCCTTGGTGCTGATGGAAGAGGGGGAACTGGCACGTGTGGCTTGTTCGGTGCCGAAGCACCGGAAGGCATAGTTGGTTTCCTCGCAGCAGGGCTCGAGGGCGGGGCGTTGGAGGGAGTAGTACGGTCTCGACTGGGCCCCATGGGCGGAGTGCTGACCGATGCCTTTGGTTTGGGCAGTGTCTGTGATGCAGGGGCAAGAGTACTCACGGGTTGACGAGATGGGATCGAGTCATCCGATTCATGTGCCTCTGCCTCTGATACGATTTGGAGATCAGGTGAATCTTCTTCAGCGGCGAGTGGGGCCTCATCCTCGGAGACGTCCTCCTCTGAGACCTCTTCGTCTGAGATCTCTTCGTCGAAGATGGCCTCCGGTGCTGGGGCCGTTTGCCTCATCTCGTGTCGACTGGCCCTCCGATCTCGAATAGTCTTCTTTGATCGAAAGGAGGCACAGGCTGTGCAGGTCGATTCGTCGTGATCTGGTGACAGACAGAGGTTGCAAACCTCGTGTCGATCGCTATGAGGGAATTTGGCTCGACATAACGGGCATCTTTTAAATGGAGTCTGTCCATGAGGTGTAGGCCGCATGGCGTCGGTAGGCCCAGCGGCCCGCGTCATTGACCTGAAGGTATGATATGGGGTCGAAAGTAGTATATTCGACGTCGAGATTAGTTTTATAAAGTTTTTGCACTTCGAAGTTGCTGGAAAAGTTTTTCTAGCCGGAGCGGAGAACTTTCATCTGAACCCAGTGGCGGACAAAAACAATCTGAGGATGGAGTGGATGACCATGCGCAGCCTTGTCCAAGGGAGGAGTCACCTATCTCGTGACTACAAAGACTTCTTCCAAGAAGACAATAACCTGCAATCATCCGAGCCCAACATCAGGTGGCGATCTAATGCATAGTATACGATCTGCAGCTCATATGCCTCGAACATAATGTTTATGGAACAAGAACTTGGTTACAGTCGAAAGGCATTGTACCGCTTCTGTAAGCAATATACATAATGATGCAAGAATATATCAAATTAGTTCTGCAAACAAACAGCACGCCGTGCAATAATATACTGGAGAGTTATGCAAAAACCCAGGGGTGTAGCTGTCATAGGTGCAGCAGGAGCAGCGGCACCAAGCCCAGGGGCACAAGGAGCCCATTGTATTCATATTAGTTGTGTTTTATATTATTTTTATTGAAAGCTGGGGGAAAGGGCCCCAATTTGATTTCTTGCATTAGGACCCAAAGCACCTTTGCAACATCAATTTAAAAACCCACAAAGCAAAATAAACAAAACAAATAAATTATCACTTTTAATAAGTTTTCACCTTTGTGATCAGAGAACCTGTACATTTATGATGAGAGTAGGTAGCAAGAAAATATGTACGGTATTTAAGTAACTGAAAATATACAAAGTGCGTTGTATAGTGATAGCCAACAAGTAGCCAAGCTTGAGTGATACACCTTAAGTCACGCATTGAATAATATTAACCAACATAATTTTACATGGCGACTTTATTCCACAGTACGTGCCTAAACCTACTACTTAAACAGTACAGGAAAAAATAAATTGAAAGTAGATGAATGCAAAGTGCTGCTTGATAAAAATCCTAACTGGGTGATGTTGCTCTTGTCTTGAAGACATTTAGAATTTAAGCAGGAAGAGAAAGGCAACGCAAAAACACAGTCTTCAAGATTGACATATTGTGTTATCTGGCAATTCTATAGCATGCAACTGCCATTAGTGTGGCACTTTGTACTCTCCGGATGGATTACAGAAGGACCTATATTATGGTTTGGAGAGGAGTGCTATTGTTTCTATGCCTTATAAGGGAAGAGTAGGACGTGGTACTGACTTAAGGTATCGTCACATCACAGCAAATCTGACACTGCTAGTCTGCATGCTCATGTTTAAAGATTATATGAGAAACATGAAAGGTCACACTTCAGGCAGCTTTTATATACTTAAAACTGTTCAGGTGTCGCTTAGGAGATGCATTACCCAGTTGGTGTTATTTTCAGTTTAAATAATAGTTGCTTTGTAAAATAAACATTTTGCAATTGAAATGACAATGCTGTGAAGTACAGAACTGTGTTTTCTTGACATGGGCGAATAAGGCCTCAATTAGTCTGACTCCATCTTGGATTGGGAAATAGCCATGTTTTTATTTCTCACTGACACTGCTCAAAGCAAAATCTACCCTAATGCTTTGTGTTGATTTGCTACTCTTTAGCTGAATTGTTGCTTTTCTCTGCCTCTTCCTGCTCACTTGCTGTAGTCCTATCCATTCCTAAAGCTGATATTGTTTACGTAGCCAGGTTTGTGCTAAAACGTCCGATGACTTCAGGTCAAAGGAGAGCTAATTATTGTCAACTTAGAGAAATAGTGCTAGGATGGTGGCATTATAAAATTTGTATTCTGATTGGACGTTGTGCCGTATATTTGCATACCCTATGCTAACTGCGCGATTTAAGTTGTGGTTATGGTTCATTTTGTTATAAAAGGATGCATGTTTGCGGTGGAGCCAGAGAGATATTTCAGACTTTTTCTCGAGCCGCTTGGGATGCTGCCTGATATTCTATTGATTTGCTGCATAGTCTGGACTTAGACCATTGTTTCTCATTTTGCTCATGCTGTCTATCCCCAATGACTCATATGTTATGCAATTGAGACTATCTATTTCTTTACCTTCTGTATTGCACTTTAATATTTTAATAAACTTATATTGTTTCTAAATGAGTGATCCCGAGCCTTTTTGAATAAATGTTGACTCAAACATATCAGCATTGACTTATACATTTATAGGTATTTGCTGGACACTTTATTTGTACCTCATCATATCACCTGCGGTAGAGATAACACCCTGCATAACGCCTTTAGGGACACTAGGTTTGCGGTTGTCAGGTGTATTCTCCAAAAAGGCGAAGAGACAGATGTTTACAGCTACCAGAGAGCAGGAGATAGCCTCCTTTTACGGTGTTTGCCATACAGGACCGGAAAAGGCAAATGTATATTTTACTGTTTTATGGCCTCTATGCTGGGGAGGAAGCCATAGGAATCACATTTCAGTTAGCCATCACAGGTCCTCAAGCTTTAAGATTTGTCCATAAATGTTTCCAGGGGCAAGCGTATATTCCTGAATCAGACTGCATGACCCACTTATAACGTCCCAAAGGCCACTGCACTTAAAACTAAACCACATAGGTAAAAGGCATTGTCATTTGCACCACCAATAGCTCTAACTCTTGCAAATGCGATCCCTATTGCGGGACCCACCCAACACTCGGTACAGATATGGCATGCCGCCACTTGAAGTATGGGGTGGGACAGGAAACGGACTCTTTCTACTCCTCTGTAATATAACCTTGAAGGCCTCGGCACTCACTGTTCAGACAAAGCTTACCAAGCAAGGCTGCTACTATAGGAAAACATATTATTCTCGTGTGAAGCAAAACAGTCTGCTAGACTCTAAACATTTATAATAATGTGTGCCGTGTGCAAAGGCAGCAGAAAGGAAAAATGGCGTTTAAACGACTGTCAGGCCCAAGTTCAAATTGCCACAGGGAAAAAACGTGAGCAAAAAAAAAAAACTCCATAATTTGAATGGATTTCAAAACAAATAATCTTAGACATGGACATAGTGAAGTGAATAGGTCTGGGCAGAAGAAGAAAAAAATGAAACTGAGAGAAAAAAATATCCGATGTCCAACTCGTGACCTCGGTCATGGAAGAGAGAGAAGCGATGACACATCTCAATCCAACAATGTATATGCAAAATACGTAGCAACAGCCTCCAATAGAAAGTCACTGTTCTCATCCGAAAACATGTCAGCCATCCAATTTAGCAAAGGGAAAGAACATACATGTTCTTCAATTACCGGAGCCTATAGCACCATCAGAGGGCAACTCTGTGTTTCTTCAATGAAGCTGCGTGCCAAGAAATCTTGAGCCGCTGCGAAAACGTCCCAGGAGTCCATGCATCGCTGCAAAGGCCATAATCCCTCCGTCAGAACAAAGCAATTCATGAGCAACTAAGGGGCTCAATTGAAATCGCAACGAAGGCAATGAAAGACAGGCTGGACGCATGTAAAGTAGGAAAATCGAAACGATAATCCATAAGCCGCACTCAATGTAGCAAGAGGCAGCGCTCCATAATACTCAAGCATTCGGCTGCATTGCAGCAACAGTCGTGACAGATCTCCTCGCAATTTAGGACGTGCATCCATTTTGAAATAAACAAAACAGCAGAAGTACGCCTGCAGCCAGAGCCTGCATTAAGGGAAATCCACCAAACAGGCTTGAAAAAATTGAATGAAAAAATGCCGGGAACACCCCAAATATAGTTTGAAAAGAAGTCACAAGGCCACTGCTAACAACTTTAAAAAAGTGAGCCAGCCCTGTGGTGGAGGATGCATTAAAGATAGTGTAAATTAACTCACCGAAATGCAAGGGCAAATGAGTATTTAAGAAAGCATGCACCTCTGTGCGGGTGTTTGCCACGTGAAGGACAAATGTTTCACGAGCAGATGGGAGGGCGACTTCTTTCTGGGACAATAGAGCTCTTATACGACTCATTTTGTTGAACTCTGCTTTCAAGGTCGCAAATTTCGGCCAGATTGAAACATCAAGCTTCCCTTGTGGAGGAGGGAACATCACATTTTTACAGCAAATTACACACTCACTGACGGTAACCACGTAAGGAATTCCTGCCACCATCTAACAACAATCTTCATTATTTAAAAGTAAATAACTCCCGTTTGCCAGTAATGTGAATGTTGGTATGATAGCAGGTGCTGGTGTACCTTTTAAAACACAGGCTTAATTTGACTCGTTCTGGTTACAAGAGCCATGTAATTGGATATTCCTACACATTAATGAGTGATCTGGCGTTGTAGTGCAATCCTCACCATTCAAGTAAACCTCTTTTCCCTCCCTAAGGCATCTATAGGTAAATGGTAGCGACCAAGCTTCATGAAGAAAAGCGGTGCCCAGAGGTTCATATCTGCCAATTGCATAGTACTTCAAACATGCTTCGAACTTGAAAAGGGGAAAAGGTAGAGCTATTAACCTGTGGATAAGCCACGTAGCTGAATTGGTCTCAGCCACAGAAAATGGTAACAGAGCATTGTATAGAGTAACAAGCTGTGGCACCGGCCTACGACCTAGCTTACGAGCAAACCTAAAAAGCCCCTCCAGTACTCTATTAGTTTGTGGGGCCCTCGTTGTAATACAAAAATCCCATTTAAGATCGCTGCTGAACATATTACCTAAATATGTAAAGTTGTCCACCCTTTCGACCAGTTTGCCTCCGACATTAAAACTCCTGGATTTTACATGTTTTGGACCACAGACCATTATATAAGACTTTGAAAAGTTAACCTTTAAGTCTAACGTCGGCATATAATTTGTAAAGACGTCCAGGGAAATTTGTAAGCCGTTCGCTGTCAGCGACAAAAGAACAGTAACGCAACCGGTTATCCCTTGACTTGGGGGAAATCAATTTTCTGACTCAACAGGAAATCCTCCAAACCATTTGTGTCTACTAAAAGAGGAAAGGGGCTAAAATGCATCCTTGGCACACTCCTTCTGTTGAAGCAATAGGTTTTGTTCTTTCCCCATGAGTGCCAAATCTTATTGAGACAGAGGTGTTCGAATGTAATCTTTTTAAGAGCTGAATTAATGCATTTTCAAAACCCATCTCTGCCATCAGTACCCACAGTTTCCCTCTGTTGACAGTGTCAAAGGCACTTGACAAGTCCATGAAGGCAAAGTGAACAGAGCCACTCTTTGCCTTCATGTACTTTCCCATGATCAAGGACAAGTTCAGACACTGTTCTGTAGTTCCCAATCTTTTACCAAATCCATACTGTGTTTTGGAGATGACCCCCCTACCACCGGCACATGTCTCCAGTCGTGCCAGGATTACCCTGCCCAGTACCTTCACCATGGAATCGATTAGTGAAATGGGCCTATAGCAGGCGGAGTCATCTCTCTTCCATTTTTTGAACACTGGGACAACTATAGCCTCTTTCCACGACAGAGGGATTGGTCCAACTTTAATGGATTTAAACAGGTTGGTCGACAGGGGAGCCCAGAGATATACAGTCAACTTAAAAAAGTCCAATGGGACTCCATCTGGGCCTGGGGCCTTTCTACCTATTCCTTTTAGAAGTGCTTCCTCCACCTCTGCCATCGTAAGTGAACTACTAAGTTCTATTGCTTGTGCCATGTCAGCTACTGGATCCTCATGCCCTACAGCTAGTTCCCTACCATTTGGATTAAAATTTGAAGTAAAATGTGTTTCTAAAGTATCACCCAAAATCTTGCACTCCACTTTCCCTACTTCCTCTGTGAACTGGGGGCGATTAATAACTGCCCAGAAACTTTTCGTATCTTTTAGGGCACTAACCCTCTCCAAGTCCTGCCAGGCAATGTGCCTTAGTTCTTCTTTTCTGACTTTAATAGTGGTTTTATATAAACACCTCGCCTGCTTTATATTTTCTCTATCTCGAGGCATTAATTTAAGGGCATTTATTAGGAACTTGCGCGCCCTGGAGCATTCTGCTTTGAACCTACAAAACTCCCGATGTTATTTGGACTTAGCCTGACGTATACAGTTATTGGGTACGATGGAACTAAGTCGTTCAAAATTTTGTACTAGTATGGCTGGGGAAGTGTCATAATCTAGGCAAGCTAAGAGCAAGTCATGATTTGATTGAATAATTTCTTCCTCAAATGGAATTGGGTTAATTTCCCCCCAGTTTATCCTCACACCCTTATTCCGGGTATATTCAATGCTACGATTATCACCCACTACTGTTTTGGCTATAGCTTTAAACTTTGCTATTAGTGGGTTATGGTCGCTTACTAACTCAGGTTTTATAACAAAATCAAATACTAAGGAAAGATACTCCTTAGAAATAAACATAAAAACAATTGTACTTTCTCTCCCCCCTCCAATAAAAGTTGGACACCGAGCTACGGAGTAATTGGCTAAACTTTCCAGATTGTTCTCCACAATGACAGTGTTCAGTGCCTCTCCCTGGGGGTATGAAAAAAATGTGCTAAAGGTTGATCATCAGTATCCCAAATACCACATACTCTTTCATTACTATATTTGCACATGGTACAATTAAAATCCCCTACCCAATATGGGTCACTCTAGGATTGATGGTGGCCACACGAAATATAGACCAGTTGTGGGGTTCCGGGGTATTGCCTGGTGTCGCGACCTGGAAAGAAAAGATGGACTGGTGTATGCTCAGAGAAATAACTGTATAAGTTGCACGGGGCTGTCCCCAAAAGTGGTCTTCTATATGGTGCAAATGGAACACATTTCCTGGCAATATTTGCGTCCCACCCTGTACCCACTCTCTTGAAGATCCGGGTACTCCATAAAGGTTACAATTGAGTGATCAAAGAATAAGTGCATGATGTAACTATCCATGTATGTATATTTGAGACTGGTAGTTTCCCTTTTATTTGTCTCTAACAAATGTTGACTCTCTACTGTTTAATAAAAAGAATTTCTAAACAATAAAACAGTGCAAATACTAGTGAGACCACAGCACAAGTACAACAATGAAAGACCTAGAGAGACCACAGGAAGCATAACTGAGCGAGACCCATTAAGACCACAGGAGGAGGTATAACTGAGCGAGACCTAGTGAGACTACAAGAGGAGGTACAACAGAGCCAGGCCTTGTGAGGCCATAAGAGGGGGTCAGCAGAGCCAGGCATGATGACAGCATCGGAGGGTACAACAGAGTCAGGGCTCATAAGACTTTTAGGAGCCATACAACAGAGCAAGTCCTTGTGAGAGGAAGGAAAGGAAAATAGAGCGATGCCTCGTGAGACTAGAGGAAGGAACAACAGAGCAAGGCCTTGTGAGACCACAAGAGGGTAAGACAGGGAAATACCTTGCAAGACCAGAGAAGGGTGCACCGGAGACAAGCCTGACCAGACTATGTGGGAGTATAACAGAGACAGGATTTTACATCACAGGAAAGGACAGCAGAGCCAGGTCTCAAGAGACAACAGGAGGAGTACGATGGTGCGAGACCAGTGAGACCACAGCCAGGCCTTACAACACCACAGGAGGGGAGAGCTTAGCTAGGCCTCAAGGAGAGAGGAGGGTACAAAAGAGACAAGGGTGTGAGACTACATGAGGGGTAACAACAGAGACAGGACTCATGAGACCACAGGATGTCTACAAACATCAAGCAGATTTTACAGGAATCTGTACTTTTTTATTTATTTTAGGAGTTTTTTATAGAGCAAACTAGATCCGAGACATCGGGTATCCGAGCGCTTTACACGAGCACCAGTTTCGTTACAGAAGGACACATTAATTTTTGTTAGGCACTGGAAGATTACGTGATTTTCCCAGAATCAGAATCACAGGATGTTGAGCGTCATCGCCGAAACTCGAACCGGGTTCCTCAGGTGCGAGGTTGACCGCTCTAGCCGTAAAGTTACATCCTCGCCCCAGAAGGCTCAGTCCTTCTCTGGACTGGCCCTTACCTCAAGTCTCTTTCAATGATCCTGAGACATGTTCTATGTCCTACTACTCTCAGATCACATAATTTCTCAGTTGATGAATCTCTGTTTCTAATAAATAACCAAGCTCCAAATCTGTCCCCTCTCCCTAGTTCAATCCCACCCTCTCCTTCGTTCACTGACGAGTCAAACAATCTTGAGCGCAGCAGCGGAGTCTGTGGTGCTCATGGAAGTGCAACTGTGAGTCTAAAGCGAAGCTGGAATAAACAAAGTAGAAACCTGCGCCCCTCTTTTTTTCAAAAACCTGGGCTAATTCTTCTTAATACTTTCTGTGTCTCATTTACTGGCAGCTGCCAATATTAGCGAGTCCTGTGAGGCATAGAAATTCTGGTCTTTTCTAGAATCTAACTCTGCCGTAGTGGACACATTCCGCCCAAACAGATATCAACAAACAAGACATGAAGAACTTATATTTGTTGACATGTTTTTTCACTAATAAATTTGAGACACTACTGGTGCATCTATGCACAGGGTTGGACATACCACACACACTCACTGATGTCTGCCATACAAAGGATATATTAAAGGCCCATAAGTATAAAAGTGGCAATCAAAGATGAGGCAAAGGGTAAGCCATTTTGGCAAAGTGCCATATTGTGGAGAAATATTATTTTATCAGAATAATAATGCTTAATATAGGTTGGAGTCAGGCATAACTAGACTGCACCTGGCTGCATTACATAAAGTGCTTCTTTAAATGTTGAATCATGTTAAATCGATTTCTAAAGCTGGTCACAGGTAAGACGACAGAAGAGGAGGAAGGCAGGCTAGGATAAGGAAGAAACATACAGGTCTTGAATTGCGTCGGAAAACTTAAGTGGCTTTGAGTCGATCTTAGCGAAGATAGCAAAGAGTTCCCTGGGGTTGGGGCAAGGACATGGAAAGAACTTCCGCCCAGTCTGCTGAGCGCGAGGCTCTCAGAGGGGAATAAAACTGCATCAGAGCAGCAAGACTTGGGCTCTCGCTTCACTACTAAACTCTCAGGGAGACAAACGCGTTATATATTTTAAATCTTGTTCATACCTTGCACCTTTCTGGACCACAGCAGCCAAACAGCCAAACAGCCAGGCCGCACACTCCTTGTGAAACTGACTGGAACTTCACTTCGTGGATCAGTGTTGAAACCTTGTGCAATTATTTTGAGTCGTCCACCACCATAATAGATTATTTTGTTAAGTGATCCAGAGGGCGTGTAGCTGTTAAGGCTTTGTGGAGATTGCATTGTTAGCGACACAACAGAATACATCATTGAGAAGTACAGTGCTCATTAAGATATGTTAATAATGAGTTACAAGACCAGCCTGTAAACAAGCAGCACATTTGTGTGGGTCACCTCATGGTGAAGGTTTGGAAACTTATTTACAGGTTTGAGGATTGAAATGAGGCCTGTGGAAGGATCCCTCGGGAATGGAGACACTCCACAGGAAATAAAGATGTGGGGTCAGGCTGTGCAGGTGAGGGAAGGTGGCTGAGTGGGCTGGAGTCAGCCCCTCCCCCCATAGGAACAGAGATGCGTCGAGACAGACACCCCGGCCAACGGTGTGACCATGATACAATAGTTGTAAAGAAATGTCTCTTTATCTTATTTCAGAATTGAAAAATTACAATAAACTGATGCGCCCGAACCATACCCTATATTTTCAATGATGTATGGAAACAGCTCTAACCCCTTCGCTGCGGGCCTTAATCATGCGGCTGTTTCCACCAAGCTAAGGCGGTCGGCGTGGCTGTGCGAGCGGATGGGAGAGGAGCCGGAAAGCGTGCAGCAGGAAGGACGGACAGGGACGGGGCTTGGGAAGCTGGGCTGGGCTGGGGCTTGGGGAGGTGGGGTAGGTTTTGGAGGTGGGGGCTGGTTTTAGGAATCAGAGAGGGGGACTGGGGTTGGAGTCGTTTTTAGGGGGCTGAGTTTTAGGGCCTAGAGCAGGGGTAGGAAAGGGGCAGCTTCAGGCCTAGGGGGTAGTTGGGCTGGGGCTTGGGGGTGGTGGGGGTAGGTGTTAGGGGGTGGGGGCTGGGTTTTGGGCTCAGGGTGGGGATGCTGGGGTCGCAGTAGTTTCTTGGGGCAAGGGGACGGGTTTTAAGGCTCAGGATTGGTGGTCAGGGTAGTTTACAGGGCTGAGGCGGGTAGAATACACTGCAGGAGGGACACATTTTAGGGGTTTAGGTAGGGGTGTGTTCTTTACCACAGATGTCCCTTTACCAATCATGTCTGCCACAAAATTGTGTGTTAAACCCATGCGTTGTAGAGGCGTGCATGGTAAAGACGAGGTTGTGGTTAAACCTGCGTGGTTCAGGCATGCGTTGTTAAGAGAAGCATTGTTCCATCACACAACATGGGACTGATGACGATGATCCATTGATGTTTATGGTTTGAATCTGTATTGTTAACAAAAAATGATCAATATAGACTTTGAAAAAATTGATTGAAATGAGGCTTTAGAAGACACACAAGGAAGTCTCGGAGGACTTAAAAAAGAATTTGGTGCCTGGAATGAGTGGTCAGTCACCTGGGCAGAGGTTTGAGGATTGAAATGAGACTTCTGAAGACTCAAGAGGATGCCATGGACTGGAGGGAGGTCACTGCAGACTGGAGAGAGATTTATTAGGATTAGGAGCAGATTTGAGGATTACAATGAGGTTTATGAGAACTGGGCGAGACCTCTTCTCATTGGAGGGAATTCACTAATGAATGAGGGCTGAATATGGCTTTAATGAAATTTCAATGATGTCCAGAGTCACTGAAGGGATGTTTTCAAGACTGGCATCCTAGATAGGAAATCTGGAATGAGTTTTTGCACAATTCCTAATTGAGGAAAATCTGAGCGAAAGTTTCCAGAATGTGCATTAGTTTTCTTTGTGTTCAGGGCACCCTTCAGAGGACTTCAGTCACGTTTTAGAGATATAAATATGTTTGTGAGGACAGCATCTCATTTCTGTAGCAATTATTTCAGAACTCAAAGGACTTTTCCAACGACTTGAAGGAATTATGAAAATGTAAGTGAGTTTCCGCATGACACAGGGAAGTTTTCCACGGACTTACACTTTCAGGGGTATCAAAGGAAATTTCTGAGGGCATAAGGGTTTTTTTTTGAGGATGCAAAGAGATTTTATGAGAATCTGAAAGTTTACTAACACTCTGTGTGAGCTCAGTAGTGGCATTTACACAATGCAGCAGTGAGACCTGCTCCTTACACACTGAGAGGAGGATAATAAACCAGCCTTACCTGCTTAAGATGCTTCTGAGATCCTGCAAAACAGAGAAACAAACACAGTGAAATCAGTTTCCACAGGAGATGTTAAGGTTATGGCAGTATTTTTAGGAGTGAAACACTTAACTATCTATGGTTAGAAAACAGTGGCTGGGGTCACATGACAGCACATTGTGGGGTATCGCATGACTAAGCACAAAATGCGATATTCTGAATGAGGTCACATGACATAGCAGAAACTGATATTCTGAATGGTAATGACAGAGCACAGCGTCATTCTGCAATGAGTCACAAAAACACAGCACATTCTGATATTCTGAAAGGAGTCACTTGAAACATTGTATGGTGTACAGGGTCACATGCATGGGCATTATTTAGGGATTGCCAGGGGTCGCAGCTGTGACTCCTGGATTGCCTCGTGACCCCTGCCACTGCTTGTGCGACCCCTGGATTCAGAGGTAGCAAAATCAGGGCCAAGAAGATCGATACAAAAGGGGGTGGTGATGGACGGAGCATCTGAACCAATCAAACACTCACACCCAGTCAACAGATCTGGGTTTAATCCATCACCGTTCTTTAGCCCACTCTGCCACCCCAGTTCAGACATGGCCATATGCAAATCAGTCTGACCCTGTGCCTCATGGGAACAGTCCAGCCCGAACTGCCAAGCCATGTCTTCCCTGGACTGGAAACAAGCTTCCGAGGACCGGTTTCTGGCATTCCAGCCGTCTTCAGCCAGGCTTGCTTGAATCCAGTGGCAAAGTGAGCAAGGGACTCACTTCTGAGCATACCCTGCCACACTTACGGCGAACAAAGCGGTACAAAAGGGGTGGTGATGGACGGAGCATCTGAACCAATCGAGACAGCTTCTCCTTAATGAGTCATGCAACACCTACATTTCCTGCCAATTTTTTTTATAACACTAATAGTGAATAACAAGTTTATTATTCACTATAAGTGTAATAACAAAATGCTGCACTAGGATCTAGAATGAGAACTTCAGTGCAAATGTCTTAAGTAAAACATGTTCTTTAATGTATGTAGTGTGCATGCTTGTGAGTGAGAGTGTGTTTGTGTTTGTGAGTATGAGTGTGTGAGAGTAAAAGTGAGTGAGTCAGTGACAGGTAATGAGTGAGAGCAACTAAAAGGAAGTGGCTGAAAATAAATAAGTGAGATTAAGTGTCCATGAGTGTGAGTGAGCCAGAATGAGTGACAATAAAACGGATCCCACAAGTGAGAAAGCATGAGTGTGTAAGAGCTAGAATGTGAGTGTGAATGAATGAGGGAATGAGTAAGTGAAAGTGTGAGAGAATGACAGAGTTAGTGCAAGTATGAGTGAGCATGTTGGTGTCAGTAAGAATGAGTGAGAGTGACTTAGACTGAGTGAGAATAAATGAGGGCTTGTGAGAATGAATGATTGAGTGTGGTTGAGTTAAAGTAAGTAAATGTGAGTGAAAATGTATTGTTATGCTTGCTAGTCTGCCATTGGCCCTTACACACTGAAGGTAATTTGTGGCTTATAGAGGGACCCACGGAAAAATTCTATCGCTGGCATTTGGGAGACAATTGTTAGAATGACATTCACCTGTGAAAGATATTGGTACTGGCATGCTGGAGGTAAATCTTGGCATGATAGGAACCCATTGAGAAATACTGGAGGCAATTGTTGGCATGGGGGCACCCACGACAAAATGCTGGCACTAGCTCCTCATTGGAGATGCTTCTTGCCATAAGGGAGGAAAACCATGGCACATTGGGGGGCTTGGGGAGGGACGCAACCATTAAAACATTCTAGTCCCGATGTACTAGATGTAATTTGACCTAAGGGTAACCTAAGGTTGTGATGGCATTAATTGCAAAATGCTGATACTGGGATAGTGTAGGTAATTTGTGGCATTAAGGGGCACGCATTGCATATGAGGGACACCCCTGATAAAACGCTGGCCCTGGCACAATGGAGGTGTCTTTTGACCTAAGGGAGCATCCATAGCACATTCTGTAAACAATGGGGTGAACTCCTTGAGAGGGTCAGGTTGCATTGGCTTGACACATCTTGAATATAAATGAGTGCTCTTTCAAACTGCTTTTTTTTAAAAAAACACATTTCTGTGAAAATTGTGCTTTTTAGTACACTAATAGTTAAATTTTTTTTAAAAGGCATTTGTCAGAGGGAGAGCGCTCCCCAGTCCCTCCTCCTCCCCTGAAGCATATGAGAAGAAATGTGGTCCAGGGTAAGTATTACATCCTACCACTTTCAAAAATCAGGTCTCCACCATAATACAGATGGTTTCTAAAATGGCCATTGGTCTGCGAGTGTGGAATGTCACTTCCACTATCGCTGGCATTTTGGGGAATCAATGTCCTTGGTGACATGACACAGCAGTGGGTCATATGAATGAGTTCACATGGCACAATCTGTGATATTCTGAATGTTATCACATGAACCAGTGAAGTCTATAATTTTCTGAATGAGGCCACATGACAGTCTGTGATATTCTGAATGAGGTCACATGACACCGCATTGTCTGTTATATTCTAATCTGTGTCACAAAACTCAGCCCATGGCGAACTTCACATAATATTACAAGTCATGAATGGTTTCCACCCGTAGATGAGACATTTTACAAGACCTACAGGTGATATCACACACACTGAGAGCACAGCTGGAGTGGCAAATGGACACTGGTTTCTACCCATGAACCCTCTGTATGTCACGCTTTGAATACAGGTATTCAGACCTCTGCAGTGATCTGAGCCTTCCTAATGGAGTCTCAACTACTATAATCTTTGTTATAATTAAGGTACTAGCTGTAATCTATAGTGCCTAGAAACCTAAGGAGAGAGTGCATGTTGCCTACGTGCTACATGAGGGGGTTAGAGTGAGCATGGAGTGTGTCTATTGTGATTTAATGTATGGGGACAGGACTCCATTTTGGATCCTGTGTGTGAATAGTACATATGATGGAGGATGGAGGGAGCCTGCCAGACAGGGAGGTAGATTGTGGAAACCTTCCAGGGGTCTTTGAAATGGACCAGACATGGGAAGGGATGAGGGAGACAAATGATGCTCTGAAGGACATTCACATCCCACTTCCTGCATCCTTCATCCCCAGAAGAGTTAATGCAGTTCTGTGTGGCAGTTGAGTGTGAAGGCGTCTCTTCTGAGCCTTTGCCTCAGTTTCATCTGTCATGGCACACACAGCTCTACTCTCTCTTCCTGCCAAGATTGAGTGAGAAGGACTTTAACCTGACCAGTCTGTGCTAATAAATAAAATGTTAAAACTGCCTGAAACCAGCTCCAGAGAAGGAGCTCTTGAATTTTCATCTACATCTAAAAAACTAGAACAAAAACTTGTGAGAAACCCAGAGCACTGTCCCAGGATTTTCTTTGACCTGTGTCAAGACCCACAAAGCACTGATGGAGACAAATATATGAGCTCCAGAGCCAGGATCCCCGATTGCCGGCTTACTTACAGGTGAGGGCAACCTAGAAAGGACTCCTGCAAGGAGAGCTGAAGGCTACCTATAGAATAGAGGAGCTGCCTGCTGGAGAGAGGCAGTTGGTGAATTAAAATCCCCAGTGAGAAGCCTGCCTTGGGGAGTCATCAGTCCTTTTGACTGGCGAGTAAGGAGCGGTGCAAGGGGCTTGGGTCCTAACTCTGCTGAAGGAGCTGGATCTACCTTGGTGGAAGAGGCCAACTCACTGAGAAGAAGAGGTACTGGAAGTGTGCCCAGGAGGAGAAGGTACGAGCAGAAGAGGTACTGGAACAGTGGCCAGGAGGAGGAGGTACGAGCAGAAGAGGTACTGGAAGTGTGCCCAGGAGGAGGAGGTACGAGCAGAAGAGGTACTGGAACAGTGGCCAGGAGGAGGAGGTACGAGCAGAAGAGGTACTGGAACAGTGGCCAGGAGGAGGAGGTACGAGCAGAAGAGGTACTGGAACAGTGGCCAGGAGGAGGAGGTACGAGCAGAAGAGGTACTGGAACAGTGGCCAGGAGGAGGAGTTACGAGCAGAAGAGGTACTGGAAGTGTGCCCAGGAGGAGGAGGTACAAGCAGAAGAGGTACTGGAACAGTGGCCAGGAGGAGGAGGTACGAGCAGAAGAGGTACTGGAAGTGTGCCAGGAGGAGGAGGTACGAGCAGAAGAGGTATTGGAAGAGTGCCCTGCAGGGGGAGGAAGTACGGGCAGAAGGGGCATTAGAGGAATGTGTGTAAGTGGAAGCCATTTAGGAAATGAGATCACAGCTGCCAGGAATAACAAAGACATGTGACCACCTCTTGTGCAGTTATGGACTTTTGAAGGATCTGCTTGTGTGAAGCTCCCGCCAATTACTGGATTAATTCATCCCAGAAAGGTGTGAGCTGTTGGAGTGAAGAGGCTGGGATGGGGGACCCTCTATAAAATGTAGGAGAAGAAGCAGGTATGAGCAAAGGATTTGGAATATTGGACTCTTTATGACGAGTCGTCTGTGACCTGCATGCGGCGTGGCTACATTACAAGTTCACATCAGTATAAGGACTCAAACATACTGTTTAGAGGGTGACACCATTTAGACAGCTGCTGAATGGAAAGTGCCCTTTTTAAAAATAGAGTATAACTCTAGACTGTGAACTGTTAAAGAAATAATTGGGATGTCCTTTGGGTTCAATGTTTACAACCGTGGGATGTGTGTTGGCTGTAGTGGCTGTATTCATTCACAGATCACCCTCCAAGGACCAGCATTTGTGATATAATGCTCTGTGACATCAGAGCTTTTAGGAAGAGCTGAACATGGGACTACTACAGCAATTCATGACCATTAATGACATAAATGGTGTTTTGCGTTTGATAGGATTCAGAATGTGTCAATGATAAATATCTTTCTAATAAACATTGATATTTTTTTATTTCATGAAAAAATTGTGTGTTATTCACATGTTTCTCTACAATTCGACGATCTTTGAGAGTACTGCTCTCCACATCTGAGCATTGTCTATTTAAATCATAAGTCAGTAGGGCTCCCGTCTTAGTGAGTAGTACCAAGCAAAGGACCACTGTTATCAGACAAAGTAATAGGATTGTTTGAGGGTCATTCACAGGTTATGGGCCATCATCATCGGCAGACAAAATAAGTTCATCCACCGGTTAAGAGTAATCTTCCTGTATTTACAAGAGAAGTTACATCAAAAAGGTCAAAAGAGATCATCCTAGACTGAATTGCGAGGTCATATCACCGGGTCAGGGTCCACCATTCTAGCAGGAGACAAGAGTGGTCCTCTCTTGTAAGAGGGAGGAGCCTCCCTTGGACAGTGGGTCTTACTGGTCCCATTTCATTTCTCAACACTGACGCAAAACTATACGCCAAACTTTTAGCTACGTTGGTGATGGGCTTGATTCCCAAATTGGTCACCCAGGGAGACATAGATTTGTTATCTATAACTTTCTTCGAAGCTGAAATGCATTTGAATATGTGTTTAGGCCCGTGGTCCTCAAACCTTTTAATGCAGCGCCCTCCCCAGTGGAAATGAACATCACCGGGGCCCCCCCCTCAAAATTGTCAACAATTAGTCTATTAAACGGCCAATGTTTAAATATGTCTAGACTTATTTCAACATAGCAGTTAAGTTATGCTAAATTTTTTTAAAATGCAATCAAATACATGGTTGACAAACATAGTATTCTGGTCAGACAGGCCTTACTTACGTGTAAACGTATCCAGAGTGTGATTATTAGAAATGGAGGAGGGGGTTCCGAAGAATATTTGGAATCCCTTCTCTTTTGAAACCTTCTACCAGACAGGATGTAAATGACAAAAGATGCTAGTGATGGCCCATAACAGCGGGTCTTACTGACACTCATTTCTTTCCACTTAAAACAAAAGTACTGCTATCAGCATAATGCTTCTTTCAGCTAGAGCCTGGCGCCCCCTGTGATCACTTGAAGCCCCCCTAGGGGTGCCGCCTCCCAGTCTGAAGACCCCTGGTTTAGGCTAACTGGTGAATTACATGTTTGTACCAACATTGAGAGGTCATGGTCAGTATAGGCAACTTCAACTTAAACAATTTCAGAAACAACTTTGAACCAGGTAGGGATGTTCCTTGTCATACCTTTGAGTTAGATATTAGTAAAGATTCATTGTACTACTCTAAGGGACACATAAATCAGCATTACATAAATATACAACTGGTAAAAAAAAAATAGCAGACAGCATATGACCACAATAAGGTGGTTTATACCTCTAATCCCACCCAAAGCCATATTGGTGAGGAATTTGGTTGCCGTGTAGGGTGTCAAGAGAATCCAGCTATAAATCAAAGTTTTGTTGCTGCCGGGCAGCTATTTGTGGACATTCATTTCACACACTCCGTAATATAACCAAGGGATACCCATGATATAAAATTGTCACTATTCTTCAAAATATGGAGTTTTCTGAGGCAATCTCTATCTTTATCTGGGGTAACAAGAAAACCCAGGGAGCTGCCATTATCTATTCCAAATGCCTAATTATATAGCTGTTCACTTTACCAAGAGATCGGTGCGTGTGGAAGTAAGTGGACACTTGTACTAGGAGAAAAATAACTGCTTTAGAATAGAAATGTTTTCAAACTTCCTACGAGATGAGAAATGTGGGTCTTTCCAATTCTCTAAGATGTTGGCTCAGCTGTTTTCACATTTTGCTCCTTGGTGTCTGTAGGACCTGGGGTCACCAGATCCCCGGGGGTAGCATGGACCGAGCCGCTAGGCACCCGAAGCTTAGGTGCTAAGCGACTGCACAGCACACGCTTCCACTGAGACAATAAGTGCACGCAGAGACTGAGACCACACCAGTAGGTTTGATTCAAATAAATACGTTTTATCTAAAACCAAGATCAGGGCACTCAATAATCACAGTAGTAATAACTTATTACCTTCCCTTAAAAGCACAGGTGTTTCATTATCTATACTACTATTATAAAGAGAGAACTTGCACCTTTAGGCAAGGTAAACTCGGGAACTACAGCGCCAATCCACACACCCAAGACATCTTAGAAAACCTCAGGGCAAGCAGAAGGACATAGGCTACATAAAAAAAAAAAAAAAACGTTTTTGAAAATATTAATAAATTTAAAAAAGTAGTCCCTTGCAACTAGCGCCGGCCGCGATGTCTGCGTGAGGGGAGGAGCGGCGACGACATGAGCGACGTGAGGGGAGGAGCGGCGCCAGAACCAGGAAGAGCGGAGGACAACAGCGCCGGTAGGAGCTGGGATAACCGGAGGAGCAGTGGCAGTGAGAGGTACGTTGCTGGGGCGGGAGGGGGAAGGCATTACAAGTGAACAAATTACAAAAGCAAAAGTTGCTGTTATGAAACTAATGTCTGTTCTAAGATGAGGCGAATCACCGACTCCGGGTGCCATAATGTGAGCATGTTAGATAATAAAATTGCTTACTCCAGCGTGACTTAACGGAAAGGCGGAGGCATTTTCAGCATTCTAGGCAATTTGGTTGGCGCACTCCCCAATGATATGCAGATAGTTGTCTGGTCTTTTATTGTAATTCGAATGCAACCACTAGGTGGCACCCCGAGGCTGCTTTCTTTTCTGCCTTATACTGATTAGCTCTTCCCAATGTATTAACTGGTAATCCCTGTGGAAAATACATTTAAATATTTTAGTTTTAGGGATGATGCAGAAGAGCTTGAAACGAGATGAAGCAATCATGCTGCTGTTATTACAACAATGTAAATAGTTTAGAACTACACAAATACTTAAATGGTATTTTCTTTGCTAATGCACAATAGCCATGTTCTACTTCTGCAGGCCACAGCGCTGTGAACAGAAGCACAAGAATTCCAATGGATTGTTTAAAACTGGTTTATGTCATAATGAAACTCGATCAGCCAATCAGTATTCATAAAGCAATAATGTGTAGTTCCTTTCTCGAGGTGAACGTGTGTGCAGAAATAGTACGTATTGATCAATTTAAGTGCTTTCTAAATGACCAATTGCTCAACATTCCAACGTATGGTAGCCAAATTAATCACATAAATGGATGTCAGTGGTGCATTTAGAGGTTTCCATTTTTCTGTGACCTATGCTGGCTGGTGTGTTTGTATTTCTTGGCTTGTTTTACCCACTAAACTCATGAGCCTCCTCTGCAAAGAACACTTTTTCCTGAAGTTACCACCCTCAATGCTTAGCCCGAGTGCATACATTAAAGAGAACACCTTTCAATCTATACTACTATTATAAAGAGAGAACTTGCACCTTTAGGCAAGGTAAACTCGGGAACTACAGCGCCAATCCACACACCCAAGACATCTTAGAAAACCTCAGGGCAAGCCGAAGGACATAGGCTACATAAAAAAAAAAAAACGTTTTAAAAAATATTAATACATTTTAAAAAGTAGTCCCTTGCAACTAGCGCCGGCCGCAATGTCTGCGTGAGGGGAGGAGCGGCGACGACATGAGCGACGTGAGGGGAGGAGCGGCGCCAGAACCAGGAAGAGCGGAGGACAACAGCGCCGATAGGAGCTGGGATAACCGGAGGAGCAGTGGCAGTGAGAGGTACGTTGCTAGGGCCGGAGGCGGGAGGGGGGAGGAGGGAGGAGGGAGGGGGGAGGGGGGAGGCAGGAGGGGGAAGGGGGGAGGGGGTCGGCGGGTGCCCAGCGCGGGCTTTAATGTTTATGGAGTCCGGGCGGGAGGCGGGGGGGGCCGCTTCTTAACTTAATTCGAGTCCGGGCGGGAGGCGGCGGGGGGAGGGGAGTCGGAGAACATGCTGCCCCAGCCACCTTCTGCCCCGGGGTAAAAATGCAGCCCCCAGCCCCCTTCTGCCCCAGGCAACGCTGGGGCGGGCTGCTAGTTCGGCCATAAATACTTAGAAATTGAATATTAAAAACTGTAGGCCTAGCAACAGCCTTGCTCCTAGTTAGCGCATGCAAGGAATTCTTTATAAAGACATTTAAATAACATTTAATGAAGTAGGAATAATCAGTTCCCTACAAATCATGCCACCTCTTATTAAGCAAGAGAAAACATTTCACCAAGTAATTCTGAACATTGCATCAGGGGTGAACAACCTTCCATTTAGTAGAAGTAAACTGTTGCATTAGGTAAAATCAATCAGGAATAACCATTTCACCATGCCAGAAATAATCAGATCCCTATTTAGGGCAACATTTAACCATTCGGGAGTAAACCATTGTGTTAAAGGTAAACCATCTCATTAGCAGAAGTGAACCCTGGCACTAGCCAGCACTAAACATGCATAGGACTAAGTTGAGCCTTTAACTTTACCCCAGGCAGGGGTTAACTCGACTGGCCTCGGGTCTAGGGTTCTTCCAGAGTCTGGGCCAATTCTTATCATGATATGGGGCCAACGTGGCCCAGTCTCAAGTCCTCCCGAAGGGAGGGGCGGTTTCGGGACTCCTTTTCACTCTTGGGAGGCCCCGCTCTGCTCGGGTTGTCTGCCCTCCCCCGGGACGTTACCTGAGGGCTTCGAGCCTCCTCCGGCCCCTTTCAACGGAATCAGAAGGCAAGGGAGGGCTCCTGCTCTCCGGGGGCTCACTCGGCCCCATGCAGTCGGCAGGGGCTCCCAACTCGCTCCGAGCCCCCGCGCCGGTGTCTCACTCGATCCCGGGCCTTTCCTCAGCCTGGCAGCACTCGGGGACAAATAGGAAGCAAGGGCGCTCCCGCAGCCGCCAATGGCAGCGTGGCCTACGGGGCGCGACGTCAGGACCCAATAGGAGCGCGGCGGGGGCGGAGTTGGTTTCGACGCCCCCGTCACGTGAGGTGAGAGGATTTCTTCAGGCCTAGCGTGGCCTACTCTGACTCCGGCGGCCCCCTCCTGGCACCGAGGGCCGCCGCAACTATGCACCCCGCGAGGGGGGAACTCCTCCAGGGACGCGCCGGTGGAAGCGGCAAACCTCGCCCTCAGGCGCACTCCGAGGCAGCGATCCTGCAATGATGGGACGCCGGGCCGGGTGATCGGCAGCAAGCGCTCCAGCCTTGGCACTCGGGGAAAAAGGGGCAGCTCTCTAAAGCACCCACCGGGGAGCCCGGGCTGCAGCAGTGAGTCAGGGGGTGCCGCGCGATGGACAGCACAGCGCTTGAGGGGCACAGCGCTTCAAGAACTGTTCAGCGGCACCGCAGTCTCTGGCAGATTACCGCGCTGGGACAGTCTCAACAATAGCGCTTTGGGGGCATAGCGCTTCAGGGCAGCAATCTCCTCAAGAACCTTAGCGCTTCTCAGGGGACTCTGCAGGAGAGAACTGAGGCATAAATTAGGCAATCTTGGCAAGGCAGTTAAGTCAGGACAGAGCAGGGGCACAGGCAGGACAGCGCAGGGCAGCTGACAGGAGCTGGTTACCTGGTTGATCCCCGGCAGTCCTGGTTAGTACAGGGTTGTTCTTAGCGCTTGGTGGTTCCTGCGCCCTTGATAGGTTACAGTCTCTTGGTTTCTTGAGGGGGGGGGGGGTTGAGTTGAAGGCTTTCCTCAGCAGGTCACATCAGGTGGTCCCTGGGTTCCCCTCCCGCCGGGCCAGATCAGTGGGCTAGCTCAGTGTTCCTCACACAGCTTGGAGGGCAGCGCCTAAACCCTGTCACCCCCAGTGGTATAGGTTCCTGACTAGGCCCTACCGTCTAAATCTCCTGCGTAGGGTCCCCCAGGTAAGTGATGCCCCAACTGACTAAAAAGTTTCCCTCCCTTTTCTTTTATAGTGATAGTTGGCAGTTGGCAGTGGGCAGTGGGCAGTTGGTGGCCACTCCCCTATTCTGGAAGGTTCCAGGAGCTTCCTCAATCTAGCTATGGGCAGGCAGGCAGGCTGGTATTGCAACAATGTTTAAGGGTTCTAGCCAGCTCCTGGCTACTAGAGTGCGTCTAAAAAGACCACGCTGCAGTGGCAGGGGTCAGTGGCAGCCATGTTGGGGGAAGAGAGCACCTGCACCTTAGCATTGCCTAGCAATGGGAAGGTGCCCAGAAACCTAAGGCCAACAAAAAGAAAGTGGGAAAAATGAGGCAAGGGCGAAAAAAATAGGGAAAGACCACCCTAGGGCTGACAGGTCTAACAGTCTCCATATGTTAATTGAGATCACTGGAATTGCTTGGTGTGTTGCATTAACTTGAATATAACACTGTGAGACATCACTGTTCATTCCACTGTCTGTTTATTGCATTGGGGTTTTAGCATCAAGTAGGACAATGTAAATTGTCCATGTCTGTATATTGTGTGCAGCTGTCAGAGTGCACAGGGTCATTGTGAATTGACTCTGCTAGGAAATCATGTGTGTTCCACTCATACATTTAATAATGTACACAAAATATGAATATTTCACTTCCTTCTTTTGTTGTATTTACCAAAGAGTATCTCACCTTCAGGAGTTCCCACGCCGGTGCCTCACACTTCTTTTCTATCTCTGTTATCAGGGCCTTGAGAGGGGGGATTTGAACAGACAGTTTGGTGATATATGCATTTGCTATCATGGTCATTTTCTTCTCCATCTCCTCCAGTCTTCTGTGCAGTGTTTTCTCACTTTCTTTCAGGAGCTGCCGTAGTTTTTCAAACTCAGATTCAATTTTCTTCTTCTCAGTTCTTAGCTTGCTCTGTCAGAAGCAAAGAAAAGCTGTTTGCATATTAAAAGGCTTCCTACAAGCTGTCACTAGAGTGGGAGGGTGGAGGGGTTGATGCTTTCTTTCCTAAATCAGAACACTAACAGGCGTTTCATCATTTCTGAACTGCAGCCTATTACTACTTTCCTTCTACAGTCTTCCGTCCTTCTCTCACTCCAACCCTCCCTCTTCCCTCAGACACCCCACGAACTGTAGAGAGATCAGAATATGTGAAGCTGCAGAGAAGCTCAACCCATGGAGCGAGTGCAAGGAAGAGAACCCACCGCAGGCAGAGACAGTCAAAGACCCAGAGACAGACTGAGTGGAGAGACGGGCTGAAGTCAAGTGTGGGTTGATGTGAAAGACAGGAGAGAATGTAAAAGAAGGGGGGCCAGGAAGATTCAGCCCTTGTGATAAAAGAAACAAGATTTGGACAGTGCGGGCTGCCCCTCTCCGGCCAGGACACTGGCTGTGTTCACCCAGAAGGAGATGCTGAGGGCGTATCCTACTATGATCCACATTCCGAGTGATGGGGAATCACTGATGTGGTATTTTCACATTCAAAGTTATAATTAAATTATGTTTCTTCTGCTACAAAATGGAGAATTATCAGATAAATCAATGTTACTGCACTGGCTACTGCAGGTACGTCTGCTGTGTCTATAGAGGTTGAGTGAGGAGGTTGATTAGATATCTGGTCCTCTCCCAAGATAGAAGTCTGTGTGTTATCAGGTGAGGTACGTTACACTGTGGCTTAGAGCAGGAGCCTGTGTGCTATCAGGTGAGGTATGTCACACTGTGGCCTAGAGCAGGAGCCTGTGTGTTATCAGGTGAGGTATGTCACACTGTGGCTTAGAGCAGGAGCCTGTGTGTTATCAGGTGAAGTACGTCACACTGTGGCTTAGATTATGTCACACTGTGGCTTAGAGCAGGAGCCTGTGTGTTATCAAGTGAGGTATGTCACACTGCAGCTTGGAGCAGGAGCCTGTGTGTTATCAAGTGAGGTATGTCACACTGTGGCTTAGAGCAGGAGCCTGTGTGTTATCAGGTGAGGTATGTCACGCTGTGGCTTAGAGCAGGAGCCTGTGTGTTATCAGGTGAGGTATGTCACACCGTGGCTTAGAGCAGGAGCCTGTGTGTTATCAGGTGAGGTATGTCACACTGCGGCTTAGAGCAGGAGCCTGTGTGCTATCAGGTGAGGTATGTCACACTGTGGCTTAGAGCAGGAGCCTGTGTGTTATCAGGCGAGGTATGTCACACTGTGGCTTAGAGCAGGAGCCTGTTTGTTATCAGGTGAGGTACATCACACTCTGGCTTAGAGCAGGAGCCTGTGTGTTATCAGGTGAGGTATGTCACACTGTGGCTTAGAGCAGGAGCCTGTGTGTTATCAGGTAAGGTATGTCACTCTGTGGCTTACAGCAGGAGCCTCAACTCTTCCAGCAAGCAGTGCAGACTTTAGGTGATTTTCCCTCACCTCTGGGAAACTGTCTGTTCTGCAGACACCAGCCCTGGTCACACAGCAATCCCAGTGCCATGCAAAGCACTCCTGCCCTGGGTCAAGAAGAACACGGAATTAGAACAAAGTGAGGTGATTTGGGTCCTACTTTACTGTACTAACAGGAGAGGCTGGTCGCTCTCTAAGGCTTTGAAACCGGTTTGGTTTGACTCTCTTTCGAATGTCATTTTCTGGAGTCTCTCAGACGCAGCCTTTGTGCAAGGTGATGACACTCACAGGAGGCAGCAGTGATGCTTGCTTCAGCAGGAGTACCCACGACAGGGGTTCAATGAAGTGTGAGATCTCTCCACCTGACTGTCATCAGCCTTCCTGAAGCTGTAATAAGAGACAGATGAAAGGACAGGTTTTGCCTAGAAATTTCCTGTCCTAACAGAAACTGCTCTGCCACCCTTCAGCATTACCATCTATTAAATGGCAGTGCACAGGAAAAAGTAATAAGCACCCTTTTGCTAACAGGGACTTAAACCTAATTTCCTGTAATAAGTGCTGTCTCATCCTCACTCACTTTAGTATCAGGATCTCCACCCTCAAGCCACAGGAATGCAGTCAATACACTTCCATTCTCTTGGAAGCTGTATCCACCCTCCATCTTGTACCAAAGTGATACGAAATTGATGCCACTGGCCCCAATCCTCTGACTCTCAGCATACACATATTCCTTGTACCACACATGTGGTACACATCCACCGTACCTACATGCACAGGACACGTACACAGAAGGTTAGTGTAAGGGTCTGGGGCTCACATCAAAGCAGTACAGTAGACTGCGCTCTCATCGGGCCAGGAAAAAGGTCTGGCCATAACTAATGATCCACAAAACTTGACCCTCATTTGCAAATAATTGGCATAGGGCGGCGCCATAAGTTATTTTGCAGCGCTGTACTATGCCAATTCGAAAATGCAGGAATGCACTCTATATACGAGAAACTGTTCATTCCTGTCCTTTCAGCAAGCGCCGGTGAACAATACAGGCTCCTGCTCTAAGCCACAGTGTGACATAGCTCACCTGATAACACACAGGCTCCTGCTCTAAGCTACAGTGTGACATACCTCACCTGATAACACACAGGCTCCTGCTCTAAGCCACAGTGTGACGTACCTCACCTGATAACACAAAGGCTCCTGCTCTAAGCCACAGTGTGACGTACCTCACCTGATAACACACAGGCTCCTGCTGTGAGCCACAGTGTGACATACCTCACCTGATAACACACAGGCTCCTGCTCTAAGCCGCAGTGTGACATACCTCACCTGATAACACACAGGCTTCTGCTCTAAGCTACAGTGTGACATACCTCACCTGATAACACACAGGCTCCTGCTCTAAGCCACAGTGTGACATACCTCACCTGATAACACACAGGCTCCTGCTCTAATCTACAGTGTGACATACCTCACCTGATAACACACAGGCTCCTGCTCTAAGCCGCAGTGTGACATACCTCACCTGATAACACACAGGCTCCTGCTCTAAGCCACAGTGTGACATACCTCACCTGATAACACACAGGCTTCAGCTCTAAGCTACAGTGTGACACACCGCACCTGATAACACACAGGCTCCTGCTCAAGGCTACAGTGTGACATACCTCACCTGATAACACACAGGCTCCTGCTCTAAGCCACAGTGTGACATACCTCACCTGATAACACACAGGCTCCTGCTCTAAGCCACAGTGTGACATACCTCACCTGATAACACACAGGCTCCTGCTCTAAGCCGCAGTGTGACATACCTCCCCTGATAACACACAGGCTCCTGCTCTAAGCCACAGTGTGACATACCTCACCTGATAACACACAGGCTCCTGCTCTAAGCCACAGTGTGACATACCTCACCTGATAACACACAGGCTCCTGCTCTAAGCCACAGTGTGACATACCTCACCTGATAACACGCAGGCTCCTGCTCTAAGCCACAGTGTGACATACCTCACCTGATAACACACAGGCTCCTGCTCTAAGCCACAGTGTGACAAACCTCACCTGATAACACACAGGCTCCTGCTCTAAGCCGCAGTGTGACAAACCTCACCTGATAACACACAGGCTCCTGCTCCAAGCCACAGTGTGACATACCTCACCTGATAACACACAGGCTCCTGCTCTAAGCCGCAGTGTGACATACCTCACCTGATAACACACAGGCTCCTGCTCTAAGCCACAGTGTGACATACCTCACCTGATAACACAAAGGCTCCTGCTCTAAGCCACAGTGTGACATACCTCACCTGATAACACAAAGGCTCCTGCTCTAAGCCACAGTGTGACATACCTCACCTGATAACACACAGGCTCCTGCTCTAAGCCGCAGTGTGACATACCTCACCTGATAACACACAGGCTCCTGCTCTAAGCCGCAGTGTGACATACCTCACCTGATAACACAAAGGCTCCTGCTCTATGCTGCAGTGTGTCATACCACACCTGATAACACACAGGGTCTGCACTGCTTGCAGGAAGAGTTGAGGGTCTGCCTAGCACCTAGAAACCTGCCTGGTTAATTGAGAGGAGACTTCTATGTGATGAAAGAGTACAGCCTGTCCAAGAGAGCATATTCTCAACATAAGAAACACGCAAAGAAAGCTGACTGCCAGTCGGAGAGAGGACAGGAGCAACCTGTTTTGTGAGGGCTTTTGCAGTTTCCCTGAGCAGTTCCCATAGTGAGCTGTGCTAAACCTTTCAAGGAAGAATCCACATTGTGTCGCTGGTGCCTGACGTCAGAAGTGGCCTTTGAAGACCCACCATCAATGATCATTGATCCAGCCTGGAAAGCCGCACCTGCCAATTACAACCATTCACTGAAGACCCGACTTTGCAGTCGCAACTTCTATCACCGAACATCTGTGTGCAACGGGCCTGGAAGGCCACAACTATCAAACATAATTGGCGCCGTGGAGGCCTGATAAACTGATTATCGCTAGCGGTCCTTGACTTGAATGAGAGTTCCCTGGAGCTCCTGCACGACTGAAGCCACTTCAACAGGAACGGGTACACCGAGCACGCCGCCACCGAGTAGGTATAGCACCGCAACAAAATCTGCAGTCTGAGCATTATCAGTTTTGCTCGTGTGAACTCTTTGAATTAAAGGTCATTGAATGGATCTACACAGCAGCCAGTGTGGTAACCCAAAGTCGGTGCTTGATTAAAGCCTATCCCCATATAACATACGCTACTCAGGGGGTTCGTACAGTGCAACCCTTTAATTGTACCTTTACTGAACTGGGTAGTATTTTTGTTGTTGTGAGATTAAAAGATTCTCTTTCTTACTAAAAATAGGTACTGCGCTAGACATAACATTATTGTGTCTGTTGGTTGATTGTTGGGTTCTGAGTGCTTGCCCCACCCTCTACCTCCCTCATAAAGCCTTTGACTGCTCGACCTCGCTATCCTGGGAGTCCAGTGCAGCAAAGGGTGTCCTTGGCCCGAGCTATAGTAGTACAGACTTCAGGGCACTAGAGACAAACGACCTCAACCAACATGATCATTAGCTCCTCTCTGACCAGTGTCCTTCCTCCCCTAACCGTGGTCTGGCAGTGCCCAAACCCTGAGCCTGGTGCACAGTGTTTTACAGCATCGAAAAGGCTCCCAGCTGTCAGTACAGGGGGGGATAGCGACAAGTGAGGGGACAACCACTAAAGAATGAAGAGTGCACATTAGGAAAAACACTTCACTAAGAGTGAGAGAGAGTTTATCGGATACCATGATTTGTTTATGGTAATGACAACCTTGTTAACTTTCTCACTGTGGACACCATTGTTGAACTCTTCAATATCACAGCCAATAGGAGTGTCAGAGTAGTGAGAAATGTGCACCACTGCTGAAGGGGTTTCCACATTACAGGCCTGGCCTGTCTTCCATCCTGAGGCAGGCTACGGGTGTTAGTTATACTGGGGCACTGCAGTCACCTGTGGCCTATCCCTATAACAGAGGTCTACTGAAGGCATAAATTGTGACCTGTCAAAATATGTCTGATTAATGAGACTGTTGCAGGAAAACCTTACAATGAGGATTGAGCAGAACAGAGAATGTCCAAGAACAGTGGCTGAAGCGGAGCTGGGCCCATGTAATTTCTAGAATTCTGAAGAAGGGAATGTACATGTCCCTAAAGATGCTAAGATTAGAGGGCATTTGGTTTAGATGAACTATTTGTGGGTTAAACGTCATCTACACAATGCTGGAGCTTCCATGCTCGCTTTATCACTTTGATGAACTCTGTTAGATGATCTGTGGTTCGAGGATGTATATACAATACCGTAGCATGGCTACATTGCTAAAATCTTTGTTTAGGACGGGTCTTAAACCAGGCTTGATCAGTTAGGTAGATGGATAAATAACTCCAGGTCCATGCATACACACACCCACAGAGGTACACACTTATACAGATGCACACATTAATTTGCACACACACACACAAATCTTGTACAAACTCACAGACGGATAGCTTCAATCTATGCATATACACACTCTCAGAGGCACACATCCATACTATATAAATATATATATGTATATATATATATACACACACACACACTCACACATAGCTGCAAATAAAATCTTACGGATGTGAACTCCAGACATGTATACACAAACTCACAGATGCACATGTATTTGCACACTCACAAATGCCACCAGACCATGCGATATGTAGACCAATAGATAGGCATTCACATATAGAGGTACAAACGCAGGGTCAATACATCCAGACTGAAGCATACACAGCCCTCAAACACACATGCACATAGATAAGCA